>NC_048229.1:10302507-10314683 GCF_002007445.2 Ailuropoda melanoleuca
GGGGGGGGGGCAGGGGGTAGGGGGATTAGGGACCTAAAGTCCATACGTTGGGAATGGCTAAACTCAAGTTGTTCCTGAATATGGAGATTACTAGTTGTGAACTCACGAGGTGGGCAGGGGGGTGTCTGGCTTGCTCACTGCTTTATCCTCAGAACCCAGACCCATGCCTGGCACCTGGTCGGTTCTCATTCAATATTAATTGATTTAACTCAAGCACGTTCCTGGGAGAATATGCGCCAAGTGTGCAGTACACAGACAACCGGCCCGTCGACAGTGTATACAGATGGCGGCCCTTGAATTATATTTGAACATTCCCAGTTACTGATTTATCGCACGTTCGCTACGTGTACTTGGTCCTTTACATGTATTATTACTAATACTCGGGCACTCTTAACCTGCCTGTGTTGCAGTAAGCACACGGAGGCTCAGAGAGATGAGATCCCTTGCCGCGGATTGCACAGCTGCTAAGCGACGGGGCTGGGATTTGAACTCAGGTCTGCCAGACTCTTCATGCTGCTGGTCTGTCTTGTCACTCTTCTTCCCTGCCTTGGGATCCAACTGATTTATTTATTTTTTCCCGAGTAAGCTAAGTAAGGATTTTGGCCCCATTTTTTCAGGTGAAGACAATGAATCAGACCCAGAGAGAGGTCTTCTGACTTGCCTGGAGGTGATGGGGTGTCCCATGTCACGTGCATGGGGACCTCATGCTAATTTGAAAATGAATGAGGACTTGGAATCTAATAAAGCAAGGGCAGGCAGAGACCAGAGTGGCGGCATGGCGCTGTCAGTGAGATGCTCAGCCAAGAGCAAGCAATCAGAAAGGGGGTAAGCACCAAGTTTGGGGACAATGGAGCATTTGTTCATTCATGCTTTGTACAAATGTTTTGTGAGCATCTATGGTTCATCAAGCCTGCAGGAAGTTTTGGGATGTGGCTGGGAACAAAAAAGCCAGACTCTGCCTTTAGAAGTGTATGATGTATTGGGGAAGATGTTAATAAAATATTCACACAGGTATAGAACTACTGACTGTGATACACATAGGAGGGAAACCTACAGAGATCGGAAATGGGGGGACGCGATACTGGTGAGGGGTGGGGGGGTGTGCACGTATGTGTGTGTTCCGGAAGCCTTTCCCGGGTAATGTTTCAGTGGTGATTAGTAGGATGGGTTAACTGGGTGACTAGCCTTCTGGTCAGAGAGGGCACAGAAAAGCTGGTGTGATGGGGAAGAGAGCAGGGGACAGGTGTGTGGTTGAGTCTGGAAAGGTCGGCAGGGGCCAGAGCCACAGGACCTTGGGGCCAGGATGTGGTGGCAGCGGGGAGCCAATGAAAACCTGCAGGTCAGGGGATGACTTGATCGTACTTATGTGTGAAAGGTTGACCTGGCTGCTTCCGGGAAAAGAGAGTGGTGGTGGGTGGGCAGGGGGGAGGTGGGGAGAGCAGAGAGGAAGCTACTGCAACAGTCCAGGCGATCAGGGACATGGCTTGGTCTGGGGGTGCAGTGGAAGCAGGGAGAAGGGGTCAGAGGGAAACCCATTGGACGCGGGGTTGAAGGAAAAGGATTAAGGTTTGATTATGATTTGAAGAGAGTATGCATACCCAGACAAAGAATCTCGAAGACACTATTTTGAGTGAAAAAAAGCCAGACTCAAATGAGTACGTACTGTGTGAGTCCACTTAGGTGAAGTTCAGGAATAGACCAAACAGCCAGATGGTGACATAGAAGTCAGAGTACTGGCCGAATCAACGGGCTGCCTCTGGGCATGGGGGAATTGACAGAGGAGAAACGCAAGCAGGGGGCGCCTGCGTGGCTCAGTCGGTTAAGCGTCTGACTTCTATTCAGGTCATGATCTCAGGGTTCTGGGATTGAGCCCCACCCGGAGCCCCTTGTCAGGCTCTGCGCTCAGCCAAGAGTCAGCTTCTCCCTCTCCCTCCGCCCCTCCCCAACTCTTGTGCACACACTCTCCCTCTTAAATAGATAAATAAAATCTTAAAAAAAGAAGAAGTGCAGGGAGTCTGGTGGGAACTGGAAGGTTTTGCATCTTGATCGGGTGGTGGGTACGTGGGTGTGTGTGTCGATTAGAATTCAGTGGGCTAGACACTGAACATGAGTGTGCTTAGCCGAGTGTGAATTCTATCATACATATAAAATAGCGACAAATGAGAGAACGCATAGAAAATATAAATAAATGAGATTCCCTCTTTCTAACAGGGAAGCAGACATGAAATGATAAAACAGTAAAAAAGAACACTTCAAGAAAATGCGGCTTTAATCACTAGAAATACAGAAAAGTACAAGAAATAAAAGCGGTTCGAGGATTAAGGAACCCGATAAGAGGACACGCAGGCCAGCTCTTCTGGTATTTTGATATCCGGAGACTCTGTTTTGAATTGACGATGAGGGACCCGTTCTCAGCAGGGGTGCTAAAACACACCCATTGGCCATTGATGGGGAAACTCACCTAGGACATTGTCTGGAGCACTGGCCACCTGGGGACAGCTTTCAGGGACATCATTTCAATTCTGGAAGTTTCTGCCTATGCACCATCAGAAGTTTGGGAGTCTGTGGTGGTCATTAGGGTTGTTCCCAAAGGTGTGGTTCTCTGATTTCTGGGTACGTAGCAGGAATGTGCTCCTCTGGCCACTTGAAGGAGGGTGTGGCCATGTGGCTTGTTTTGGCCAAAGTCACACTCATCACCCTCCTCCTGATTTCCGGTTTAAAAAAAAAAAAATCACAGCATCACATCTAGGATGAGTCTCTATGAACGTTTGCCTTTGCAATCAGGGAATGTTGGGTCCAGATGGTCCCTCCATCAAGCTGGGATCTCAAGTTCACATGAGGATCAAAGCCTCCTTGCTAACCCAGTGTGAGATGTGAGCTGCTGGGATTGTTTGTCACCCCCGCCTAACCCAGCCCGCGCTGACACATACAACAGCTCTCCCCGTACAGTGCACTTGGCTGCCAAGTGGAGGTCTGGGATGGGCATTGCTTTGTTTCTGGTTAGGAATCTACCCCAAGGAAAGAATTTGAAATGCAGACAGTACAGTCTATAGAAAGAGTTTCATTTTATTATTCATGATATTAAAACACCAGAAATGATCTAAATGTTTTCAATGGAGTTCTGGTTAGGATAGAATGCCTTTTTTTTTTTTTAACCTCTATTTATTTAGAGGTCTGGTTAGGATGGAATGCTTTCTTTTTTCTTTTCTTTTCTTTCTTTCTTTCTTTCTTTCTTTCTTTCTTTCTTTCTTTCTTTCTTTTTTACTTCTATTTATTTAAGTAATCTCTACACCCAACATGGGGCTTGAAGAGTCCTGTGCTCTTGGGACAGAGCCACCAGGCCCCCCTGGTCAGGACGGAATGCTTTACAGCCACTGAATGTGAAAGAGTAAAAGATACAGAACTTTACATATGAATAAGGACTTGTAAAAATGTATGTACACACACAGGCAAAATACAGGCTTGCCATAAATAGTCACTAATGATTCATTCTAGAGAATGGGATTGGAAATAATTTTTTTGTGCTTTTCTGTACTTGGAATCAATAAAATATATCACTACAAATTCAAAAGTATTGTTTAAGAAGAGGTTTTTTTTTTATTATGTTCAGTTAGTCAGCATACAGTAGATTAGTTTCTGACGTCGTGTTCAACGATTCGTCAGTTACGTGTAACACCCAGTGCTCACCCCAACACGTGCCCTCCTTAATACCNGCCTAGTCCAATCCCCCAACCCCCCTCCCCCTGAAACCCTCAGTTTGTTTCCTGGGATCCATAGTCTCTCGTGGTTCCTCTCTGATTTCTCCTGCTTCAGATTTCCCTCCCTTCCCGTACTGTCCTCCGTGCTATCCCTTATGTGCCACATATGAGTGAAACCATATGATAACTGTCTTTCTCTGCTTGACTGACTCCACTTAGCTAAGAAGAGTTGTGAAATAAGACAAAATAAGTTTTACATAAAGACTTTTTATGCGAAATGAAGAAAGCAGGGTCCAAGATGGTGTAAGAATAAGGCAAAGCCTGGGTATGTCTGCAGGGGGAAAAAAAGACTGGAAGGAAATATGCTAAATGGTTAATAACCTGGTTTCTCTGGGCAGTGTGACTTAGAAAGCTTTCTAGAAACTTCCTCCCCTCCCCCACTCCCCCAGATTTTCCCATTTTCTACAATGACCATGAATTGGTTTTGTAATAAGAAACATAATACTTGAAGAATCAGTGCCAATTCTGGTATCTTGATACGTTGTGAAATGCCTCTTATACCCCTTCCCTATCTCCCTCCTTCCCTATCTGTCCTTTCCCTCCCTCCCTCCTGTCTGTCTCTCTCTCCCTCCCTCTCTCTCTTCTCTCCCCTCATCTATTTTATTACCATATAAAGTTGCCTTTGTCATAAATTGAGCGGGTCTAAAATGGAATCCTGATTTTTAGTGGCTCCGTCTTGACTTGGTTCTGAAAAAAAAAATGGTGCCATGCTCCCTGAAATAAATCTTTAATGGAAACCACATTGTTTTCACTCAAAAAGACAGAATTCATAACAACACAGACACACAAACCCGGTTTAACGCTGAGCACGGTCACCTAGGCAATAATAACACATATGCACGTTGTAGGAATCGGCCAGAGCCAAGCTCTCTTTCTTTGGAACATTTCTTTCAGAGATGCCAATTTTTCTCGAAGACGTGACTATATGGGGGGCCTTCTTAGGCCAGGAGAGGAAGCGGGAGACAGTGGGCATCTCCTTGCTGGCCCAGTGAGGGAGGGTCTTCAGGCACCTGGAAGGTGGCCAGCTTTCTCTCTCTCCTCACTTGGCAAATCCCTGGGCTTCCTTTGGGTCACAGAACCTTCTGCGGCCTTGCCCCAGCTTGTGGCCACATCTTTCTCATGTGCTCATTTGTCCAGTACCTGCCCCTCTCACCAGATGGTGAGCTCCAGCAGGATGTGGATTTTTGTCTGGTGTGCTCACCTCTCTGTCCCAAGAGCCTAGCTCAGTGCCTGGCACATGGCGGACACCTAATGCTTATTGAATGAGTGAATGAATGAAAGATACTCCTGCGATCTGGAGTAGGCCAGCCCCCCACCATGGTAGAGAGCGGCATCATGACTTTCATCCATTAAAAAAAGAAAGAAAGAAAATTAAAATTACATTTTCTGACTGTGTTGGTATAAAAACAAATATAATCCAGGCTGGATTTTCGACTCCATACACATTATTATTACATTCATTTTTCCTTTTGATCTTAAGAGACATTACCATGAAAAAATTTTGTGGCCCCCAAGAAGTGTGTCTACAGTGTCTCGTGGAGAAGTCAGCCCTGTGCTGGCCTTGTTCCTGGTCATTCATTAATTCTCCCATGTATTCCTTTATCCCTTCATTCAACAAGGACCTACAGAGCAGCCTCTCAGGCCAAGACCTGAGCCAGGCCCTGGGGTCCCTCAGTGGGCGGAAGCAGCCATTGTCTCTACCTTCACATGGCTGAGAGTCTAGTAGGGGAGACAGATGTCGATCAAATGCATCAAGAAATAAACGTGTATTTATCCAGTTATAAGGTCTTGTGGGAGCCCCAAAAGGAAATGTGAGGTGTTCCGGAAAGAGGGTGGGTCAGTTAGGGATGGCTCCCCCAGTCTGAGCTGTAGGTTAGCTCTGCCAAGAGGGTAGGAAGCATTCTAAGCAGAGGTGCCTATAAGAGCAAAGGTCCCGGGGCAGGATCTCTGAGCCGCAATGGGGAGACCAGGGGTTCTGGGCAGCAGGAGGGCTGAGGGCAGAAACCTCAACCAGCTTCTCCAGTCTCACTAGGAAGCCTCAAGTGTCCCTCAGGACTCTTGCCTCCTCACCCCGGTTCTCATTCTCCCACCCCGTCCCCCAGCTCATGGGGGGTGGCAGCCCAGGCCTTTGGCTCTGGGCACAGAGCAGGAATCAGGGAGGGCTGGTTTGATTAGATCACTGTCAGCCAGGGACAGGAGGTTAATTGCTACTCTTTTAGTGAATCTGGCTTGGCCCAGTCGCTGTGTTCATGTCTGTGTGTGCGAGTGTGTGCATGTGCGTGTAGGGGAGTCCGGCCTCAGGCTGCGGGGGAGGCTGCAGGGGCAGGGGTGGGTTGCCCAAGATTTCTCTGCAAGTTCTGAGCCTTGTCTTGTCTGGTGTGCAGCAAAGAGGAGTACTTAACAAGCATTAAGGGACACAAATAATTCCTCTTTTCTCCTCTCCGCCTATTCTTCCCTCTCTCTCTTCTTGTAAATCCCGCTCCTTGCATGTGAATAGCCGAATGGCTTCATCTGGGACCTTTAATCAGATCCCTGGTAGGCACCAGGAGGGCAAAGTGCCGGAGGGATTACCTTTTATTTTAGGGTTTTTCTCCCCTGGTTTTGCCATCCCCCCTTCCCCTCCCCCCGCCGTGTTTTCCTTCTTGGCATTTGTTCTCGGCAGAAGTAAGTAAGGAAGGCTTAAGGGGCGGGGGAGGGGGGCTTACAAACTTAAGGGGATCGGGCCCTATTCAGCGGGGCTTGTCCACAGTCTTTCTGCTTTTGTTCCTGGGCCATTCTTCAGCTGATTTCTTCACTCCAGTAAAAGCACTTTAATTCCCTTTTAGATACGGAGAATCCGTCCTCTTCCCCTCGATGCCCCCCCTCCGCCCCACACACCCCATTTCACTTTCTCAGACCTTTCATGTTGCGTCCTCGGCCGCCCCAACAAAGACCTAACATCCTCGCCAACTATTTCTTTCGCCATCAAGTGAGGTTCCNGCCCCCCCCTGCCCCCCCCCCCCGCCACCCACCGCCGAGCCTCGGATGGCAAGGACAGGCGTGGGTGCCGGCACGTGTGTCGGGGCAGGAGAGTGCGTGTGAGCGCGTGTCTGTGTGAGCGTGACAGGGTCAATGGAGACATCTGAGGCCTGGCATGGGCTTGGTCAGCATTTCTGAAAGCAGCCCGAGGCTTCCTGGAGAGAGACTCCTCGCAGGGGGAGGACACCAAGCCTCCGGGCTCTCCGTGCAAATCTTGAAAAATCCCTGAGACGTCTCCGGGCGTCTCAGCCCGTCCCAGCAGAACACCCCAGCAGAGGCAGAGCCTGGGCTCTTGCTGGAGCTTCTCAGCTTCCCTGAAAATGTTGGGAGACCTGGAGGAAAATGGGAGGCTGCAAGATAAGGAAAAGAAATTCCCAATTCAAAATGAACGGAAGCAGAATTGGAAGCGGGCTCAGCCTATTTTAGGTCAGCTGGGCTAATTGCTCAACTGGACATTCCGAAGCAGTTTCGTTGCATATGAAAATGATTTGTGGGGGCAGGCTTTCTTTTCCTTTCCGCGCATGGCCTGAACCCCCCCATCACCGTGCTGCCCTCCTGTCCCATAACCTAAGGAACACCTGAGGACCACCCCAAGTCTGGAACATTGCTGGTAGCTCTCACCAAGCTGCAGCTCCCGTCCATTCCGATCCCCTCCCTCCTGAAAGACTAACCATTTGCTAACATTCTTCTCTTTCAAGCATAGTTGTGATCAGGTAGTTAGATTTTCAAACAACATCCCTTTTAGTTTTAGTTCAGCTTTTTTCTCACTCTGCAAGGAGTTCTCAAGCTTGCCTGAGGATGGCCAGGCAACCCCTGGCCAGCCATCAATTTGGTGAGTTCCTTATGAAAAAGTCCTTTCAAGAATTTTCACAGCAAAACCGGCTCTATGTTGTGCTTTTAGCTGTGGGGTATTTTTGTTTTGTCTTTTTTTAATAACGTGGGAAGGGTAAGCATGTCCAGGTGCCTGCTAATATCTGAAAACGGCTCTCCCTTGCCTCCCACTTTCATCATGGGATTGAGTTGTGCCAGCAGTAACCAGCCTTGCTTTTCCCATCTATGAAATGGGAACAACAGAGACGAAGCTTGGCTTTTCACTGAGGAATGAAAAAGTGGGGAGCTGAATGAGAAGCAATCTCACCGCTTCCCCCCTAGAAAGAGAAAGTGAGCTTTCCTATCTTCTTTCTGTCTGAGAGGTGAGAAAGATGAGTCCCTCTTCAAAATGTCGAACATAGCGACGCGGGGCCATTTAAGAGAAAGTGGGCCGGGCGTAATAGCCCAATTGGGAGTCTAAGCGGCAGCAGGGCTGGCTCCCTCTCCGTGCCAGAGGATGGGCAATTACCGCCAGGCATTTTTCGGGCAAAATAGGAGGCAGAGAAATAGCAAGGAGGAGCCCCAATTATGGGGAGTCATTCTAGGGATGGAAACACACCGCCTCATTCTTGTGCGGCTAACTGCAGCCAGCGAGACGCAGGGCAGTTAGATGTGGTTAGGAGAAGACATTCAGCAGGGATAATGTCTGGCCTTTCTTCAGAAGGCCAAAGGCTGGGCTGGGGGAGGAGGAGAATGGATGGATGGCTGGGGAGCCAGCATGGATCACTTCTCCCTCCTGGTTGGTATGGGACCTGAGCAAGGCATTCTCTACCTGCGCCCCCAAAGAAAGCAAGGAATCTTTGCCCTTCCTGCTTCCAGACATGCACACAACAGAAACCATGTGTCTCTAGCCACCATGAGGGGGTTAGGCGGCCCTGCACTGGTAAATGCTCAAAGATCGGCTCTTGAGAAAGAAACGAAGGAAGGAAGGTAGGAAGGAAGGAAGAAGAGAAAAAAAAGAAAAAGAAAGAAAAGAATGTGTCCCTCGGATTTGTAGAGCTTGTCAGTTTCCGCGGGGTAAAGGCTCCTACCTGCCATGGGCCGGCACAGAGGTGGGAAGAGATACCCAGCAGCACACCATCGTCCTTTCCGGCACACAGATCCAATCAATGTAAATAACACGAAAGCATAGATGGTAGTAAAATGTAGCAGAGCCATCAGGAAGCTGTGAGTTTTGAGTCTGTGTTACCTTTGTTTTTAACATGACTTCTGCAATTGTAAGTTAACCTAAGGGACTTTTTAGCAGTGGCTGTGTTGAACACCTGGCTTGACAAATTCCCGGGAGTTTGGGGCAGCCGGCTGGAGCACCTGCTGCCAAGAGAACACGCTCTGTTTGCTCAGAGCCCTCCTCCCACTCATGGGTGGCTGTGCTGTGCAATGTCAATCAGCAAATCTATCAGTTCGTGATAAAAGGAAATCAATGGGTGGTTTCCCAGTCCTCTCCCTGAAAAATAGCGTCCCAGGCAACACTGGGAGACTATTTTCCGTTTAGGAAAGTGGCATTGTCTTCATTCCCTTGTCTGGAGCTCTGTGTGTTTTTCTTAGACCACAAGACTGTGGTCACATCAAATGTCCATGGACTCATTTACCTGCAAACCCTGATGTCATTTTGTGCCAGTCCCTTGGGAGAGGGAGAGGCTAGGGGCTCAGTTGCAGGCATTCCTCCTTTGATGAGCAAAGCAGGGACCCCTCCCCCCAGTTCAGGCACAGATGGGGGGCAAGACGTGATGATTCACACTCACTGGGTCCCTGTACTTTTCTACTGATGGGGTTGCTCAGAAAAGCTTTGTTTTGGGGGGCACTGGGTTCCTCTCTTGCGCCTCTCCTATTCTCACAAGATTTCTGCCCTGTAATCCCTAGATTGTTGCTTAATTCGCTGATAAGGTTCAATACAAAAACTTGATTGTAGAGTTACCAACCACGTAAGAAAGCCGAGTCATAAAGAGTGTTGGTGAGGATGTGGGGAACCCAACTGCTTATGGCATCTGGCATGACTCAGTCAAATTCAATATACAAATGGCCCGTGACCCAGGAATTCCAGTCCCAGGCATAGAGGCCAGGTAAACCCCACAAAAGGTCCATAACGGGACCCCTGTGAGGATGTTCGTTTCAGCATTGTTTATGGTGGGGGAGTTGAAGCAGCCAGGTCAGTGTGGGAGGCACTAAATGCAGCCACACCACATCCCCTCTGCCTCCCACCAACTGTCATTCCGTACCAAGAGACCCCACCTCCAGCGCATGCTGTCCCTGGCCTTCTCTGATGTGGACACACAGCACTCGCTCCGTCCTTACACCAGAAGGGGGCATTTCATATCCCCTGGGGAGCTCTCAGCCAGTGGGGTCTGGTATTCCAGCTCCAACTTCTCCACTCCCCGTTAGTCAAGCAGACCATCCTGGAGGGCGTTCTAAACACTCAGGGGGTCCTAGCAGAACTGGGGTCCTGTGGCCCATAGCGATGACCTCTACAACTCACCCTCGTATTGGCTCCTCCCCCTTCCTGACATCCTCCCTCCTGCTTCCTGAGATCATCCAACCAGGGACCTAAAAGTACCCAACTCCTTGTCTCAAACTTTGTGACTCTGGGAGGGGGAGGTGGTAGTGGGGAGGCCCAGGCTTAGGAAACACCATGGAGTCTTACACGGTGCTGGGAAGCCACCCGTAAGATGCCCCCAGAGCAACATGGAGGGATCCCCAAAGCAGAGTGCTGAGTGAGGTGAGCAGAGGAGGAGGGAGCAGAATGAGATTCGATCCAGAACAATTCACAACCACGAAAAATGTACCCACTCCAGAAGCTATGCATTTGGGAAGAACGCATCCAGAACAATCATGAAAATGCTGGGAGAAAGACCGTGGGAGTGAGGTAAACGGGGAAGAACGACAGAAAGGAAAAAGAGAGGAAGAGAGAAAGAGAAGAAGGGAAGAGTCTGACACAGCTTGAAAAACAGGAACGAAGATGGTAATGTGTGATGGGCTCCTGGGAGGCAGGTGTCCTCCCCTCCGAGCAACGGGACAGTCTTGCGGAAGGAAGTCATGACCACAGTCCATGAGTGCCCTGGCAGGAAGCACCCAGGGGCCCTCCCTGGGGCAGCCTGGGGCCACCCCTGCCCTCCCCAGAAGGGCTGCACCTGTCAGGACGGGGTCCTGCATGCCCAATTGCCGGGATGGGGGGGGACAAGTTGGCCGCTGGCCCAGACCCCTCTCCCCTCTCATCACGTGGCCCACACTGTCCCTCTCCTCCACGCTGGCTCTAGGGTGGGCAGGGGACAATGCTTTCCTTTCATCCTGGTTCTGTGTTCCCTGAATAAAGCCCAGTCACGGAGAGAAAAAAAGCGCTGTTCCCGTTCCCTCTTTGCGGCCGGCCGTGAGAACACTCATCGAGCAGTTGCTGCATTCCATGTGTTAACTTGGGGAATTTCCACAGCCGCCCCAGAAGGGCAGTCATATTTAAAGACAAGGAAACTGAGGCTCAGAGACACAAGGTCGCGTGCTGCCCAAGGTCACACTGGAGGCTGCATGGAGCCCAGGTCTGCGAAGCCAGAGCCCACGGGGCACGGCCTTCCCCCACGACTTGTCAAATTTAGTTACAAGTCTCCCTTGGCGGGTGTGCTTCCCCACTGGCCTGGAAGTCCTTGAGGGCAGGGCTGGCCACGGTCACTGCCTAGCACAGGCCTGGCACACCGTAGGCGCTCCGTAAGTGTTCGTTGAGTCAGTGAAGGGTTGAGGAGACAGTTTTCCTTCTCCTGTTCTCAAGGGGATTAAACGAGAGAATGCAAGCAAAGTGCCTCACACAGGTGCTCAACGAATGTGATTTTTTTTTATTAGCCTGTGTGATGGCCTTGTTCCTCCTGCAGGCTCACAAGTAACCAGACCTTCTGGAAAAGTCTCAAGCAAACAGGAAGTGGGAGAGGATACGGTGGGAAGCAGTCTTCAGCCAGAGCCCAGGAGCAAACACAAGAAGGTCAGTTAGGCCTGGGACGATCCAAGCCCTGCTTCACACTGACAGATGGGGAAACTGAGGCTCAGAGAGCCGGTCTGGGACCTGGATGTCCTTGGGTCACTCCCTGTCACCACCTGGATGTCCCCTGAACCTCCTTCCTCCAGCATCAGAGACTGACAGACAGGCGGCCCTCTGAGATTTTCCCCTAACTTCCTTCTTTCCTTTCCAGAGCTGGGGAGAGCCTGATGAAGCCCCAGAGAGACTTGGGGGTCTGCCGGTGGGGCTGTCTCCCCAGGGAAGAATTGGGTCCAGAGTCCTCTGGAAACTTGCTGTCTCTGTGTGAGGGTGGGGCAGGGGACAGGGTGTTTTCTGCAGATGGCCCTGGATTCTCTCAGGTCACCTCTGGGGTGGAGAATTAAGCTGTGGGCAGAGCCCCGGAGCCTATCGGTGGTGAAGGATGCAAAGCCCAGCCACAGTTTCTCCCTCACACCCAGGTCTGGCACAGCTGCTCGGGGCTGGTCCCTGGGGAGGGAGGCTGGGCGTGAAGCCGGTCCCCTACGCTGGGGCCAGAAGGGGGACGGGAGGGTAGGAGG
>NC_048229.1:10315131-10332424 GCF_002007445.2 Ailuropoda melanoleuca
GTCCTTACACCAGAAGGGGGCATTTCATATCCCCTGGGGAGCTCTCAGCCAGTGGGGTCTGGTATTCCAGCTCCAACTTCTCCACTCCCCGTTAGTCAAGCAGACCATCCTGGAGGGCGTTCTAAACACTCAGGGGGTCCTAGCAGAACTGGGGTCCTGTGGCCCATAGCGATGACCTCTACAACTCACCCTCGTATTGGCTCCTCCCCCTTCCTGACATCCTCCCTCCTGCTTCCTGAGATCATCCAACCAGGGACCTAAAAGTACCCAACTCCTTGTCTCAAACTTTGTGACTCTGGGAGGGGGAGGTGGTAGTGGGGAGGCCCAGGCTTAGGAAACACCATGGAGTCTTACACGGTGCTGGGAAGCCACCCGTAAGATGCCCCCAGAGCAACATGGAGGGATCCCCAAAGCAGAGTGCTGAGTGAGGTGAGCAGAGGAGGAGGGAGCAGAATGAGATTCGATCCAGAACAATTCACAACCACGAAAAATGTACCCACTCCAGAAGCTATGCATTTGGGAAGAACGCATCCAGAACAATCATGAAAATGCTGGGAGAAAGACCGTGGGAGTGAGGTAAATGGGGAAGAACGACAGAAAGGAAAAAGAGAGGAAGAGAGAAAGAGAAGAAGGGAAGAGTCTGACACAGCTTGAAAAACAGGAACGAAGATGGTAATGTGTGATGGGCTCCTGGGAGGCAGGTGTCCTCCCCTCCGAGCAACGGGACAGTCTTGCGGAAGGAAGTCATGACCACAGTCCATGAGTGCCCTGGCAGGAAGCACCCAGGGGCCCTCCCTGGGGCAGCCTGGGGCCACCCCTGCCCTCCCCAGAAGGGCTGCACCTGTCAGGACGGGGTCCTGCATGCCCAATTGCCGGGATGGGGGGGGACAAGTTGGCCGCTGGCCCAGGCCCCTCTCCCCTCTCATCACGTGGCCCACACTGTCCCTCTCCTCCACGCTGGCTCTAGGGTGGGCAGGGGACAATGCTTTCCTTTCATCCTGGTTCTGTGTTCCCTGAATAAAGCCCAGTCACGGAGAGAAAAAAAGCGCTGTTCCCGTTCCCTCTTTGCGGCCGGCCGTGAGAACACTCATCGAGCAGTTGCTGCATTCCATGTGTTAACTTGGGGAATCTCCACAGCCGCCCCAGAAGGGCAGTCATATTTAAAGACAAGGAAACTGAGGCTCAGAGACACAAGGTCGCGTGCTGCCCAAGGTCACACTGGAGGCTGCATGGAGCCCAGGTCTGCGAAGCCAGAGCCCACGGGGCACGGCCTTCCCCCACGACTTGTCAAATTTAGTTACAAGTCTCCCTTGGCGGGTGTGCTTCCCCACTGGCCTGGAAGTCCTTGAGGGCAGGGCTGGCCACGGTCACTGCCTAGCACAGGCCTGGCACACCGTAGGCGCTCCGTAAGTGTTCGTTGAGTCAGTGAAGGGTTGAGGAGACAGTTTTCCTTCTCCTGTTCTCAAGGGGATTAAACGAGAGAATGCAAGCAAAGTGCCTCACACAGGTGCTCAACAAATGTGATTTTTTTTTATTAGCCTGTGTGATGGCCTTGTTCCTCCTGCAGGCTCACAAGTAACCAGACCTTCTGGAAAAGTCTCAAGCAAACAGGAAGTGGGAGAGGATACGGTGGGAAGCAGTCTTCAGCCAGAGCCCAGGAGCAAACACAAGAAGGTCAGTTAGGCCTGGGACGATCCAAGCCCTGCTTCACACTGACAGATGGGGAAACTGAGGCTCAGAGAGCCGGTCTGGGACCTGGATGTCCTTGGGTCACTCCCTGTCACCACCTGGATGTCCCCTGAACCTCCTTCCTCCAGCATCAGAGACTGACAGACAGGCGGCCCTCTGAGATTTTCCCCTAACTTCCTTCTTTCCTTTCCAGAGCTGGGGAGAGCCTGATGAAGCCCCAGAGAGACTTGGGGGTCTGCGGGTGGGGCTGTCTCCCCAGGGAAGAATTGGGTCCAGAGTCCTCTGGAAACTTGCTGTCTCTGTGTGAGGGTGGGGCAGGGGACAGGGTGTTTTCTGCAGATGGCCCTGGATTCTCTCAGGTCACCTCTGGGGTGGAGAATTAAGCTGTGGGCAGAGCCCCGGAGCCTATCGGTGGTGAAGGATGCAAAGCCCAGCCACAGTTTCTCCCTCACACCCAGGTCTGGCACAGCTGCTCGGGGCTGGTCCCTGGGGAGGGAGGCTGGGCGTGAAGCCGGTCCCCTACGCTGGGGCCAGAAGGGGGACGGGAGGGTAGGAGGGGGATTCGGGAAGTTGGTTCTCCTTCCTGTCTGTGCCTTCCTTCTGTTCCTTGAATGCCCCAACCTTGCTCTCCCTTGGAGCCTCTGCCTGGGTTTTCTAGTGCCTGGAACACAGTTCTCTGCTCCTCTGTTCTCTCACCTCCTCAGAGGGGTCTTTTCTCATCCATCTGAGAGAGACCCCAACCCCAGCTACTGCCTAGCACATTGCCCTTTAAATTTCCTTTGTAGTTCTCAGAGCTGTCTGCGAGGCGCCCACTTATTTGCTGTGTGACCTTGGGCAAGTTCCTTAACTTCTCTGTGCCCAGTGTTTCTCATCTATAAAATGGCACTCATAGTACCCACCTTATAAAGTTGTCGTGGTGATTAAATGAGATATTATTTTCAAAGTGCTTGGAACATCTCCCGACACAGAGTAAGCACCATGGAAGCATTAGCAGTGACGATGATTGCTATGATTGTGGTGGTTACTACCATCAGGTTTGATCATTGATTTTCCTCTCGCCCCCCTCCCAACTAGAATGTCACCTTCATCAGGGTAGGGGCCTTGTCTGTCTTGCATTCTAATGCCCGACACAGTGCTTGGCACATAGTAGGTGCTCAAGAAATGTTTTGTTGAAGGAATGGATGAATGAAAGGAAGTAGGTCAGAAGCTTAATGAAAGCAGGCAACGGGAATGAAAAATGGTGGAGCCGGACACATGCCTGGGGGTGGGCAAGGTGAAGGCATACAGTGGGAACGATTCTAGGTATCTGCGGCCCTGGGCTGGGCCGTCCTTTCAGGTGAGGGGCCTGGAGGAGAAGGAACCCCAGGAACGTGGGTGATTCTGATATAGATTTCATAGGAGTTCAGGTGGGACCATGGTGTTCTCTTCTTTTGAAGGGATGTTTCATGTCTTGGGCACAGGAAGCCCCATGGTCCCTGAAAAGCCAAATCATGGGTTCCTGAAAACCCCTCTCCTGGTGGGAATTCCATCTGCCAGCCTGGCCTGGCATGCTGCCCTCTGCCTTCTGGCACCCTGTGACCTATACCCCAGGGCATAGCAAAAACATGGGGCCTGAGGAGGTGGGGTCTCTGGGCAGCCCTGTGTCACCGGGGGTGATGGCAGTGACCCCTCTGTTCAAACTGACAGCAGCCGCAGTAACACCCAACAAAACATCACCAATTTAAAGATCGATAGTCTTTATTGAGCACTTGCTCTGTGCCTGGCTCTGTTCTCGGGGCTTAAAAATATGAGCTCGGTTATTTCTCACAAAAACGTGCAAGGTGTGTTCGAGAACAGAAATGTGGTGATGTCAAAGTTCTTGAATTTGATCATTATGGGGTGGCTAGGTTGTGGTCCTTTTTTCTGGAAACTCCACGCTGAAGTACTAAGGGGTGAAATGGCAGGTGGTTCAACAAAGAAAAGAAAGGTAGATGAATGATGGATGGATGGATGGATGGATGGATGGATGGATGGATGGATGTGCGGATGGATGAATGAATGGGTGGGTGGGTGGATGGATGGATGAATGGATGAATGATGGGTGGATGAATGGGTGGGGGGGATGGATGGATGGATGGATGCAGAGAAAGCAAATATGTTAAAATACTAACATTTGGGGATTATAAAGCATATATGAATGTCCATGGATTTATTTTTCTTGCAACTTTTCAATAGGTTTGAAACTTTTTAGAAATAATCCCCCCAAATTAGGGTGGCATCTTATTGTCCCCATTTGACAGATGGGGAAACTGAGGCACAGAGAAGCTAGAACTCGTAGCACGTGCTCTAGAAATATTAGCTGTTTGATGATTTATATGATGACGCAGAGGCTCAGAGACATCATGTAACCTGTTCATCATCACACAGCATGAAAATAAAGTTTAGCTTTGATCTGTCTCACCCTCTGACACCATGTGAACTTGGGCTGGTTTGGATGGGGCAGGGGTGAAGAGAGTGGACTCTCTCTGGTGGGTCTTCAGGTGAGGCACTGGTGTCCTCCCAGCTCCAGGGTGAGCCTTTGAGGGAGCCCCCTTTACTCCCTCACCTCCCTGCCGTGGCAGGAGCCTCCCAGGAGCCCCCTTTAGTCCCTCCTTCCCCCCTAATCTTTGCACCAGCATCCCCGTCCCCGTCCCTGTCCCCAGGGCCTGGCAGGCTGGGGATATTTGCCAGCAAATACAAGATGTGTGTTAAACACTCTGCTGGCAGCTTCTCCCCACCCGGCGATATTTGTTCAGCAAACACCACTAATTCCCCCATTTCTCTGCCCGGGCTGGGGCCCCTAGAGCGAAGTTTGCTCTTCAGCAGCCTCACTGACAGTTCTGCATCCTCCCGGCTCCACGGAGGCCCTTCTCCCAGCACCGAGTAAGTCCCAAGAAAATCCGTGGGGAGATTCTGGTTTGCTGGGGTGTGTGCGCCTCTGGCCACATCTCCAACCAGAAGCCCCTCTGTTCTGGGATCCGGGGTGTGGGGGAGGGGTGCCTGATGAGTTCTCCTCTCTTTGGGTCTCTCTTCCATCCATCCTCCGGGCTCCAAGGCAGCGTGTTCCAGCTCTCATTCATTCATTCATTCATTCATTCATTCATTGNCCTGATGAGTTCTCCTCTCTTTGGGTCTCTCTTCCATCCATCCTCCGGGCTCCAAGGCAGCGTGTTCCAGCTGTCATTCATTCATTCATTCATTCATTCATTCATTCATTGTCATTCATTCATTCATTCATTCAGGTATTGTTTGAGGGCCCACTGTGTGCCAGGCAGGGCTGGCTGCTGGGGACACAGCCGTGCCTACGACTAATCGGACCAGCAGAAATCCTGCCCCCTTGGAGCTGTTCTAATAAAGTGGTTAGCAAATAAATCAACAAGAGGAAAGGAAAACAGGGTTTTATAGGGGGAGCCACCAGCAAGGGTGGTCACCAGCGTCGCCCTTGAAGAGAGGCTATCTGAGCTCGGGCTTGAAGAAGGTGGAGGGACACAAGTCATTATGACTTGTTTCTCCCCCTGCCGCAGGCTCAGTATGTCTCAGCATGGCATGGACACAGATCGGTTTTTATTTAAAATGTTATTGCATCTGCCATCGATTTTTAAAAATAGAGATAAGATTCCTATAACCTGAAACTCACTATTTTAACCTTTCTAAAATGTACAATTCAGTGGGGTTTGGGGACGCCCAAAGTGTTGCGCAACCATCACCACTAATTCCAGAACATTTTCATCGCCCCCAAAAGGGTGGGTACGCCCCCACCGTACCCACTAAACAGTCACTCCCATCCCCCTGCCTCCCCCGGCAGCCACGGATCTGCTTTCTGTCTCTGGACTTGCTTATTCTAGATGCACACGAGTTCAACACGTGGTCCCTCTGGGTCTGGCTTCTTTCACTTAGCAAAATGCTTTCTAGGTTCATCCACGTGGTCGCATGGGTCAGCGCTGCGTTCCTTCTTATGGCTGAGTCATCGTCCACGGTATGGATACACCACATTCCGTTTACCCACCATCCGTTGATGGACACGTGGATCGTCATGGATTTTTGTATTAATTTTGAGTCTTCAAAATTTTATTTATCTTGGGCCCTGAGGGTTTTGGCAGCTGCCCCCTAAATTTACACCTGAACCACCCACCCTCATCTCAGATCTTGTGGAGGGGGGTTTCAGAGAGAAGGAGGAGGGTGGGAGGGCCCTGAGCTGGGAATGAGCTGAAAGTAGGACATCAGTGGGGACGGAGCTCCTGGCAGGGGGAACAGAGAGGCCGAAGACCCTGAGGCAGGAATATGTTGGAGTGTGTTTTGGGGGGGGGTGCTGTAGGGAGCTCCGATTACCTGGAGGGTAGGGAGCTGGCAGGGGTGGAGGGATGGGGTGGGGGGAGAGGCGGCTGCGTCACATAGGACCCTGTGGGCCAGGGAGAGGAGTGTGGGTTTTATTCTGAGCTTGATGGAAGCCATCGGTTGGTTTCGAGTTAGCAAGTGTACACAATATGGTTTCAGTTTTAAAAGCTGCTGTGTGTTGGGGTTTGAAGCAAAGCAGGAAACAGGGGGTCCTCGGAGAGGGCTGTCATAGGCGTCCAGGGGAGACACAGGGAAGAGTGAATCACAGTGGTGGCAACAACAGACATGGAAAGAACCATCATCGGATGTTCTCTTACTGTATAGAGAGGTGACCCGTTCATGTATTCATTTGGCAAAGAATTACTGAGTGCCAACTGTATGCCAGGCAGTGCTAGATGCCAGGACTACAGCGGGCAACAAAAGCCAGACAAGGTCCCAGCCTTCCCGGAGCTCAGAGACCAGAAACAAGAAATCACAGACGTGATCGGGTGGGAAGGAAAAGACGTGCGTGTTCTGACGGTTGCTGACCTGTGGCTGTTTCTGGAAATGGAACCCGGTGGCCAGAGGAAGGCTGGCTGCATAAGTGGGAGATGTGCCGAAGACAATCGTGCCCCTTGAGGCTGCCTGCAAGAGAGAAAGAGAAGTCGTCCCCACCGCCCTGCAAGGTGGCAGGGCCCTTGGAGCAGTGTGTGGTCTCCCAAGCGACTGCTTTGAAGAGAAACACCCCCTTGGGGGGTTGAGTTCTCGGTTGTGTTAAAAAAGAAGCAGGACTCCACGTCAGTGGTGTTGAGAGGGAATCGTGAGGCCTGCAGGGAAGGTCCATTAGCTTTCACCATCCTCCTTCCCCCGGCTCCCAGGCGGTGGCCGTCTCCCCCGTGACTGATGATGAGTCATGGCAGGGGGCTGATTTGGAAGAAGCGAGGCCAGAAGACCCCCTCAGCTCTCACACCGGAGACACCCCATTAATCTTTAACAAACACGAAGTTCCATGAGGCCGGGCCTTCAACTAATGAGGCCTGGTTTCCCAGGACTCCCCCGGGGGGAAAGAGGAATTAACCACCAGAGGTCCCGTGAGCAGGGAGTTGATTCCCTGAAGGAAGGAGGGGGCGCTGGTTCCCAGCCTCACTGGCTGGGGGGGCCTCCCTGCCTGTTCCCCCTCACGCTCAGGCCATAAATACCATTATTCCCTTAACATGTCTCTTTAGACACGTTCACTTTTAAAAACAGCTTTATCGAGGTGTAATTGACACACAATCAATGGCATGTATTTAAAATGTACGACATAGTAAGTTTTGATATATCACACACCTGTAACACCATCGCCATGATCAAGATAGCAAACACACCCCTCACCTGCCAAGGTTCCCACCTTGTAGTCTTCCCCCTTGTTTCTCTCTTAGCCTCCCATCCCCAGGCACCCACCGATGTGCTCTCTCTCGCTATAGATGAGCTCACCCTTTCGAAAGTTTAATATGAATGGATGGAATCATTCAGTCGCTACTCTGGTTCTCAGTCTGTCTTCTTGCACTTGGCATAATGCTTCGGAGATGCATCAATGTAGGTGTATCAAAAGTTTGTTCCTCTTTATTCATTTTTTAAAAATGTATTTATTTATTTATTTTTTTAAAAAAGATTTTATTTCTTTATTTGACAGAGAGAGATAGGCAGCGAGAGAGGGAACACAAGCAGGGGGAGTGGGAGAGGAAGCAGGCTCCTAGCGGAGGAGCCTGATGTGGGACTCGATCCCAGAATGCTGGAATCATGCCCTGAGCCGAAGGCAGATGCCTAATGACTGCGCCACCCAGGCGCCCCAAGAATGTATTTATTTAGAGAGAGAGAGAGAGTGCGAGCACGTGCATGCAGGGGGAGGGGCAGAGGGTGAGGGAGAGAGAGAATCCTCAAGCAGATTCCCCGCTGAGCGTGGAGCCCAATGCGGGGGCTCGATCCCATGACCCTGAGATCATGACCTGAGCCAAAACCAAGAGCCCAGTACCTAACTGACTGAGCCACCCAGGTGCCCCCTTTCCTCTTTATTGAGGAATACCATTCCGATGTATGGATGGACCACGGTTTGTTTATTGATTCCTCTGTTGATGGACATTTGCAAATCTATTCTCGCTCTCTCTTTTTTAGAAAATAAACTTACAATTTTAGAATAGTTTGAGAGTTACAGGAAAAAGACAAACACAGTACGGAGGGTTCCCGACGACTCCTCAATCAGTTTCTCCTTGTATTTATATCGTGCATTAGCGTGGTACACTTGTCACAATTCATGAACCCATATCAATCCATTATTATTAAATTAAATTAATTCTCTATTTAGATCTCCTCAGATCACAACATGCATCACTCGTGCCTCCTCCTCGTCTCATCTGAAACCTGCCGCTCCCAGTGAGATCATTGGCTCCCCCGTCTGCTCTCCATTTGCGTCATCGTTCAGCTCCAGCTAGCCTGCGTAGTGGTTTCAGAATTCCTAGCCCATTCTGCCGTGGGAACGACTTTATCAGCTAGAGCACTGTGCCTACGTGCAGCTCTCGCTGCCCCCAGCCTTACTGACTCCCTTCGTTTCCAAAGTTACGGAGGTCAGCCGTCCTCCCACCCCCGAACTCCCACAGTGAGGCTGTTCCATACATTTATAACACAGTTAGACTATGCTGTCATTTTCTGCATCTGTCTTGGAGTCCCCAGTCTCCTAACTGGGTTTTTTGTGTATACATTGTATCCATTAAGGTTCATTCTGTGTGTTGTAAGCTTCTAAAGGTTTTGAGGAACGCACAATGTCATGTATCCACCATTATAGCATCATACACAATAGTTTCGTTGCCCTAAAAAAATTTCCTGTGCTACACACCCCGCCCCAGCCCTGAGCCCCTGGCAACCACTGATCTGTCGTCTCTCTGGTTGTGCCTTTTCCAGAGCGTCCTATAAATGGAATCCTATAACCTATAGCCTTCTCTGACGGGCTTCTCTCTTACCAAGCAACACGCATTTAAGGTTCCTTCGCATCTTTTGGTGGACTGACAGATCACTTCTTTTTGTCACTGAGTACTGGTCCATTGTATAGATGTGCTGCTGTTTATCTGGTCCCCTATTGAAGGACATCTTGGTGGCTTCCAAGTTTTAGCAAAGGATGAATAAAGCTGCCATAAACATTCAGGTGCAAGTTTCATGTGGGTGTGAGACCATGTTCAGCTTCGTAGAAGCCGCTACACTGTCCCATTTTGCGTCCCCACCAGTGACGGATGACAATTTCTGTTGCTCTATCTCCTCTCCAGCAATGGGCATCATCAGTGTTTAGGATTTTAGCCGTTCTAATAGGCGTGTCGTAGTATTCCGTTGTTTGAATTTGCATTTCCCTGATGACGTATCCATCACGCAGAGCATCTTTTCATGTGCTTATTTGCCATTCGTCTATCTGCTTTCGTGAGCGTCTGTTAAGATCTTTGGCCCATTTTTTAATTCACTTGCTTGTCTTCTTATTGCTGAGTCTTGAGTTTTTTGTAGATTTTGAACAGCAGTCCTTTATGGGATGTGTCTTTTGCAAATATTTTCTCCCAGTCTGTGGCTGGTTTTCCCATTTTCTTGGTATCCTGTATTTCCCCCCACACCACTTAAAAAAAACCCATTTCATTTGCTTACATCTATTGAACACCCGATGTGTGCCAGGCCCCATTGTCATGATGCAGTGGGTTGGGCATTTCCTGTCGTGGTTATTGGAGAAGTGACTGATGTCTCTGGTAGAAGGTAAGCTAGGATGACTGCTGCCATTGCTGGGACTCTGATGTCTTAGGGTTCTAAAAGCCTGTCATTCTAAGATTTAAAAATTCAATAATTCTCACGTTATATATTTAATTCCGAGTCTATTTAATATTCTAAAATTCTGTGCTTCCCTGATTTTACACAATTCCAAAACTTCCGGGATATAAGGCACCATAAAGCTAGTATTTTTAAAGTTAATTAGCTTGATGTTCTATAAGCTTGTAGTTCTAAGATTTTACTCATTAAATTTTCTGGAATTTTATGATCCTAAGATTTTATAAGTCGAGGCCCGTTAAGACCTGATAGGGCTCCATTTTCAAAGATTTCTCTAATCCCAAAATTCTACGGTTCTAAGCCCCTATAAGGCTAGAATTTTAGATTCTCTTGTTCTAATATTATAGAATTCTGTCATTCTAAGGTGCTAGTGTTGATTCTCCTAAAATTCTAAAAGAACATGGTTCTAAGTTTCTCTTGAGCAAATATGCTACGATTCTCTCACTCTGAGATTCTAAGACTTGAGCTCAGGCCTCTTGCAGAATATGCAGGTGGAAAGACATCTCTGAAGACACATAACCACCTTCCCAGCACTTGGCTCCCCGTACGATCAGTTCCATCCCAGAGGCTCCTGGGGTGGACCAGTCCCGTGCTGCATTCAGGCCAGGCCCTGGCATCTGACCCTGAAATAGAACTTGAAGGTCATTGGCTCTAGATGGCCAGCTTCTCCTCTACCCTCATGCCTGGACAATCAGAGTGTCCTCCCATGCACCGAGGCCTGGCAGTCCTGGACCCATGAACCCCCACGGGCATGGAGGCAGTGACTAATTAAACAAAGTGGCCAACATCTGGTAGGTGACAGGTCCTTGAGAGACTAGGACACGGGCCCCCTAAGCTGTGCTGAAGGTTGCCGGGCCGGCAGGCTCTTGCACTCGGTGTGGATGGAGATCTGAACCTTCACGGCCTTTTCTACCTTTCCTATTTTGAAATTTTGCCTGGAGCCAGTCCTTGTTAAAGGCCAATTTTCTTCCCTGTCTCCTTACAATTTATGGTCCTTCCAGATTGCTATCTTTGCTAGGGAATAGAGGAGAGAACAAAACGGTGGATCATCTTGGAGCAAGGAGAGAAGGCAAAGCTACCCCACCCCCCCATCCTTCCAGTTTCTTCTCACATCCCTTACCCTTGGGGGAGTCATATTAGGCAGAAGTTTTTTGGNTGGAGCAAGGAGAGAAGGCAAAGCTACCCCACCCCCCCATCCTTCCAGTTTCTTCTCACATCCCTTACAGCCCTGGGGGAGTCATATTAGGCAGAAGTTTTTTGGTTGCAATACAGTCTGCCAGTTAGGATTGTGTTTGGCCGCATATAACAGAAGTACAAGTACAACAGCGTAAGCAGCAAGGGGTTTATTTTTCACAGGTGACAAGAAATCCAGTGAAAAGCACTGTATCTGCAATCCAGATAGGAAAAAGACGAAAGGGAAAAAGTCTTCTCCCTTGATGTCCCTCAAGGACCGTCACTCATCTTGTTGCCTAAAAGTGGGTCACTGGACCGCTTAGAGCAGCNTGCAATACAGTCTGCCAGTTAGGATTGTGTTTGGCCGCATATAACAGAAGTACAAGTACAACAGCGTAAGCAAGCAAGGGGTTTATTTTTCACAGGTGACAAGAAATCCAGTGAAAAGCATTGTATCTGCAATCCAGATAGGAAAAAGACGAAAGGGAAAAAGTCTTCTCCCTTGATGTCCCTCAAGGACTGTCACTCATCTTGTTGCCTAAAAGTGGGTCACTGGACCGCTTAGAGCTGCAAAAACTCTAAACAAGTATTTCAGCCAGCTGCATGGCTGCCAAAAAAAAANCCTAAAAAAAAAAAAAAAAAAAAAAAGTCAGGATTCTGTTCTTAAGGAAGACAGGAAAAATGGATACCCCTAGGTGACCAGCAGCACTTTCCATACCAACCGAAACTTACGTAACTAAAAAATAAAGAAAAGAATAAAAATAAATCCAGGTGTATCAGGCTTCAGGCATAGCTGGATCAAGGGGCTCAAAGAAGGTTGTCAGATATTGTGGTAACTCTGTGTGTCTCCACTCTCAGTGGCAAAATGGCTTCCAGCAACTGAGAACTGCCATTTTTATCAAGTTAGTAATCCCAGGAAAGGTCAACACATCTTTCCTGATAATGCTAACAGCAATAGGCTCACATATCTATCTCTGGCTACTCCAATATGGCTGAGGACAGGGTTTCTGGTGGAAAATATGTTCTCATTACCAGGTTGGGGCAGTACCCCTCCCCTGGAGCTGTAAGGTGGGGTCAGCCCCAGTGAAAGTACGTGAATGATGACCGAAGGGGGGTTGGCAGGCACAAGCGGAGAGGGATATTGGGTAGGTAACGCCACTTGCTTACACTCTAGGATGGGCGTGTGCTTTCGCCATTACTTCTATCCAGTGTCAACAGAGGACCAGCCAAGTTATTGAATCCTGAGTCACAAGTCACAGCATTGGGGTTTTATTCATTCATCAGATATTTTTTTTACTATTCCTATGTGATTCAAATCACTTTGGGGGCGCCTGGGTGGCTCAGTGGGTTGAGAGTTCGAATCTTGATTTCAGCTCAGGTCATGATCTCAGGGTCAAGCGAGCCCCGAGTGGGGCTCTGCGCTGGGTGTGGAACCTGCTTAAGATTCTCTTTCCCCCTCGCCCTCTGCCCCTCCCCCACAACCTCCCCCTCTTGCTCGTGCATGTACCCTTTTTTCTCTCTCAAAAAAAAAAATAAATAAAGGTAATCACATTGCTTTTTTAAAGGCCTCAGTCTCCCCTCTGGAAAATCCCGTAATTTCAAGAAAATCCCATAATCTTTAAGAGTGTGGGCTCTGAAGTCAGACATCCCAGGCTCTGCCACTTACCAGCTCTGTGACCTTGGACAAGTCACTTCCCCATTTAGAACCTTTGTTTCTTGAGTCTCCATGATCCCATGTGTTCATAGAGCAAATGTGAAGAGGGGAGGAATGAGATCACCCATGTAAAGTGTGTCGCTAGGTGTCTGGCCCATAGTTAGCCTTTGACACATGGTGGCAATCATCGTCATCCTCCTTATTAATATTACTACCTGCCTTGGGACCCTGCCCCGGGAAGAGTCCCAGAGAGCCGCAAAGCATCATAACGATTAAAAACAAACCCCAACTCCAAAACTCAGTTTCCCCTGCCTACCCCTCATCCTGCCCCCAATAACCAACCTCCTTCCCAGCTTTGGTGTTGGGCTAAGAGAAGGGTCCCTCCCCACTAGGAGCTCCGGGGGACAGCATGCTGACCCCTTCTTTAAATTCATCTCCCTCAGTGTTGCAGGGCCATCCCTGTTGGAAAAAAATGACTCTCACAAAAGATCCCTCAACAGCAATTATCTAAATGGGAGGCTGGGAGGGGGAGAACCATTTAGAATCCACTTCATTGCGGGATTAGCTAATTAATTAACGGTTTCACTGACAACTCGTCGGAGACGTGTGTTAAACAGGAACGCAGTGGGGCGTGATTTATAGACTCTGACACCCCCGTCCCCGGCCTCTCCAGCCAAGTCCCCTCCCTCTCTGCCACCCCATGGCCCCCACCCTCCTGCTTGCCCCCAGAGCAGGGAAACCTGGGAGGACATTCTCTGGAACTCCCTCTGGAGTTTGGGGTTGGGCTGCTGGCCGAGAGGTGCCACGGAGAGATGACAGAAGGGCGGCCAGGGAGGGGGTGGGCTGGGGCGACAGGGAGACAATGACGAGATAACAAGGCAGCTGAGGCTTCAGGGGTGGCTGCGTCTGCCCCTTGCCCCCAGCCCAGAGCCACTCCATCTGTGCCCATCCCGGCATGCAGGGCCCCGTAGGCACCTGCTGGGTAAGACTGCTCCCAGTCTCCCGACAGTCCAGAGCTTTTCAGAGCCCACCCATCCTATGCGTGGAAAAGAGGGAGCCCAGAGACTGGGCTTTGACTCTCTCTTGTTGGGCGGGGGTGTTTGAGAGGACTTGCAGTAGGTGAGGGATGAAGGGCAGTGTGCAAAAGAAGGGGAGAGGGCGCCTGGGTGGCGCAGTCGTTGAGCATCTGCCTTCGGCTCAGGGCGTGATCCCGGAGTTATGGGATCGAGCCCCGCATCAGGCTCCTCCACTGGGAGCCTGCTTCTTCCTCTCCCACTCCCCCTGCTTGTGTTCCCTCTCCCACTGGCTGTCTCTCTGTCAAATAAATAAAATCTTTAAAAAAAAAAAAAGAAGGGGAGAAAGGGAGAAGAAGCTGGAAGCGAGGAAGGGGNGTTATGGGATCGAGCCCCGCATCAGGCTCCTCCACTGGGAGCCTGCTTCTTCCTCTCCCACTCCCCCTGCTTGTGTTCCCTCTCCCACTGGCTGTCTCTCTGTCAAATAAATAAATAAAATCTTTANTAAAAAAAAAAAAAGAAGGGGAGAAAGGGAGAAGAAGCTGGAAGCGAGGAAGGGGTACAACGCCTGCAAGGACATCCTGGACCAGTTTCTCCACACACAGCCCCCAGGCCACCCGCACTGGACTCACGGCGGCACTGCGTTAAAAGGCAAAGGCTTGGGCCATGCAGAGCCAGTACCAATCCAACATCAAACCTGGATGTGGGGTCCGGGTGTGTGCGCTTTCCACTCCCTGATTCCGAATACCACAAAATCTTGAGCCTGACTTGCCAATCTGCTAAAGGAGAACAGCAAATTTAGTCCGCGCTGTGAGTGCGGGCAACGCCGAGGCTCGGATCCCAGCTTTGGATTCTTTCTGCTACCATGTGGGTTCTAAAGCAGACAGAGGAGAACGTGGGGGCCTCCTGAGGTGGCAAGGCAAATGTTCTTCGTGCAGACAGATGGACATTTTTCTGGAGAGAGGGTCTGGGGAGTGTCCATAGAATCTTAAAGTGGTTCGTGGCCCGCAGAAGAGTTTAAGCATTTCCAAATATGCTTCTCTGAGCTTCTATTTCCTTATCCATGATTCTAGAAGAATCATCTCTGTCCTTCACACCATGGGCAAGTGCGAGCAAAATACCAGTGGAGGGATAAATGCTGTCCTATGCAAGGCATGAGACCCCCCAGAGGGCTCCTTCCATCTGTCCTGCACCTCTCCCTTCTCCCCTCTCCCCAGCACCTCCACACTCAATCAGGGACCTCACTTCTCAGTCTAGAGACTCCTTCTGAAAGAGGAGGAGGAGGGGGGAAGCCTAGGTTGGGCCATGTCACCCAGAGAGGATCTTTCTCCAAGGGGATGGAATACATCATGGGGGCCCCGATGGAAATCACCCTGCCAGGGACGTGGAGCATGGAAAAAGAGGAAAAGGGCCTGTGGTCTATCGGAGACCAGCATAGAAGCTTCTGGAAGAGGAGACAGGGAATTCATGGTACACTGTTGGGTAGGGGGACCATTGTCCCCATTTCATAGATGAGCAAACAGGCATTAGGACAATGCTAGTGAATAACGAATCTCAATAGATGTTTTCTGTATGTTGATAAACATGCAGCTGTTTCTGTATAGCATCTATGTATTTACCATAAAATACATATCGTGAAATCAGAACAGCTGCCGGCACATCGCCAGGACTCCGGAAACGTGAGTAGCATTAGTCCTGGCCATGTGTACGGAGAGCAGAGCCACTAAGGGCTGGACGCGGGCACCTCGGGTATCCTCACGTGGGCTCTGCAAGAAGTGAGGGAGTTAGTATAATGCCCCCCACTGAGCGGGAGAGGAAACAGAGGCACAGAGAGGGTGGGTGACTTGCCCAAGGCAGCGCGGCTGACTCTGGAGGAGCCGGACTTTCCTCCCTGGTGGAGGCGGGGCCGGCGGGTCAGAGCCCGTCTCCCTGGGTCGCACCGGACCGGGACCCGGCGGGCTCCAGGCCGGGCCCCCCTCCGCCTCGCCTGCGCCCCCTTCGGGACTCCCGGAGCGGGTCAGGGGGCGGGGAGGAGGGCGCGGAGCGGGGCAGGGGCGCGCCCCAGGTGGCAGTACACGTCCGGCCCCGGGGCGCGCCGTGACCTCCCCGCCCGCGGCCCCCGGCAGCTCTGAGTTCAAGGATGCGGAGAGGGCGACAGGGGGTTAAACCCGAGCGGCCCGCATCTGGGGCGCGGGGACCAGATTTCCCGTTCACACAGCGCACAATGGGCCCGCTCAAAGGCGCGCCGCGGGCATTGTTCGGCCCGGCGCCCGCGCGTCCCACCTCCGCGCGCGAATTAACCCCGTCACCCCGCCATTGTCGCCGCGCACTTCGGGGCGGCCACAAAGGCGCCAGAAAACCCTGCCGTGTTGTGGGGGGGCGACGGGGACTGGAGGAAGGGAGGGGGAGGGGGCGCAGGCAGGATGGGGGCCTGGNNGGGGAGGGGGCGCAGGCAGGATGGGGGCCTGGATGGGGGGCACAGGCAGGATGGGGGCCTGGTTGGGGGGGCCCAGGCAGGATGGGGGCCCGGATATGGAGTAGGGGCACAGACAGGATGAGGGGTCCGGAGCAGTGAGAGGAGCACAGGCAGGATGGAAGGGGAGTGGGAAGGAAGGAAGGGGGCAGAGGCTTACAAGGGTGCTCGGAGAAGGGGAGCAGGCTGGCTGAATGGAGCCGAGTTCCTGGTTTCCTAACACCGCCCCCCCCCATCTCTGATGAGCCTTCTTTCTGTTCTGTCTCGCTCTGTGAGTCTGTGACTCAGCCTTTTTTGCGCTCTTTCTCTTTGATTGTCCATTCTCTGTCTCCCTCTTTCTATGTCTGCCTCTGTCTCTCTGTTTCTCTTTGCCTCTCTGTTATCCCTCTCATTCTCTCTGCCTCTCTGATTATTTGACTTGGTCTCTCTGTCTATCTCTGTGTCTAGTTCTCTATTTCTTACTGCCTCTATCTCTGTCTCTCTGATTACCTGTCTCTGTCTCCCTCTGTCTTTTTGTCAGCTTATCTCCCTGTCTCTTTCTCTCTGTTTCTCATACTCTGTCTTCCTGTCTCTCTTTGCCTCTTGAATTCTGTCTGTGTATGTGTGTGTCTGTCTGTCCCGCTCTCTCCAGGACTGAGAACAATACCCTGAGTGGGGACTCGCAGCCTCGCACTTGGACCGCCCTGCCTCTTCCCACAAACCATTCTGCTGTCACTTTGAGAAAGAAGGCCATAGGTGGGGGATTCATGGAGTCCACTCTACTGGCGGAGAAACTGTGGCTCACGGCGGGGAGAGGGGATTCAGTGATTGGAGGCCCCACCCTGCCCTATTCCGGGAGCCAATAGTCATAAAAATAACTGGCTGTCCAAGTGTGACCTCTCGCATCCTGGGGGCATTCTTGGCCCTAGCTAGGACAGTGCAGTGGGTCTCTGGGGCAGGCAGGGCCCCCAGCAAGCCTCCCCTGGAGTCTTGGGGCCAGCTCTGCAGGGACCCCAGCTCCCCATCGCCTGCCCAGCTGTTGATGCCTCCCTGACTGGCTCTGCCCTCCTGCTGCCATGGGTGCCCACCTCTGGGGCTTCCTGCTGCACTAGAGGGGGGTGGGGGCGGGGCTGAGAGGGGGACGGG
>NC_048229.1:10332970-10514414 GCF_002007445.2 Ailuropoda melanoleuca
TTTTTTTTTTTATATCATCTTTATGGCTTTGGAATTATCTGGGCTGACACTGCATTCATTTAGCCAAGGGCAGGTGGGGTCGCGGGAGACAACTTACTCCTATGTGTATATATTCTCGGCGGCCCCCCACCCCCACTCCCTCGCTGGGACCTGGGGAAGAGGACTAAGGAATCCGATAGGGGAGGGGTTGGGGACGCAAGTGACAACCAGTCCAGGGCAGACAAGAGTGCCGGAAGGTCTGTGGTGGCAGAGGCCAGTTTTCCGGCAGCCATGGCTGAAAGGCTCCCCTTCTCCCCTCCCCTCGGATCCGGAGACTCATCTAAGGCCTACGGAGGCATTGAATGGTGAAAGAACTGAGTTGCTTCTCTAAATAGTCCTTTCTTCTTTTCTTTCCTCTAAATAGACCTTGAATTTCAGGACGTGGGTTTAATCACCACTTGGTTTGAGTCCTGGCTTTTGCAGGCTGTGTGACACCAGGTAAGTGGCTTCGCCTCTCTGAGCCTCAGTTTCCCCAGCTGTAAAATGAGACAACAATAAAGCCGCCTTCCTTCCGTGTTATCTGGATTAAATAAAAAATTAATGGAAGTGCGTGGCACGCTGTTGAGCATGTAGTAGGGATGGGAGCATTGCTGGCCTTAAAAATAAGAGTTCTTGCTTTTATTATCTACCGTGTGCTTCCTGTGTGCGGGTGGGACCCAGAGATGCTCACACAGCCTCTGCCCCCAAAGGTGCTCACTGACTGAAACGGTGGCCCTCATCAGTAACCCCAGGTGAGGTTTTTAAAATAGTGATTATTTCTAGAGGGGAATACAAATGGGCTCACAGGGTTTAATAGTGATACGGAACTTATGAAGCAGTTAAATTTGGGGTGATTCTTCTCATCACAACACTAGAAGCATTCTTTAAGTGGGGGTGTCCTTGAATACTGAAAGCTGAGGCCGTGGCTGGAGCTCTCTGCCTGGCTCCCCCAGGGAGCAGTCAATGGTTGTGCCCTGAAAGAGAGCCTGGCCTGAGCCAGGAGTATTGGGTTTACAACTCCCCAGCGACCGGTTGGGCAGCCTGGGGCACGTGGCTAACCCCCTCTGAGGCTAGTCCCCCACAGGACTGGACTGGGTCACATACTGCAGTGTCGCACGTTCACCTGAGGCCAGGACTCCTGCATGGTTGCCCCAGGTCCTTATCTTGGCCTTCGAGGCTGTCCATGACTTGGCCTAGCTCATCTCATCTCCTCCCACTTTCTGCCTTGTTTACTCAGCAACATCCACTCCAGCTTGGTTCTACCTCAGGGCCTTTGCACTTGCTGGTCCTGAGCAGGACACGTGACCCCAAGGCCACCATGGACCTTTCTTGTCCCCATCTCATGACCACCGATCTACTAGGCCTCGAATACTCACTGTCCCCTCTTTGTCTTATCTTTATTATCTTACGTCTGCTTCATACTAGCTGATATGAATTCACGTCTCTGCTTGCTTCATGGGTGTCCCTCCCACTACATTGTCCTCCAAGAACAGGACCGGGTCTGTCTTGTTCAGCTGGTGTCTCACCACCCCACATGAGGCCTGGTGCCTGGTAGGGGCTCAGTAAGTATTTGTCACATTCCTCATTGGACCCTAATGTCGTGACACACTCATTCTGTGTGCCTTTGAGGTTATTCACAGGTGACTGGGGGCTTCCTAACTTTTGAAAAATAAAATGTGAATCTCGACATATAGGACAATCTTGTTCAGCACCTGCTTGCAGGCTGTGTGCCGGCTTGGGCAAAGCCTCCCAACCAACCCTGAGGTGACAGGCGACCCTCAGCTCAGCCCACTCTGCCAGAGCTCCAGGAAACATTCATGGAGGTCCTATTGCTGGAGATCTTGGTGACAAGTTCTCATTTCCCTTTGCAGGACCTGAGCCTACCCACCGTGAGTGCCACACTGGAAAATGGACTCCAGCAACTGGCCTAAACCGGTCCCACAGGCCTTCGTGGTCACCAAGTTCTATCAGTGACGTTGTCGGCCAAGAAGGTGGAGGTGCAGAATGAAAACAGGCTCTCGGAGGGGCTCCTGGGCAGTGCTGCGGGGCCAGGGAGGAAGCAGAGGGTATTCTGATTGGAAAAATCCAGGAGGATGAGGCTCGGCTGAGATGGGGAGGCGGAAGGCAGAGATCAGGTGCATTGGTGCCTTGTCCGGGGAGGTTAGACTGGGTCTTTGCTTTCTGATTCCTCTTGTTTTGAATTGATTCGGAGACTCTCAGATGTTCACCTGATCACCTTGAAATGGTTATATTGAAATAGGTGCCAGACGGATCAATATTTATTGAGGACCTACTATGCCTTGGACCCACATAAACTATCGTACCTATGTCACGCGAACTAGTCTTCACAACAGCCCAATGCCTGCCAAGTAATGGTATCTTCATTTCAGGGACTACGAGACAAAGGCTCAGAGAGGTTAAGTGACTTTTCTAAGGCCACATAATCGGTGCTGAAGCTGGGATTCGAACCCATCCATCTGATTTCAGAGACAGTGCTTGCGTCTGTCTTTACATCGAGGTGTGAACTAAGCTCAGGGGTAGAAATAATGGGGACGTTGGGAGGGGAGGAGGAGTGACACGGGGTGGTGTACTAGCCCATGAGATTTAGGAACAGAAGGTACGAGGAGGGCACAATGGAGGAGGGGCTGGGCCCCTGAGAAGACCTCCTGTAAGCGCGTTCTATGCCCTGCCATCAGCCCTCTCCGCCCCAGACCAGAGCCTCCGGTGGGGGAGGCGGGGAGGGGAACTAAGCATCATGTAATTGCCCCGGCTCTTCTGTGAAATTTGTTTCGGGACACATTAGTTCCAGTGAATTTAGCTGAACAGCGGGGAGCCCTGAGAAATGATTTGCAATTAGCCGTAGCCCCACGGCCCCCCGTTGGGATGCCAGGCTTGGGCACCGAGCGGGGAATGGCCAGGGGGTGGGGCCGCCACCCAGTGCCCGTGGAAACGCTTGCAGGGGTGGCTGAACTTGAGCATCTGGGACCCGGCTTGTCTCTGAGCCTGGCGAGGCACGACTGGGGCTGAGGCAGGGGCCAGGACTCAGCCAGGCCGGAGGGACATCAGGGATGATCCGATCCCACCTTCTCCGTGGCAGAGGGGGCGCTGCCTGGGCCCCCTCCCGGCTCTCCGACCATCGCACACCCTGTCTCTGGGAGGATGGCGACTAGAGCGTCTCTTTGCCATTGCCGTGCCCCTCGGTGTCCTTGGCATTGCGCTGGCTGCTTCCCTCTGATCATAAATCCTCCCTAATGGAGGCAGGTAAGGAAATGGGCACGCGGAGAGGCGAAGGGATGCTTGCAAGGTCAGGATGTGGCAGGAGGAGGAGTCCAACCCTGGCCAGTTGGACCCTCATTGTCACTCCTCCCGTGGTGGCCTCAGGAGGGGACTAGAGCGTCTGGGGGTCAGGGCTCTGGACTCAGGCACATCATCTGGTGTGGGCCCCGCTCTGCCACTCCAGCTGCGTGGTCTCTGCTGGGTCACTGCTGCTCTCTGAGACTCAGTTTCCTCATCTAAAAAATGAGACTACTACTGCCCGTGTCAGGATGGTGTTTCTAGGATTCAATCAGAATAGTAAGCATTATGTCAGCAGAAAGGACTCTAATGATAGATATTATTATTGTTTCTGATGTTGTCATTATTGTTGTTTTCCCATTAGGCTTAACTGGAGAGGAGAGAAGAAAGTGGGGAGGGGTACTGTGGGTTCCAGGGTGGGGTGGGGGGCTGCCTGTCTGCAAACATGTACCCCCCCAGCACACTCATCCTGTCTCCTCTGCCTTCTGCCCCTGACCTCCCCCTTGAGTGGGTGTGGAGGTAACCAAGACAGTCCTGGCCTCACAGGAACGCTCCCTAATGCTTCTGGAATGAGCCAGGCTGGAGGAGCTGTGAACCTTCGTGGTACACAGAGGTCTCTGTGAACCAGGGTGGTCAGGGAGGGCTTCTGGGAGGAGGTGACGCTGATCCAGAATGGTCTCTATTATGGTTGGGGAATCCACATTGCACAACCCCGCAGGGCACCCTTTGCATCGTGTTGCATGTCAAACAACACGGCGGCCCTAATTTGATAAAACTGGCAAATGCTTGTCCTGTGCCAGGCGCCATCCTAAGTGCCTTACAAATGTCTGCCTATTTGTTCCTCACAGTCACGGAAGGAGGTGGGCCCTGTGACAAGCCGGCTTTCCAATGTGGAGGAAAATTAAGTTCTTTCTAAGTACTTAAGTATTTCCTTCAGTAATGCTAGTGTCCTCTCTTCGCCTTAAGGCAAGCTCACGTCCTTTCTTTTTCCCTGACCACACAGCCAAATGTGTGCTGGGGTTCAACCCTGGGTGGCTGGTTCTTGAGCCCCCGCCGACTTCTCCAGTGCATTTCTCTCTCCTTCCAGAGCAGGCAGAACAAGCCTGTCATTCTGGTTGCCCACATGCCCCAAGAACCCTGGGTAGGGACTCAGGAGTGGTAGTGACCCCACTGTAGAGTCTGACCTCAAAGCTCGCCTGCTTCCTGTTTGGGGTGCGGGTGTGACCAGGCATTTGGCCAACGGGGCCTAGGACCCTGAGGCTCCGTGGGGATTCTCAGGGCCAGAGGAAGCTGCTGGCTGTCCGCTGTCACTCCTCCCGTGCCTCCTGGCACAGCGCCTGGCACATAATAGGCCTTCAGTGACGTGAACTTGGCGATGTGAGGAAAAACATTTCCCACGTACGCGGGCATCTCCGAGACTTGCCCAGCCCCAGCTGGTAGCAGGGACAGGAAGCTCATGGTTTCAAAGCAGGGGTGAAGGGAGGACACGAGCATTTCTTAAACTGCCTCTTCTGAGTCACTCAGTTCTAGAAGAAACAGGCAGTTTTTTTCTAGGAGCTGGGGGCCTTCGTGGCATGCAGAGGTCTCTGTGAGCTGGGGTGGTCAAGGAGGGCTTCTGGGAGGGGGTGGCCTTGATCTAGAATTGTCCTTGTTATGATTGGTGGGGGCTCTGCACTGCACGACTTCAAGGGGCCTTCCCCTCCATCCCCCATGCCAGCAAGGTAGATCAGCTCTCCAGAGGAGGAAACAGCACCGGCTGGGGCCCAAAATCACGTAGGATGGCCAGCCATCCTGACTTTCCTGAGACAGCTCAGTTTTAGCACTGAAACCCTGCATCGCAGGCAACCCCTCGGTCCTGGCCAACCCGGTTGGTGGGTCCCCCTCACTTCTAGCGACGGGGCTGGGATTTGAACCCAAGAACGGCTGCAGCCACATCTACCCCAGCAACATCCCACATTTTCCATCTGTTCCTCCTTCCAAATTCATCAGCTCGGTCCCGTGATCCCCAGAGTCCTGCCTTGTCCCACGCCTTCTGTGGGTTTCCCCAATGCCCGGGGCTGTGCTTTCTCTCCCTCTGGCTTCTTATCTTGCCTTCTCTTCTCGTGGAAGAAGAGATAAAAGTAATTCTTATGGCCGCTTCTCCAGCGGCAGCGGCCAGCCCGTCCCCCTCCTGCTGTATTTCCCTGGCCCGGCCAGATAAAGGGTTAGGCCTAAGCACATGTCATTTTCTTTGTGTGAAATCAATATTCAGCAAAGTTTATCTGCCCGACATAGCAGGAAGTGCTAATTTCATCCGCGTCAATTATTTTGATGAATGTTCATAATGCCCAGGGTGTGAGAAGAAGATAAAAGAATTACTGGAATAACGCACACGTACTCCACACACACACACACACACACACACACACACACACACACTCACCCAGGAGTTCACACTGGGGCACACGCAGACCTGGTGAGGGGAAGGTATTAACTCACAGCTGCTCCATCCGCCCTGGCCGCTGGTGATGCGAAGCATCTTGGGAAGAGGGAACAGGAGGTGGGGGGCTGCACCAGGCGTTATGGGTCCCTGATTTTTAGGCTAGAACAGCGTTTCTCAACTGGGGGCGATTTGGACCCTCAGAGAACATTTGGCAAGGTCTGGAGACATTTTTGGTGGCGGAGGGGAGCTGCTCCTCGTGTCTAAATGGGTAAGGACCAGGGCCACGGCTCAGCCCCCACTGCAAAGAATTCTCCAACCCACGTGCCAAGAGGGCCGAGGCCGAGAAATCCTGGAATCGAGTTATTTTTAATTTTATTTTTTAAAAGCGTTTCTCTGTAAATCGATGTCTCTAATTTCTAGCAGTAATGGCAAGGAGATATGTTGTGGGCTTGTACATAAATTTTTTAAAGACAGGATTAAGAAACAAAAAAATCAGATCTCAACACAAGAATAAAAATACATAGATACTTCCGTAATTCTGCGTATTCCGTGATTCCCTATGAAATTTTAAAGAATACAGTAAATAAAGACAAGTCTGTTTTTTAAACTACTGGCCTGATAGACATTCCACGGCGGGGTGGGGGGGCCCTGCAAGCCTCCAGCCGAGCAATCGTCAACAGAGCGGAAATGCCCGGGGCTCACCAGGGGCCAACTTTGGAGGTTCCGAGAATCTTTCCGAGCGCACCCCGTCACTCGAGTGGGTCACGCGTGACTCTTGCACGTCTGCCCTTGTGAGCCGGCCCCGCATCAAGACCCGGGGGTGCTCTCCCTTCCACTTAGAAGCAGCTAAACCCGACCGGACCACCTCCTCAGCTGCGGCCTGGCTCAGCAGGTCTGGGGCGAGGCCCGAGCCTGTGCATTTCTACCCAGCCTCCCGGGGGAGCCTGGCTTCTGGAGGACGGCGCCTTTCTCCGTGAGGGCAGGAGACGAACCACTGTTGGCAGCGTGGGTTAGCATCTCGAGTGACCTTTTGGTCTATTTTGGGGCGTAGTAAAAGGACGTGGGGGTAAGTATTTCTCGATCGTGCACGTCCGGGAGGCCTCGAAGGCTGGCAGGTGGTGGGCCGGACACCTATGTCCCGAGTCAGGCTGCGTGGGCTCCGGGTACCGCGCGCGTTCTTGACTTGGACATTGCTAATTTTTTAAGTTTGTTTTTTATTGTTTGCTTCTCCCTGTAAGAATGGGATTCCCACACCGACAGAGAGCTTTGTCCGCTTTGTTCAGTTGCCGTATCCCCAGCCCCCAAGATAGTATCTGCTGTGCATAGGTCCTTAGTACCTGTCTACTGACCGAACCCATGTGCCCCAGTCTTCTTACCTGTAAAATGGGAAAGATAACAATCCCATTCATATCATCGGTAGTTTAAGCACTCCCTAAATGTGGACGATTATTATTATTACCATTGTCACTGTTACTATCTTCATCTACCTGTCTGCTCGGCCTCCAGGCCTGTTGTTCTGGTTACTCTTGCTGTCTAACTAAGTGGCCCGCAATGTAACGACGTAACACAGCCCCAGAATCCAGGGGCCAGCAATTCGGATAGGCCCCAATGAGGATGGCTTGTGTCTGCTCCGTGCTGTCTGGGACCTTGGCTGGGGATCACTGGAAGGCTGGTGATAACACAGCAGCCGGGGGCTGGAATCATCTGGAAGCATCTTCACTCGCACGTCTGGAACCTGGGCTGGAGTGCCTCAAAGGAGAGGCTTGTCCACTGGAGCCCCTACACGTGACCTCCCCGTGTGACTTGGTCTTCCTCACTTCTCACGGTGGCCCAGCCTCACCTCGCGACTCGATGGGTCTTCACGGTCACAGGCCCACGTAGAAGGGGAAGGACATAGACGCCCCGGCTCTGTGGAACGATGTCCAAGAATTTTGGGAGCATGTGTTCAAACAGGCACACGAGGGAACTGCTAGGTACCCACTGTTTAACTGGCTTTATTTTCACGGGATGCGAGCACACGAAGGGATTTGCCATCTGTCCAGCCTAAACTCCGTGTCGTGGCTGAGGAGCTGTGGGCAATGTTGGGTTAGGTTCCTTCTAAGTCCCTTCGAGCCAGCCTCCGGGACTGGTGGCAAACTCCCCACCGTCGAAGAGAAGTCAGCAGTACCAATTGTTTTTTTTTTTTAAACAAATATATCCCAGGACGAGCCTCCTAGGAGGAAATGCTGAGTGTCGATCACATAATATATGATGTTGTGAGCAGATGTCATGATATTATATGATAAAATATTATGAGCAGATGATATGCTATTTATTATGAGCAGGTGAAAGATGACGCCGTATTACGATTATAGATGGTGATGTATCGTGTATCCTGGCACATGCGGGAGATTATGTATTCACACACTCTGGCATGAAGAGTCTGATTTAAGAACTCCTTTCGACTCCCCCACCTCTGGCTCTGCCAATCAAAGTCTCTTTAGCTGAGGGGGACGAAGGATTAAAACTCTTTAAGCCTTGGGACTAAGCCATGTGTGGCTTTGGGATTTCTGGAGACTTTTGGCCCGTGGGCCATGAATTCTGAACATCTTGCAATGTGCCCAGGGCTTTGGGTCTGGAAAAGTGGATTCTTGGTTCTGTTTGTAGTAAGAGTAATATTGAGAATGAAATTGCTGTGGGCCAATGGCCTGGTCCAAGGCGTATAAAGGAAAAGCTGGCTATACTCACGATCTTGAAACTAAATTATAAAGAACAGAAATGGAATCAGGAGGGAATATGCGTGAGTGAGAACAGGAACCCTTCAGAGTGTATTTCATCAAAGCGACCATCACGTGACGACCCACGCAAATAGTCTGCAGGTAAACAATCACTCCTGGCCAATTGGGAGCCAGGGAAGGAGCAAAGAGGAGCTTGAATGAGTAGCAGGCCTGAAAACCAAACAACCCCCAATCAATAAAAATCCATGTCCTTATATAAAATTCTAAATTAAGGTCCCCCATTTCTAAATGCAGAGATAAAAGTCACTGGTAAATAACAATTGGGGAATTCAGAGGCCGTAGATGCCATGGGGTGTGGGCCCTGGGGGCAGCTGGCCTAAGTTCAAATCCAGATTCTAACACTTCTGGGCTGGGGGACCGCAAGCAGGTTCCAGAACCCCTCTGTGCCTCAGTTTACATATCTGTCAAATGGGCATAACGGCAATTCCCATCTCACCATTCGATTATGAGGGTTTAAGGGATGCAGAGGGCTTGGGCAGTCTCTGCTGTGTGGGAGGCACTCAACAAACGCCTAGTTGCTATATTACCAACGATCTTGTCCACTCAGCAATTAAAATGCTACATTCTTTAAAGAATTCTTCCTCTGAAATAGCTGAAACACGCTCCCAGAAATCTTGCCTCAACCCCAGAACTGTGCCCAGTGCCCTGCTCTCATTTCTAGACTGGAGGTGGATCTTTGATCAGGGGAGGTGGCATTATCACAAATAGTAGAGTGAGTGGGGACCTGGGTAACGTTGGTGTAAATGAAGCACTTAAAACTTGTAGACATTAATTATACTCCCCGTTTATGAAACATTCACTTTTTTTAATAATCTAAGAGCTAGACTTGTAAACTCAGAAGAAAAGACTCTCTTAGAGATTCTCACTAAAGTGGTCATGACTGCCTTTGGTGAGCCAGAGTAAGGACCCAAAAGGATGATCCCTTTTCATTCCCAAGCTCTGTCACACGCACACACACACACACACACACACACACACACACACACCTCCAAGGGGCTTGCCTTTCATCTAAAGCAGGAGTGCTCAACTTTGGGTCACAACATTCTTTGTTGTGACGTTGCCCTGTGCATTATGGGATGCTTAGTGGCATCCCTGGCCTCTACCCAGTAGATGCCAGTAGCACCATCTCCTTCAACTCTGACAACCAAAAATGTCTTTAGACATTGTCAAATGCCCCCTGGGGAGGCAAAATCGTCCCCAGTTGAGAACCACTGATCTAAAGACTCCCGAGGTCCTCAGGATCCCCAGCTGTCATGTTTGTGGAGGCCAATATACTATGAGGCAGCCTTCCTGGGTGCTAATCAAAGGAAGGGCAGATCCAAGGGCCATGTTATCACCCAAGCCATTGGAGTGGGAGGCTTTTAACAGTGTTCCCAGTCTTTGATGGTCAATTAGGTAGCAAAGAAAACAGAGAGGGTCTGAAGGAAGCAATTAATAAAAGTAAATGAAGGGAGGCAGAAAGTATGGTGAGGAGAGGAGAGATTCTGGAGGCAGGCAGATTGGATTGGAACCCTGGCTCTGTGAACCTCCCAGGTCTGAGTTTCCCTATCCTCACCAGCGTGCCTCTGGCAATGAAGCGTGTTGCTGCATACAGGTCTCCACTGCAGTGCCTGGCCCTTGGTAAGTGCTCCGTTCTAAGCGATGATTGTTACAGTGTTGTCTATGCATGTGTAAACCTCTGTATCCCACAGACAGTTGTAACTATAGTGTCGTCTATATCGTGTGTATTTCATATCTGTCTCCCCAGTAGAACCAGGTTGGACTTCCTGCAGTATCTTCACTCTTAGCACCAGCCTGGCCCATCATTGCTGTTCTGTGTTTGCAGAATGATTGCTAAACACTGGATGAACATTGCCGTAGGTCCTGTGCCCCCAAGGAGCTCAGATCCTGCAGGCAGGTGGATTTCCACTTCCGTGGAGGGCAATGAGGATGTGTCTACTGTGGTCATACTCTCAGCCACTCTTTGTGAGCATTTGCTATGCACCAAGCCTAGAACTTGTGTCAGTTACCTGTGGCCACATAGCTAATTAACTTAGTGGCTTCGGTCCGCACGTGTGTATTCTGTCTTATTACTGTCCCCGTTTTACAGATAAGGAAAGGGGGGAAGTTGTAGATGTCATGATGGCCCTGCAGGTCAGTCAACAATGACCCAAGGGCACCGTGTTCCAACTGCGGTTTCCGCACTCAGTTAACATCCTTAAATGAATGTTTTACTATTCATTCTAAACGTTAAACAGATCTTTACCAAACTGTTAACAATGACAAGCGCTAGGTAGAGGGACTGTGAATGATTTTTATTAACCGTGTTATATATTTGTTTTTAAAGTAACACACACAAAAATATTATTTATAGGGGCGCCTGGGTGGCACAGCTGTTAAGTGTCTGCCTTCGGCTCAGGGCGTGATCCCGGCGTGGGATCGAGCCCCACATCAGGCTCCTCTGCTATGAGCCTGCTTCTTCCTCTCCCACTCCCCCTGTTTGTGTTCCCTCTCTCACTGGCTGTCTCTATCTCTGTCAAATAAATAAATAAAATCTTTAAAAAATATTATTTATAAAACAACAGAGATCAGTAAAGTAGAGGTCAAGCCTGGGTTGACCAGTAAAGTCAAGCCTGCAGCAATGGTGCCAAGGGCAGGGGTCAAGGCTTACCTTTCTGGAATCTTCCCAGTACACGGTCAGTCTCACCCAATGGCCAGATTCCCACCCCAAATGTCTCCTTTTGGCTCCCCCCATTTGGGGGAGCCAGCACCCAATTTCACCCAAGAGAATCCTGAGCAATCCAAAGACCAGAGCATTTTCCCATTAGTTTTGTTGTTATTGTTGCTCAATTTTTTCAAAGAAGGGAATGATAAATGTCATGCAAATTACACAATCAGTACAGAATGTAGTTTTAGCCCCCAAACACTTGAAGCCAACCCAAAAGGAAAAAAAAAAAAAAGAGGAACAGGAAAAGAAAGTCAGCAGTCTACTGAAGAAGAATTTCATTTAGCAGATAATTTAGAATTTCGGAATTATTTTCTTGGTCTTCTCAAGACCAAAAAATGCTAACAGTGTTTCAAAGATCTTACTGCTGTTACTAACTAGGAAGAGTGTTTGCATAATTAGCAATGTGGCTCTTTGCAAGAGCAATATGTCCCTCTTGTTTAGAAAGAGGGGAATGAATTCTCTGTGGTGCCTTGTTTGTTGATGTGGGTTTTTTTTTTTTAAACGTCACCACTAATATGTTGCTGGACTTGAGCCAGATCATGTAATATTTGGAAGGCCTTTGGTGCAGGCAGCGAGGAGGAAGTTTGGTAAAAGCCTGGAATTCTCTTTACCTCTTGGCGTTGGCTGATGAGGTCCGAGCCTTAGTTTCCCAAGTGGGATTGGGTCATGCACTGGATCACAGGCTGGGTTTGGGTTGAAGTTCAGGGGGGAGGGTACAGGAGGGTGGGTGGTTTTGGTGAGTCTGGAGCTGGTCATACTTTCATCGCCGGTGTGAGGGGCAGTGTTAAAGAAGCAGAGAGCCTGAACGTTGCTTCTGATGTGCAGCCTCGGCCAAAGGGCTAGCCGGGGTGTATTAGTCAGCGGGGGCTAGGTCATGGTGTCGTAACAAATAGCCCAGTGGTCTCACAGTTCAAAACAATGGAGGTTTGTTTCTTGCTCATCCCGTTTGTCCAGGGCAGATTATCGGAAGCACCCCTCTGCTCACTGAAGTCACTCAGGGACCCGGCTGGAGGACCAGCCACCCTGATCTAAAACTGTGCCATCAATTTACATTCCCACAATCCATGTAGCAGAGGTGGAGAACCATGGAGGGTAAGCACGGGGAATTAAATGCTCTGGCCAGGAAGCAATGCAGTTACTTTTGCTCACATGTAATTGGCCCAAACCAGTCATGTGGCCACACCTAATTTCAAGGGACAGAGAACTTGTAACCCCTTGAACATCTGGGAGTAGAGACCTAGATATTGATGAATGTTAATGATGTCTACCACACGGGGCTTGGAGTGTTGGCAGTGGGGGATCAGAGGTTTTGGGGGTCTGGGAAATTGGGTGCCCAAGAATGGTTTCTCCCAGAATATTAACTTTTATCAGCCCTTACTAGTCGCAGCAGTCCCACCACCATCCTTGTTGTGTTACCTCTGTATATTCCATAGAGGGTAACCACAGATATCTTGCTTGATCTTTTTGATAATAGAAGAACCGATATGTGTATTTGACCATTAACCATGTACCAGGTACTTTACATCAATTCCCTCACCTGATGCTCTTAGGACTGTAGTATATGAATCCCCGTTTTACAGGCAGAACAATGGAGGCTCAGAGAGGTCAAGTGACTTGCCCCAAGTTGCACAGCCACCAAGTGGCTGAGTTAGGATTTGAACCGAGGTATTAAGCAGCCATGCTTCCAACTCTGACCATGCCTTTCTCTTAAGGAAGGAAAACAAGAAGGTTGAAAAGAGACTGATATGGCTGATTATGGGAAAGTGGACACCGAAGTCAGCAGGAAAACCTCTGATTTGATGATCAAGCAGACTCAGTGAACTCTTTGGGAACAATCTTAATTTCAGAACTATTTACCTTTTTCCTTTTCCTACGGATAGATCTCGATTTGTCTCTAAGACAGGCATTAAGAGATGGAGCAGCGTTCAGGTGGGTATTCTGGGTGCCGTGGGGGTGAGGAGGGGGAAGGGGCCTTGAGGGGATGTGGCCGTAGGGAGACAGCAGCAAGAGGAGCTTCCCTCCAAGGATCCGGAGGTCGGAGGGGCTCCTTGGCGAGCACAAGGCCAGAGGTGATGCCCCATCTGTCTCATTGTGGCCTCAGCCCCATCTGTTTCTCTGTGGTCTCCGGAGGCTCCTGACCTGACCCCTTTCACCAACACTTAGAGAAAGGAGTTTTGAAACATGCTTGTGTCACCGAGCCCCCCAAACCCCCTGAATCAGAGGGAAATTCTTTCGAGCAGCATTGTTCCGTGGAACTTTCTGCTCTGCACTGTCCGGCGTGATAGCCGCTAGCCGTGCGTGGCTATGAAGCACTGGGAACACGGCTAGTGAGATTCAAGAATGGAATTTTTTCATGTTATGAAATTTAAATGAATTGAAAAGTTAAATAGCCACATGGGCCGATGGCTAGCATAGCGGATAATACAGGGCCCCCGAAAGAACAGGACACGGCTTTAAGTAGTTCACAGACACAGTTCTAAATAACCTTGAATCCCATGGTGAGAAATGATCCCTTTTTTTCTTGTCTTCCTTTAATTGTGGGATTCCGGCAAGGAGAAAGTCTCCGTGCCGATAGAGCTTTAACACCTTTCTAATGACTGCATACCTCCCCTTTTAACAAAGAGCATAGAAACGGGTCTGGAACCTTCAGCAGGTAAAAGCCTTTGGCTTAAATCAATAGTCTCAGTTGTTGTTATTTGTATTTATTTGTATGGCGGCCATCAGTTTGTGGCAAGGGAAACTGGCTTTTCATTTACGATCATGATGTATGGTTTCATTTTAGAAGAAAATTTAAAAGTAGAAAGAAAAAGAGTTTAACAGCATGGCGACTAGAGTTAATAACATTGTAGTGCACGGGGCACCTGGGTGGCACAGCGGTTAGGCGTCTGCCTTCGGCTCAGGGCGTGAACCCGGCGTTGTGAGATCGAGCCCCACATCAGGCTCCTCCGCCCCACATCAGGCTCCTCCGCTGGGTGCCTGCTTCTTCCTCTCCCACTCCCCCTGCTTGTGTTCCCTCTCTCGCTGGCTGTCTCTCTCTCTGTCAAATAAATAAAAAATCTTTAAAAAAAAAATAACATTGTAGTGCAGGCTTGAAAATTGCTATGAGAGGAGATCTTACTCGTTCTCACCATAACAGCAACCACAAAATGGTAATTAGCTGGGGTGGAGGATGTGTTAACTGACCTTATTGTGATGAACATTTCACAATATATACATGTAGCAAATCATCACATTGTGCAGGATGTTACCTGTCAATTGTATCTCAATAAATCTGGGAGGAGAAAAGAAACCTAAAGTGGGAAAACAAATTGTGTTGGTTTAAATTCCCTACGGTATGCAGCATGAATGCACTCCAGCACCCACCTGAAGGAATCTCAGGGATTGGATTCTGAACTAAAGAAGTGGCGAGGTTCATCAAAAGCAATCAGAATGGTTTCCTTCACGTGAGCGTCGAAAATAAGCGAAATTGCGTGTTTTACATGCATCGTGGCTTACGTGCGTTGTGATACTATAAGGAGAAGGAGGGACATTTTTAAAAGTGTGGTGGTATTTCTATGGGAAAAGAAGCAGGGGTTATGGATAGAAGAAAGATGAAGTTCTTCAGAATTGTTTTTTTTTTTAAAGATTTTATTTATTTATTTGATGCAGAGAGAGAGCTAGTGAGAGAGGGAACACAAGCAGGGGGAGTGGGAGAGGAAGAAGCAGGCTCATAGCTGAGGAGCCTGATGTGGGGCTCGATCCCATAACGCCGGGATCACGCCCTGAGCCGAAGGCAGACGCTTAACCGCTGTGCCACCCAGGCGCCCCAATTCTTCAGAATTGTTAACACTGGATAGGAACATATTGATGGGAGCTGGCTGGGAGGTACATTATACGCAGACTTCAGAAAGCTGTGCATACATACAATATAGTCTTGTTTGTTGCATTTGTATTTGTTATATGTAAACAAAGATTTCAAATAAAATAAAACATGAGTTCACTTCAATAAAAATATGAAGTCCATGGAGAAGAAAACACATGGTGGATAGATATGAAAGGATTATGATGGACTGCTTTAATGGGCACATTCCTGCCTAAACCGATGTTTTTTCTTTTTTTAAATAACTGCTTAATTTTGTAGTAACTTCAGATTTACAGAAAAGTTACAAAGGTAGTAGAGAGAGTCCCCATAGACCCTCCACCCAGCTCCCCCTAATGATGCTGTGTTGCTGACCAGGGTGGGTTTGTAGGAACAGAGAAATTAACATTGGTAAAATACTGTCGCTCCAGATTTTTTTTTTGAATTTCACCGGTTTTTCCACTAGTGTCCCTTTTCTGTTCCAGGGTCCAATCCGGGGCACCGCACTGTGTTTAGCTAAAGCCAGTCTCTTGGACTCTGGGCGTGTCTGGGGAGATGCTGGACCCAGTCCAGATCCAGTTACTTCCGAGTAAATTCCTACAGCCCCGCCCCGAATGTTGTCATCAAGGATCTCATGGGACAGGGCAGGTTCACCACCCTTTCGAGCCTGAAAACGGGAATTTTTTGTCTTTGTTTATTCCCTGTGGGCTGCAGTCTGGCCCCTTACCTGTCCCATTCTGACCAGGAGCCATTGGTTTGGTTTATTTTTTTTCTATTTTGGGAGCCATGTGTTTTGTGGGCTGTAAGAACAAGACTTGACATTTATCCCTCCTATCTTTCACTTTGGTAGATTCAATGTAAACACTCTAAAGAGAACCCCAGGAGTTTTTTGATTTCAGTGCGGGAGAGCTCTGCGTGGGAAAGACTAGTCAGGAAGCCTCTTGGGGGGAGTGAGCTGTGCCTTGAAAGTTGGTAGGTTCTAGGCTAGAAGAAAAAAGCTGACAGGGCTTTTCCTGAGGGTGAGGGGGGATCCTGTGATGGAAATCTCCATTTTATGTAGTATTCATTGCCATTGGAGGGTCATCCTCAATTTTTGCTTGCATGCCACCAGTAACAGGGTGATCACTCCCTTTCAAGACAAGTCCTCTCATCTTTGGACAGCTCTGAATTGGATTCAGGGGGTTCTCCATGTCTGAGTCATTTGGTCACTGCCTTTCTTCCAAGTAACACCCTTTTAATCTTTCACGGCCATAATATGTTCTCTAAAAGCCTTTCATTTCTTTTTTTTTTTTTTTTTTAAAAGATTTTATTTATTTATTTGACAGAGATAGAGACAGCCAGCGAGAGAGGGAACACAAGCAGGGGGAGTGGGAGAGGAAGAAGCAGGCTCATAGCAGAGGAGCCTGATGTGGGGCTCGGATCCCACAACGCCGGGATCACGCCCTGAGCCGAAGGCAGACGCTTAACCGCTGTGCCACCCAGGCGCCCCAAGCCTTTCATTTCTCAGTAAGTTACACTTTCAGGAGCTTGTCTCATGGCTGCACTTTGCAGAACGAGTTCTTTCCATTGTCTACTCCTCCTGAAGTTTGCCATCCAGAAGGAAACAATATTCTGGATGTGGGGTTAACCAGTTCAGAGGAGAGTAGTGGTTCTAAACCTGGGGCAGTTTTGCTCCTGGGGGGGGGGCGTTTGGCAATGTCCGGTGGCCACAATGGGTGTGTGTATGCATACGTGAGTGCACGTAACTGGTGTCTCGTGGCTAGAGGCCAAGGATGATGTCAAACAGCCCACAATAGCCAGGATCACCTGGCCCCAAATGTCAACAACGCCGTGGTTGGGAGATCCTGGAGTAGAGGGTCCTGGACCCCGCTTGCATGCTACCATCAATGAGCCTGGCATGGCATCTGTCTTGAAGTCAGGCACATTGCTCTGTGATTTGGGACAAGTATGCTGTCAACTGAAAATCTTTTGGTCTTTTTCTCCCACGGACCAGGTCTGTGAAACAGCTGGTCTACCCCAAAGCCGAGCAAACCGAGGGCGAAGAGAGGCCAAGGGCCCACAGGTCTCTGAGAGTGTCTGTGCACTCCGTTCCCTCTGCACTGTCACCCTAATGCAAGCAACATGATCTCCGGCCTGAATCTCCAGCAACATGCTAATAGGGAATGAACAGATAGCGCTCAAAACGCATTCCGGGTACTGACCTCGTTGTTTCCATATGCAGATCATTTTAAGCCTCAAAACAAACTACCGGGTGAGTGTAATTGTCATCACGTCCATTTTATAGATGAGGACACTGAGGCCCCAAGTTGTTGGATGACTTGCCTCAGGTCACATGAGTGGGAAGCAGCAAAGTCTTCAAACCCAGGTGCTCTGGCTCTGGAATCTGAGCTTTTGACACCACGGCAACCACTCAGGTTCTTCTGGCTTCCAGGGTGACCCGGTCTCCACCCAGCCCCAGTGGTCTGGTAAAAATGCAAATGCACCCTGTTTCTGTCACTTCCCTGCAAAATCCCTCCCGTGGCGACTTCTGCATTCGGGATTTCAGAAAGCTCTTCCTACGGTCTGCACCCCGCAGCCCAGCCTGACCTCCAGAGCTTGCCCTTTGCTCCTCCGCCCCTTCCCATCCAGTTCCTCTCTGCTCTTCACACACACCAGCTCCTTTTTTCCCTGGGGTCCCTGAACTTGCTGGACCCTCTGCCTGGAGATCCTTCCCCAGGCCCTGCTCCTTCTGAGCTTGGTTCCTTCTCAGCCTTTGGGTTATACTTTGGGGACACTTCCTCAGGGATGACTGCCCTGACTGCTCCATCATTGCAAGCCCTCCCTCCCTAGTCTTTACCCCTTGTTAGCCTCTGTCATCTTGCCCTCTTGATGTCCCTTATCTCAATCCCACCATCTGTCACCATTTTGTTTATTGGTTGAGGTCCCGTGTCCCCACTAGCCTGAGAGTCCTGAGAGGGGGAGAGAGTTCATCCCTAGTGCCCAGCACAGAACTCTGCCCATAGCAGGTAATTAAAACAGAACAAAAAAAGAATGAAGTACCCGTTGCTGTTCTGATTCCCATTTTACAGATTAGAAAGTTGGGGTTCAGCCAGGTTTAAGGATCCCCCCTAATTACACATATATAGTGTGTGTGCATTGCAGGTGGTGGGATGTGGACCCGGGAGGGGTCCGAAGTGAGTGTCCAAACTGCAACTCTAATGCAGGACCGCCTCACCTAGAACATTCCACCTTTACCTTATGTCCCTAACACATCAAAAAAGCTGTGGCTTGGGAAGAGATTGGGGCCAAGCAGAAAGATAGAAAGGCACAAGAGAGAATCAGCAAGGACATGGAGAGAGAGGCCCGGTTTGGAGCACGGAGAGTGGATCGTGGGAGGGGATATGGCGGGGGAGAGATTTTTCCCATCAATTAACACAGGCTTCATAGAAACGGAAAGTATTCCTGGCCGTCTTGCCCTCTTAATACATCATATCTCTAATCCGCATAGCCCTCTGACCTTACCCATAATCCCTCCTCTTTTGTACTGCTGCCTAAAACCTTCCTACCCTGGCCCAAGTGTTACATCCCTGGTGAGGTCTGAGCAGAAGAAAGCCGGTGGCAGGGAGCGGGTGGGGGCGGGGGAGGTGGGAGAATACATTCTCCCGAGTGTTTGACCAACAAAATCTAGCTAAATTCCCCAGCCCGCGCAGTAAACTGTTCTTCTGAAAGGCCCAGGAGCCTCACCCCGTCTCTTTGGAGCCTCCCCAGCCCCCTCCCCTTTCCTCCCTGCTCCCCTGCCGTCGCTGAGACACAAAGCTGGGCCCTGGATTATCTTAATTTCCATATGGAGAGCTGTGTAAGCCAGTTCAATGCATGGCCAGTCATTTTGTTCACAACTTTGCAGCAAGCAGGAGCAAAAGCCGCTGGGAAATTAGCCATTCATCCTATCTCACCTTGTGTGTGCTTGCAAGGATCTGTAAATACAGAGGCACGGGGAAATCGAGGCTCCTTTGTTAATTACCGCACCGGGCCCTGGCACGCAGGGGCCGCTTCCCCTGACAGGCACCACGGCTCTTGATTTTAAAGGAACAAAAAAACCCCCACTATAGACACACACACACACAGAACATCTGCTTTTAAACAGCATTGGGGCAATAAGGCTTATGCATCTGTGTTTTCTGGAACTGAGCAACCAGGAGGAGTCCGGGTCTTCTCTTACCTGCCTCCCTTACACCGGCACAGACCAGCACCCCCTGCCCCTGTACCCCACCCCCCTCCACACACACAGGGATCCACCCCATCCTACCCCCTTACACATCCCATCTCCACACACAAGCACACGTGCACACGCACACACACGCACACACACACATACACACCTATGGTCGACTCCACCCCTCAAGCCCTCCCCAATCAACGAAAACTCTGATTTCGGTAAAGCCATTTGACCGAGAGATTCCTCATCTTCCCTGTGGCCGCTGGCCTCTCCCCACCCTGGAATCCTCCCAGGTCGCTGGTCCCCAAGGGCGTGGGCCTTCAGCCAGCCCCCACTGCCTCCAGCTGGGCTCGCAGCCCCCCCTGCTGTCCCCAAGGCTCCCTGCACCTGTGCACCCCTCCCCGCTTCCTCAGAGCTGGAGGCCTCCCCAGGCACCTTCCTTGACCTGGGGAAGCTCTGGCCACTGCCACCACTACCACGCCGTGAGCCCAGGACCACAGAGGTGGCACTTCCCACCCCTCTCCACACCTTGCCCAGGGTTGCTGCACGGGGCCACCTCACCCTGGCCCCACCGCCAAACGCAGGACCAGGAGGGTTCAAGTGCCCAGGAAGGGGAGAGAAGAGAGAGTGGCTGGGTGTCTCTGGGGAGGGCGGGAGAGAAAAGGGAAGAGGGCTAAAGAAATAAATCGCCCCAAGGACCCCTGGAAAAAACTTCCAGGAGGTACAGAGAGGCCCAGACGGAGAGGGAAGTGGAGACAAAGAGAGGATGGGGAAAGGCTCGCGCATTTGGGTATTTGGGGTTGGCCCCTCGCAGGGGATGAAACTCCGGTCATCCCCGTGTGGCATCCTGGGGGTGCTCAGGCTCGATTCAGAGGCTGGAGTGTGGCTGACAGCTGGCTCCACAGGCCTCTGTGTCAATCTGAGCACTACTTACCTCCTCTGAGCAATGGGCCAAGGCCGGGACCTACCATGGGGTTGCTGTGAGGCTCGAGAGAACAATTAGCCAGGGCAAGTGGCTGGTATAGTTAGCACCCTTCCATGAACTGGGGAAGCTGAGGTGGCCGAATCTGGAATACAGTAGGTGCTCAATAAACCGTGGCAATTTAAATCACGGTTACTACAACGCCTGGCATCCAGCAGGTGCTTAAAACTTGTGCGTGCTTACTATTGTGGCTATTAGTGTTATAATTACTCTAATACTCCTCCCCCATTACTACTTCTGCTATATTACGATGCCAGGAATATACTAGATGCTTAGCAAAGGTAGCTAATATCAGACAATTAATTCAGAAACCCAGGGAAATGGCCCCAGCACAGGGTGCCCCAGCCAGGGAGCAATGACTTGGGGGGGGCAGTTTTGACCACAAAAGCTTCCCAGGAGTGGGCACGTCCTGGCTGGGGCCTGCCGGAGTAGGAGCTGACTGGCAAAGGGAGGCAGGGAGCCTCACTGATGTTCAGGACTAGGACAGGACAGGACAGGGTGAGGCTGCTAGGAGGGTGGGAGGAGCTTCCACCGGGCCTGGGGGGGAAGACCCCCCCCAGCTCCCTGAAGAAGCCCCCCAGGCAAGCAGGGTCTCTGTTCTTTGCAGGTGCTGAGAGTCTGGGCTCTAAAGTCAGACAGCTAGCAAGTGATTTGACCTCTCTGAGCCTTGTTTCCTCATCTGTAAAATGGGGATGATAAGGCGGTCTGTCTTAGGAGGTCGATGGAAAGAGATGGGCGGGAATGGGAATGGTGTTTGTAAAGCATGAAGCAGAGAGTCTGAAACCAGGAAGCGGGGAAAGAATGGCGGGCGTCGTAACTTTGAAACTGGGCAACCCTCCCCCCCCCCCGAATGATCCCGTTTGAGACGCCTGTGTTGGCTTCATCAAGAAGAGGTGGACCCTCCCCCTTCTGGTCTTAGGTTTCTTGTCGAGCTGGCTTTTAAACCCCGAGCACTGCAGAGACCCTGTCTCCTTCCACTCTCTGCCTAGCGCCCTCAGCTCCATCCTCTCCCTGCTCCTGGCCTTTGCACGTGCTGGTGCCTCTGTCTGGAACACCATTCCCCCTCTTCTCTCTCTGGTTTTTTCCATCCCATCCTCTGGGGCCCCTCCCGGGAGGCCCTGCAGTTCCCTCTGCTTTCCGCCAAGCACTTGTACTCTGGGTCATCACTGTCCCCTGCTTGACTGTGAGCAATATAGGACCAGGGAGCACATAGCAGGGGTCTGGCACACAGTACGTGCTCAATAAGAAAAAGTCTAGCTGTGCAACTGATCCCTGGGGAATATTTCTGGGCCACCTCCTGCAGAGCCCTCATGGCGAGGTCAGATTAATGGCCAAAATGTCTTGGTCTGAGTCCTGTCCAGCTAAAAGAATGTGCTCCAGAGTGCCCTACCTGACTTAGGCGTCCTCACTGGGGGTCCCCATTCAGCACCCACCCCACCTCCAGGAAGCCTTCCCTGATACTCAGTGGTGTGTGCTTGAGTTCTCTGATCTGCCAGAGCCTGTGGGGGTGGCTATTTCCATTTGAGTGGTGGTGCTAATTCTTCACACCCTAATTAGGGGCTTCCACAGCTGACCCCCCTCTCCCCATTGTTGTGACTTCAGCACTGGCGAGAGTGAGCGCTCCCTCAGGCAAAGGTAATTTTGTGCTTCTCCATTTCTGGGGGCAGACTGCCAGAGCCTAGTCCTGGAAGCCCTCTTTGTGGATTCTGGGACCTTCTCCTAGTTATTTACCATCTCGGTGCCTCAGTGGTTGCATCTGTAAAATGGGGATGATGGCACCCACCTCTGGGGATTGCCCGAGGATTAACTGGGTTCATGCACGTAACCAGTTAGCAGAGAGAAGGCTCCTTGCAAAGCCAGGTGCTGCATAAAGCCACTCTTCTGTAGCTCTTAGAGCACTGAGGACAAAGCCTAGCACACAGTAGGTGCTCAGTGAATGCCCAAAGACTATATTCATTTGAGAGCCGGCTGATCTGGGGCAAGGTTCTGAGCCTCAGGATCTGCCTCAGTAAAATGGGAATAAAACTATACCTCCCTCGGCTGGGCTTGGTGTTGGGGTATATGGTATAATGTAAATAAAACATGAGGCCCGAAGCAGGACCAGAATGGATAGAAATATGTAATACTTACATGTTCCTTCTGAAGTGCCAGGCCCTTCAGTGAGGCACTGAATCCTTCCAGCAATTCCAGGAGGGAGGAGCTATCATTCTTGCAGATTAGGAAACTCCAGCACAGAGAGGTGAAGCTATCCGAGCAAAGTCACACAGCTTCAGTGGCCGAGCTGGGGTTAAACTCTACCCTTTTGCCTGCCATGATGAGTATTCCCTTCTACTGCCCCACGTGTTCCCATTAGCCCGTCAACTCCAGGGTGGAGTCGGGGGGATGGCTGGTAAAGTCTCTTAGTGCGTGCTCAGTGTCTGGAATGTGGTCCTGCACACCGGACCGCCATTCCGTGGCCCACTCATGCACGGTGCTTCGCTGTCCTGCAAAAGCAGGTTCTAGGAAATTGCATCACCAGGTGTTTAAGACCACAGGCTTTGGAGCAGACAGACCTAGGTTCGTGGCCCGGCTATGCCTCTCCTGTGCTGTGTGGCCTTGGCCAAGGGACTTGCCCTCTCTGAGCCGGGTTCACGCATGCAAAATGTGCTCTGTCCTTGAGAGAGCTGGAGTGTAGACACACGAGCCAGAGCCACGACAGGCTGTCAAGCTGCAGCCAGGGGCCGGGTCACCTCTTCCCGGGGCCTGGTCTTGCGCGTGGAGGGCCAGGGCGGAGATTCCGAGAGTGGCCCCGCGGGCTTTGCGGCTGCCGCCCGTGCAATGTCAGGCGGCGGGTGATGGATCGGCTCGGACACACTCCACAATAGCTCGCAGACACTCTATTACCCGGTGATTGTCTGCCCGGCGGCCCTGCTCGGGCCGCTCTGCCACAGATAATGGCCCAGAACAAAGATGGCAGCTGCTTTGTAGGGGAACAGATTTGTGGCAAGTTGAGATAAAATAAAGAGGAAGGAGAAAGGGGAGAGGAGCCAGCGGCGGGGGGCCGAAATATAAAAGGGAGATGGAGGGAGCCAGGGGGAGAGAACAGAGGGACAGAAGCCAAGATGTCTCAGGGAGAGAAGGGTGGTGGGGCTCAGGCTGCTGAAAGCAACCCAGAGGGCTGTCTTTGTCCAACAATAATGACGATAATGATGGCATAATAGTAATGAGGATAATGTACTGCGAGCTCTTGGTGCTGTCCGTGGAAAGCGCCCCAAGAGCCTGGCCGAGATCCTTCTCATCCCTGTCCTGCTGCTCTCCCGGGGTCTCTGGAGGCGGGTTTCCAGCCTGCCACCCTGAGCCTAGGCTTCGAGAAGGCGGAAGGATGGAGAAGGTAAAGACTCACGCCTCCAACCAGGGCAGCCCCCCCCCCCCAACACACAATGACTTGGGATGACATCTCCTTGGCCAGCCTGGCTGCAAACACAGAGGAAATGCCTTCTTTGGGCTGGGCCAACACTACCCGGAATAAAACCCAGGTTCTTTATCAAGGAGGGTGGGGCAATGGGTGCTGGGTAGGCCACTATCTCTCCCACGTGCACCATAGTGAGCTTTTACTGAGCACCTGTTCTATACCAGCCCTGTTGTACCCTCTGCAATGCCTCTGCTGGAAAAGGGGGGGGGGATGATCCATTCTTGCAGAGGGGGCAACCCAGGCTCGGAGAATGGGAGTGACTGCTCAAGGCCACACAGCCCTCAACCCGAGGGCGGCCCCACATCCAGGTCCATTCCCACGAACACAGCACGGTCCAGATTTCTGCTGGATTTCTCTTCCTTCCCCCGAGAGACACCACACGAGGCCTCGGTCCTCACCCTCAGGGCTGGGGGTAGGGCCGGGCAAGAAAATGGCAGGGACTGAGGGCGGGGCCCCGGTGACCATGCTTGCAAGGGTGAGGTCAGGGAACCAGTGTTGCGTGCAGCCCAGCGCTGGCGCCTAATAAGTGCTCAGTAAATGCAACCTGGGCAACAACATGGGGACCAAATCACCCACCCCACTGGGCAGCTGTATGACTAAACCAACGGGGCCACCCCAATAAAGTGCTCAGAGCACAGCCTGGAAACGGAAAGTGTTCCTGGCCGTCTTGCCCTCTTAATACGTCCTATCTCTAATCCGCCTAGCCCCCTGACCTTACCCATAATCCCTCCTCTTTTGTACTGCGGCCTAAAACCTTCCTACCCCGGCCCAAGGGTTGCATCCCGGGTGAGGGCTGAGTGCACGAGAGCGGATGGCAGGGAGCGCGTGGGGGCCCCTCTGGACGTGGAAGGATACGTCCTCCCGAGGGTTTGACCAGCAAAATCTAGCTCAATCTGCAGCCAGAGCAATAAGCCATCCTTCTGAGAGGCCCCAGAACCTCACCCCTGTCTCCCCAGAGCTCTGAAGCCTGTTCTGGATTTGGGGCTGCATGGGGGAGCCACCGTCCGTCCGCGCAATGTCACCTCCGGGTCCAGGTCTCGGTGCGCTGGCCTTTGGCTAACCTTTGCTCCAGGCCGCCACTCAAAGGCTGGAACAAATTCCACTAATTTGCTGCACTTTTAAGCAAACAAGTGCTTGCAGGGGCTCTCCCAGCGCCTCCTGCGCGGGGGACGCGGGGTCTATAGCAGCACCCCCCGCCCAACCCCAGGCAGAAATAGAACCGGGGTCCCGCGTGTCCTTGCAAATGTCCCAGCACCCACGTTCTACAAAGTAATAGGGAACAGGTGACATTCATGTCATAATATATTTCACTTAGCCCCAGATACCCCCAAGTACTGTGATTCCAACCTGCGATCGACATAGAAATATTTTGAACGTAAGATTTTACGTTCCGTTCCCCTCCCTCCACACAGTCTACCACGCATCTCAATCCAGGGGCGCCACATGGCGAGGGCTGGGTGGCCCCGTCTGCCACGGGGACCACCACAGTGGACAATTCAGCTCTGGGACAGAAATGCTCTTCCCACCAGACCATCCGCCAAGTCGTCTTCGGGTTTTTTTAAATTTAATTTTTATTTTTTTTAAGGAAAGCAAGCGCTGTACTTCATCCTGCAGCAATCTCTTTCTCTCACTCGCTCCGTATATACACATATATATTGCTTTCTTTAAAAAATCCATATATAGATCTCTCTCACATACATATATAGAGATTTTTTTATGTATGTGCATGCATATATACGTGTATATATCATGGAGCTGTTAAACCAGAACATTCTTCGAACTGACCCTGAATTAGTTGGGTGATTTCCTTGTCCAGAGGATCGGGCCACGAGGCTGCACTCAAGAGAAAATTGGGGTTTCCTTGTCACCCCAGAGCCAGAGCGCAGCGCCTGCCTCCTCTCCGGAGAAAAAGATATATAACGCCAAACGCTGTGAAATTTGCCGCTGTGAGAACAGCTAATTTTTCACACCCAGACGAACTGGCTGGGTTTGTTAAAGCCCAAGATAATCAAATAATCATTATAACTCATCTTCGCCCCTCCTGTCTTTCGCTCTTTGTACCATTAATGTCCCAGTGGGGAGCGGCTCTGGTGAGTTCAGACCTAGCCTATTTAGATAACCTTCCGGTGGGTCTTCTGAGAGCAAAATATCCCTCCTGGAGTATCTTACAACAAATGAACCAATCCTCCCTAATCTTCTTATCGTTGTAGCCCCTGCTCCAGGCCTGGTTATCTTGTGGGCTTGCAAAAGAGAGAAAGAGAGAGATTTATACGTATATATGCTTCGTAGAAATTTATATAAATATATGTATATACATGAAATAATAAAAGGGAGACGCCAGGCAAGAAGTAGAGCTCTTTCCCCCTCTCCCCTGCCAGGCAGCCCTGCCGCAGCTGGCCCGGAAGCCCCGAGAAGAGAAGGTTCTGGTGGCTGCGGCTGGGGGGCTGGCAGGGCTGGGGCAGGGGGTGGTGAGCAAACTGCAGACAGGCCTGGTCAGTGGGGTGGGGGTGGGGGGAAGCAGCACCCACGCGGGCGGCATCTCCCCGGGGACCCGGCTCCGTGGGTGCTGAGGGTCCTTCCCACATTGACGGAGCCCCCCTCCACTTTCTCTTATTTGCTGCTGGCTGTCTGCTTCCCTGCTTCTTTATTCCTTCTGACTTCTCTCATTCTCTCCCTCTCCGTATCTCTCTGTGTCTCTCTGTCTTCATCCTGGCCTCCCTCTTTCCCATTTCCTCTTTGCCTCCCCGACACCCTGGCCCCTCCACCTGCCCCCCTCCCTCCACTCCCCTCCCTCCACACCCCTCGCCACCCCCCATCAGTCCCACCTCCAGCCCTCCCTCTGCCTTAATTTCTGATTAATATGTTCTTAGCCAAGGAAAGGAGAGAGAGAGAGAGAAAGAGAGAGAGAGAGACATCTTCTAAATAAATCATTTCGTCATGTGAGGAGCTAATCTGCAAATGACGGTCGCTATTTATCGAGTTTTTAGCGGTGCATGTTAAATAGTGATATGGAGGCCACATTTACAAAACCCCATTGGGGCGCTGGGAAGGGATTTTTAACTTCATTGCCCAGAAAGAAAAATGGTGAAGACAAAGATAAGACCCGCTGTGAAGCTTTGGCCCTGAACCATTCTCGGGAGCAATTAAGCAGGCAGGGGCAAGAGGGCGAGGGGCTGCCGCCGCTCCCCAGGCTGCCCCCCCCATCCCAGGCAAATGCAGTCCCCACCCCCACCTGACTCGCTCCCTTGCCACCAGCCACTTTTATTGCAGACCCTGGAGTTGGATGGGTGGGGTGCGAACCCAGCTGCTACCACTAAATTTGTCTCCTGCTGCCTCAGTTTCCCCGCCCAATTCCTCAAACGGGAGTCCTTGACACCTGAAGGGAAAACAACTGATTAGCTCTGATCTAGGAAGAGGAACTTGCAGAATCAAAATTGGTATAATATCCGAAGCAAAATTGCAAATTGCCTTCCAAATTATTTTTCACAGAAAATTGTGTCCGTGTGGGATGTGGGTGCCTCTTAATGTGTTGGAGAGGCCCTGGGGTGGGCTTCCAATTGTGAGCGTGCTGAGGGCCCCCGGAGTTCTCCATAGCTCCAATGCGCCCAGTGCTCCTGCTGATTAGAATAACACCAGTAATAATATAATCATACCTGCTTCCCTTTTCTGGAGCGTGTGCCGTGCGCTCTGGCGCCTCCGTTCTGTACTCCCCGGGTGCTCTTTATGTGATTTCAGCTTATTTCCTTCCTTGTCTCTCCACCTGCCCCCCTCCCCCCACCGACCCTGAGAGATCAGGTGGAGTTTTTGTGCGCCTCACAGGACAGAGGACTAAGGTGCGGGATATTCAAAGGCAGACACTGAAGTTTCCCCTCGGTGAAGGCTGGCCGGGTGCTGGGCTGTGAGACTTCTGGGTGGGAGCCAGGCTTGAGGCTTGGGGCCCTAGGGCCTCCAGGGGCAGGGAGAACATAGGGCTGCCCTGCAGCAGACCAGCATGCTTTGCAAGGTGAGGAGCCCCCCCACGGACTGGAGGCTGTCTCAAGCTTAGCTGTCCTAGAAGGAATTCCTACCTGGTGCATGAAGATGGGTTCGATTCTGGGTTTGAATTCTGGCTCTGCCATTTGTCTGGGGAAGAAACTTAAGCCTGCTTACGTTAGTAAGGTGCACAGACACCTCATAGAGCAGGTGGGTGTGAGGGCTACAGACGGTTTATGCAAAAAGCCCTGGCAAACAGTAGGTGCTCAATAAATGGCAATGATCATCATTTCCCCATCTTTCTTCTGCTTGCCGACCTCCAAAGGGCTAAAGGAGGGGGTAGTAACTGAGGCCGACTCACGGGAAGGCAGCTGACTTGAATCTCTAACCCCAGCCCTGGCTCCCACTTGCCCTGTAATCACGTATCCCCTGGGCCTCAATGTCCTCACCTGTAAAATGGGATGATTAGGGTAGATGTAGACTGTACTCACGAGATGGGAGGAGGGTCATTGGCAGGCATAACTAAACAGCTACCACTAATGGTGCACAGACCAGGGATTTGTAGCTGAGAGTTATGGGTGCGGCCCCGGGTTCAAGACCCTCACCGCTGTGTGACCTTGGGTACATCACTTCCCCTCTCTGTGCCTCTGCACCTCATCTGTGAATTGTACGTGCCTCACTGGGCTGTTCTGGGTGTTTGTGTCTGGGTTCCTTAGCTAGAGTGCCTGTTCCAGGAGAGCAGGGCCAAGGTCTTGGGCTTCTCTGCACCCCTTAGGGCTCAGGGCTGACCTCATGATCAGGATTAGTAAGTAGGGTGTTTGTTGACTGACTTATGAATATGTGAATAGTAGTTACAGTAAGAAGCAACTGTCAGTTGCATGCATGTCACTTGGCCTACAGTGGGCGGTTCAGAGGACAGTTCTCAAACATGATGTTGGGATCCTCCCTCTAACACCTGCTTTTCTCTGCCTCAGGGCTTCCAGTGGCCACTGGTGTGGACTTGGTTCCCGCATGGGGTAGGTCAGAAGTGCCGGGAAGTTGGTGACCCCAGGAGCAAGCCTCCATCAGTGAGTGATGGGAGTGAATGGCCCAGTGTCCCTGGTTCCTTGCAGCGTGGGGGTGAGTTCTGCCGAGTCTCCCAGATGTCCCCAGCGGGACTGAGCCCCTGTGGCCCGCAGTGGTCCCCTGGTCATTAATGCACCCTGTATTATTTCCTTCTTCCCTGCCTTGCTGTCTCCCTCTCTCCCATAAGCTTCTTGGGATCACCTCCCATAGGAACTACTGGCTCCCAATTCTTGTCTGAGGATCTGCTTTGCGGGGAACCTGGCCTAGACCAGCAGCTTTCATTTGCATTCTGTTGACACTCCTAAGTTCACCCGTTAACAAAAAATATCTTCTCACATTTTTACATTTACAGCTCCGATCAGCACTGTGAAGAAATACAAGGGGTGCTAAGGGCTTCTAAAAGGCAGATCTGCTTAGTCTTGGGGTGGGGGGGGGTTCCCTTATGGAGATATTGAAAAGAAATCAGGAGGAAGGGGAGGGATTTCTAGGGGGGTGGTGTAAAGGGCATCCAGGAAGGAGGAAGAGCCTGTGCTAAGGCCCGGAGGGAGAAGCATGGTACATTTTTATCAGAGAGTGAAGGGGGCAAGTGCCCCTCAACTTACTGTGCGACCTCCGGAAAGTCCCATCACGTCCCTGAGCCTCAATATCCCCATCTGTCAAATGGCCCGAAGCCACCTGCTCCCTCCCATTCCTTCTGCAGAACGGGGTATGGAAACGTAAAGATTCAGAGTGGTAGAGATGACCCAGGAATGTCAGCCAGTCATCACAGTGCGTGTATGCTGTCGATGGCCACTGGTCGCGTTCCTACAGCACCATGAAGGCCCTGCGTTTTCTCCAAAGCCTTTGCCCTCATGGAGTGACACTCTAACTGAAGAGAGGGTAAAAGAGACAAATATACAAATAGCTGCAAAATAATACAAATACAGTGATGAATTTTTATGAAGGAAAATGAAGGAGAATGTGCAGACAGTGTGGGAGAGGAGATACATTTTAGTTAAGGCCTGTAGGAGCAGAGATTGAAGCAGGTGGAAGAGCTGACTATGAAAGTATTGGGGAAGAGCCAGCTGGGCAGAGCCAACAGCAGGTGCAAAGGTCCTGAGGCACAGTGACTTGTTGGAGGTATGGTGACTTGTTGGAGGCCAGATAGCTAAGACAAGTAAGCGGCGGGGTGGTGGTGGGGAGGTGAGAGGAATAGAGATCAGAGAGGTCATGGGGGTTAAGGTCCCACAGAGCACTGAGGGTCTAATTGAGGAGTTTGGCTTTTAACCTGAGTGAACCAGGATCTGGGAGTCAAAGGGGGGGTGGACGACATCATCTGATTTATATTGAAGGATCACTCTGGCTGCTATATGGAGAACAGTCCATCGGGGGGACAAGGATGGAGGCAGAGAGGTGATCAAAGAGCCCCCTTCTTATCCCACTCCTCACCCCATCCTGTTGGGCCCCACTTCTCACACACGCATCCCTCCGGTGCCCAAACCCCAGGCTGCGCACTGGCCAGGGGGTGATGGGCTGCAAATGAGTGGGCAGGCAAGCGCCTCTAATTTCCACAAGTGCCGTGGGTAAAGGCTGTGGCGGTGTGCAATTAAGCTCTGAGCTTTAAAAACACGGTAATAAGGGGATACGGGCCGAGGAGGCAGTCTGGTAATTTAAATGATATCCAGCTCGAATATGGAGTGTCTAAATGTTCTCTTCCAGAGATTTATATCAGCATAGACCTGCCTCATTCATTTATTTAGTTAACTAGCTACTTATTGGCACGTCCTCCCAGCCGCTCTGGGATGGAAGAGACAGAGGTCTGGGTGGCCGCTAGGGGCGTCTCTGTGCAGGGCTGGCCGGGCGAGGAGCGCGATAATGACCGCACAGACCATTTTCCTGTGCTGAAGGCCTACTGTGTGCCTGGCATTTGGAAGATCTATCCTGAGAATTAGGAGTGAGTCTGTATGAGGAAACTCCTGGTGCCCACGAGGAAACTGAGGCAGAGAGGAGAAGTGACTTGTTCAAGGTCACACAGCTAGTGAATGGGACAGATGCCAGACTTTGCCTATGACCTGATGTTGATGATCGGTTCTGGGCTTTTGGTCCCGGTTGTTTGCCATGGAATGGTTGCACAGCCATCGGAAGTTACCTGGGGGTCCTGTGCCCAGCTTCATCACCTCATGCAGACTCTCCACCCCGGGGGGGGGGGCTCTATAAATCGTATCAGTCAGGGGCCTCCATCTCGGATGGGATCTGCTGATGAGAAAGGTTTAAGAGGGCTGTGTGCGAGGAAAATCAGCTGGCGTCTTGGCCTGGCTTTCTTTTGTTTTTCACTTTCGTTAGAGACCTGGGCATGAGAAAGAGGTAACTTTCATCTATACGGAGGAAATGAAGGAGTGGAAATGCAGTGGTGGGTGTCACTAACACTCTCCTTCAGCAATCGGAGAGGCCGTAGGGAGGAGTGGGGACTGGGGCGTCCTGCAGGGCCTATGGGAGCAGCTGCAACCCGGCCCTGCCCCGTTGCTGGCCCCTGACGTGTGCACCCACTGCTGTCGGAACTTCACGTTGTTGAAAGATGCTGGTTGCATAAAAAAATATTCCCCTTCCTATTTGTGAAGTCAGCCTGTTAGAAGGCACTGCCAAGGACAAGACATCTGAGGTTTGGCTTCCGTGCAGAGAACTCCGATGGCAGCATCTCGTCCAGCCCATTGGCTGCATTTTATAGGTGGGATGGCTGAGGGCTGGAGAGTGTGTTGTCCCCAAGGACACAGGACTGGACAGGTGAAGCCTGAATGGAGACCCCAGTGACCTTTGGCCTGCGTCGAGACAGCCCATTGGTCTGGTACCACTCCCACCAAGGCACCTCTCCCTCACTTTCCTCTCGTACCCCTTGCCGTCCTTCCAGGTCCAGCTCCCGTCCCTCCCCCGTGGGGAAGGCTGCCTGACCACCCCCCGCGGTGCCTCCTCCAAGCTCCCACGTGCGTGCTTCCGAACCTCATTCATTTGGTCTCTCCTTCACGACTTTTGCTTTGTCCGAAAACTACCTGTACTGTTATTACTGAACACTTGGCTTTGAACTAATAAACAAACAAGCCCAAAACACATTATTTTAAAAGAAAACCGAGGAACCGTCCTGTATGTGGACTATCACTTTGCCATAAAGAAGAGGGAACAAAAATAAAAATACAGTGAAAACAAAGTGATGCTATTACATTCCAGTAAGATACAGTTTGGCATCCCAACCATGAGGCCCGTTCTTTCTCTTTACTGTTGAACGCTAAGCACACCGACCCAGGGGCCAGCAACCGCACACTTGCCTAGAGCCAGCTGAAATACGGGCACCTGAAGGCACGTACAAGAATATTCACGGGAGCTTCACTCCTAACAGTGGCGAAGTGGAAACTCTCCAAATGTCCAGCAACAGGACGCTGGTAATAAACACAGTGTTCACAGGATGGAATATCACACAGCAACGAGAAGCGTGGGCGGCGAACACACGATGGCATGGACGAATGGCACGGACATAATCTTGAGTGAAAGAAGCCAACCCAAAAGGGTACGTACTTGTTCACCTGCCGATGAATGGGTAAATCCACACACACGATGGAATATGATTCCACTATAAAAACAAACGAAAAACTGACACCTGCTACAACATAAGACAACTTCGGATATATGATTCTAAGTAGAAGCCAGACACAAATGTCACCTGTTGCATGATTCCATTTGTCCAAAATATTCAGAATAGGCAGATCCATAGCGACAGAAGGCAGATTTGGGGTTGCCAGGGGCTGGAGAGAATGGGGGGCGTGGGAGGGGTGATGGCTGAAGGATATGGGGTTTCCTTTTAAGGTGATAAAATATTCTAAAATCGATCACGGTGATGGTTTTACAAGATTGTGAATATAGTAAAACCGTCGAATTGAACACTTTCAACGGGTGAATTGTATGGTATGTGAATTGCATCTCAATAAAGTTTTGTTTTTTTTTAAAGGCACATACTCTATGCTTCCACTTGGCTGAAATTCAAGAGGAGGCAAAACTGATCTTTACCTGTTCAACCCTTTGGTTGGTAGCCATCACGCCCCCTTTCCGAGCCCCAACTGCCCTCGCTGGAAAACGAGGATTCGAGGGGGGCAGCTTGCTAAACTGTTGGTGAGGGTCAGATGAGCTCTGCATGCGGCGAGGCACATTCCCCGGGAGGTCCTGGCCAGGTCTGAGTTCTGACGGTGACCTGTTGTACCAGCAGAAAGCCGGCGGGATGCTAAGCCCCTGAGGATGGGAGAAAGACAGCCCCGGCTCTGGACCGAGTACAGCCCCTGGCGTGTGGTTGGTGCTCTGAGAGAATTTGCCGGAGAGAGGCACGAGTCAAGGCTCTGTCCTGTGCTCGCTCTGTGACCTTGGGCCAGTCACCCCCTCACGGAGCCTTCATCGTCCTTCTGGAAGGTGGAGATCATCACAGTACCTCCCCCATGGCCTCGTGGGAGGCTTCAGAGGGATCATGCCTTCGAGCCACACCTCTCCAGCTCCAACCTCCGCGTGAATCACCCGGGAATCTTCGTTTTTTTTTTTTTTTTTTTTAATGCAGCTTCTGATTCACTAGATCGTGCATTTCTTTCTTTCTTTCTTTCTTTCTTTCTTTCTTTCTTTCTTTTCTTTCTTTCTTTTTTTTTTAAGATTTTATTTATTTATTCGACAGAGATAGAGACAGCCAGCGAGAGAGGGAACACAAGCAGGGGGAGTGGGAGAGGAAGAAGCAGGCTCCCAGCGGAGGAGCCTGATGTGGGGCTCGAACCCATAACGCCGGGATCACGCCCTGAGCCGAAGGCAGACGCTTAACCGCTGTGCCACCCAGGCGCCCCTAGATCGTGCATTTCTAAACAGGGGATGGTGCTGAGGCTGCAGGTACATGGACCACACTGAGAAGCAAACATGGACATGCTCAGCACATCCATAAATACAAAGGGTTTTCAGCAAAGACTGACCTTCCCTGTAGCCTGAAGTTTTTGTCTTTCCAAGTGGGCTCCACTCCCCGGCCCCTCCCCTCCATTGCTCCCTAAGCCTCTGCCTCCTGAAGGGCCGCAGACCCCCTGCGCTCCCGCTCCCGGACGCCATCGCCCTCCTCCTGCCCCCACGTGCTCGCAGGGCCTGTCTCACCCCTCCAGCCACGGGGGCAGGTTCCTTCCGCCCAAAGCTGCCTTGGGTAGGTTTTTAGGAACAGCTGCCAGCAGCTGAGATGTAATGACTGCCTGGGGAGTCGTTAGGAGATAATTAATATTTGCAGCACCGAGCTGTGACTGCCGAGCTGCTCCCGCCCACAGAGCTGGGGCCTCGAGCCCTTCTCGGGCCAAGGACCCCAGACCTCAGGGCAGTGGCATCCTTGGGGCAGGAGAAGGACCCTGGATGCAGGAGCTGGGGTGGGGCCAGGGGGACGTTTGCAGGGCTCTCTCTCCACCCAGCTGTCAGGGTTGGTGACTTCCAGAGGCTGCCAGGCTGGACACATCATCAAGTGGTCAAAGGGCACCAGGGCCAGGGCTCAAGGTGGCCACGGCGCCTCCTCGCACCTGAGGCCAGCTGGCCCTTGGCGGTTGCCATGGTGATGGCCGTCCCCAGCAGTTGGGCAAGGACGTTGCAGCAGCAACGAAGGCAGCTGTGAGAGAAAGACAGTCTGCACCCGCTCCCTCCGGCTTTCCATCTGTGAGGGGCAGACATCTCAGCCACCTAAAGCCACCACCCTTGACGCTCCAAGGCAGCGCAGCTGAAGGCCTGGGCTCTGGGCTGCCGCAGGGCATTGGTTTGCACTGTGAGTCCAGGGGAGCCTGACTGCTCTCGCAGCTCAAATGCTTAGCAGCTTGGAGCCCCACAGCAGATGATCGAACTTTCCGGAGCCTCAGTTTTCAGGTCTATAGAATGGGGTTAATTGTGCTCCGAGGACTGTGGTTAGGATGAAGTGAGCTCATATACGCAAAACACTTAGTTCTCCCTGGGAGCCGGACCTTGTTGCTCCCGTGGGGGTAAGTCCCAGAGGTTTAAAGATGAAGGGGCTTCACCTTCCAGGGTGTGGACTCCTATCACTTATTAAGGGCCTATTGTATACCAGCACTGCGCTCCATTGGTGACACATATTCCTTCACTGATTCCTTTCTGAATATCAGGGGGCTCCTCTCATTTAATTTCCACATTGTTCATGCAAAGTTGGCTCTATATCCCCACTGTACATATGAGGAAACGGAGGCTCAGAAGGTCAAGCCACTTGCATCCTCAAGGTCACACAATAAGGACATCACAGAACTGAGTTCAAACGTCCCAACCCATGCTTGCCCCACTATATCACAGAGGTCTGGACGGACGTGCATTCATGTTCTGACTCTGCCACGTCCTTGCTGTGTGACCTTGGCCAAAGCACCTTTCTGAGACTCGGTCGTCTCTCTGTAGAATGAGGATAACAGCAGAACGTGCTTCACTGAGTTACTGTACAGATGAAAGTAGAGGCGTGTTAAGTGTGTGATATATAGTAGGTGTCTACTAATGGCACCTACTATTTTCATCATCGTGATCATTGTTATTTCTCCACCTGTGGGGACTGGACCCCATCATCTCTGAGTTCCCAGCGCGGGCCACCATCACCGCGTGGAGATGGCGTGCCTCTGCCCTTTAGCATTTTGGATCTCGGGCTGGCTCACGTGGCCTGGAGATGAGCCCCCTGGGGGAAGGCGAGGGCAGGGGAGGCTGCTTTTACACCTCAGTCTGCTTTCTAATCATCTGGCTCGTCCCGCCACGCAGCATCCGGCGGGGTGTGAGCGCAGGCAGGGGGACGAAGGGGGGCACCTTTCCCTGGGAGGCCGCCTTCTGTCACTAGACAAACAAACACACAGCACCCACATTTGCTTGGAAATGGAGCGAGGCTTTAAATACACGCGCACAGCAGAGACTGGGCGGAAGGCCGGCTTCCTTGGGCTTGCTTGGACCTCGCTGGCCGCAGCCGCCGGCCNCAAACACACAGCACCCACATTTGCTTGGAAATGGAGCGAGGCTTTAAATACACGCGCACAGCAGAGACTGGGGCGGAAGGCCGGCTTCCTTGGGCTTGCTTGGACCTCGCTGGCCGCAGCCGCCGGCCGCAGCTACTCAAGACGCCGCTCACGTTCCCTCACGCCTGCCGCCTGCAGCCGGGGCTGACCTAGCTCCGCTCCAGACAGCCCGTGGAGGGTCGTGCAGGCGGCAGCGTGTGCCTGGCACCTGCCACTGCCCCACTGGAGGGCAACGAGGGGTCTCCGGAGGTCACTGTAGCNGTGGTGGCCCCCCACTTCCGAGCAGCAGCTCTAGGCTGAAGGGTATCCACTGCGTGCCTCAGGCTGCATCGCCCTTGAGTGTGGGTCTGGCCTCACCGCTTCTCAGGGTAATCGTGGGTACAGCCTTGGGAGAAGCCTGGGCAGCCAGACAGACCTGGGGCCACACCCAACTCTGCCACTCAGATGCTGTGTGACCCTGGACAAGTCACCTCGCCTCTCTGAGCCTCCCAAACCTCCCTATTTGTAAAATGGCAAGTGTAATATGGTATCTACCCATTGGGTAGTTAGGATAGATAACAACCAAGTATATAGAGTTCCTGACACACGGATGGGTTTGCCCAGTGATGTATGTTAGCATGATTATTATGTTTTTAATGGTTTTTAAAATAGTTTATTTATTTATTTGAGACAGAGAGAGAGAATGAGTGGGGGGGCAGGCAGAGGGACATGCAGACTCCCCACTGAGCAGGGAGCCCAATGCAGGGTTCGATCCCAGGACCCTGAGATCATGATCTGAGCCAAAGTCAGATGCTTCACTGACGGAGCCACCCAGGCACCCCAGCATGATCATTATTATTTACTATGTGATTCTGAACAAGTCCCCGACCTCACTTTCCAAATTGGTCCAATGAGGATAATTACACACGTACTCCGGAGGAAACGATGAGTCCGTGTTGCTGAATATATTTTCATTTTACTCACCCCCCTTCTTGCACAAGTAACAGGGTAATAATAAGTACAACAGCAAAGATTTCGGAGTATTTCTATTGATTTAAGTCTGTGCCATCCAAGAGGTAGCCATTGGCTTATTAAATTAAAATGAAATGAAATGAAAAATTCAGTTGCCTGTGGCACAGCCACATTTCAAGGCCTCAAGAACCACCTGAGGGTTGTGGCTACCATGTTGGACAGAGCTGATATGGAATATCTCCATCACCACCAAAAGTTCTTTTGGACAGTGTGGGTTTCCACCAGTGTGTCTCAAATCCGGCGTGCACAGGAATCACCTGGCATACATAGGGTTAAATGCAGATTCCGGCTCAGGAGGAGTGCCCTGGAGCCCGAGACTCTGCATTTCTATCTCCTACCGGCCTGGACCACACTGTGAGCAGTGAGGGTCTAGAGCTGGCCTGCCCAGTGCAGTGACCACTAACCACATGTGGCCTTGGAGCTCTTGACAGGCAGTCTGTCCAAATTGAGATGTGTGGTAAGAGTAAAACCGTCCACTGGGTTTCAAAGGCTTAGTGCCAAAAAAAATCTCATTAATACTTTTTTTTAATTGATCGTATGTTGAAATAATATCCTAGATAAATTGGGCTGAATAAAATATATTTAAAAATTAATTTCACCTGTTTATTTCTACTTTTTCTCTTGAATAAGGCCCGTAGAAAAGTTAGAGTCACATCTGTGGCTCCCATCTTCCTGTTGGACAGCATCGATCTAGGCCTGAGTGCTATTTACGAACTATCTCATTCCAGATGTAGCGTTTTAACCAATACATCTTCGCTTTTTCCTATCCTGTTTTTTTTTCCCCCTCCCGCCCCTGATTGTTTCCGGGGCGTTTCTCACTTCATCCAAAGGGTAAAATCCTTGATAGGAGGGGCTGTGTCCTGCCCCTTTCTACCCATCCCAGCCTAGAACGTCACCCCCGCTGGTTTGAATCAATCCAGCGACACCGTCTCTTCCTAACTCTCCCTTCCGGGTGCTCAGGCCACAGGATTTCAGCGCGGCTCCCTCTTCTCCTTGCTATGATTGGTCAGGCGGCCCAGGTTTTGACCAATCAGAGCACTCCATCCCCAGATCATCGATTGGTTCGGGGAAACCACGTGACCGGAGCCAGGCCAATGAGATGAAGCTCCCGAACTCTGTTGAGATGGCCAGGAGATTTTGTCTGGATTTTGAAGGATGCGAGGGAATTTAAACTCGCAAGACCCGGGCCACCCTGTTCAGTGAGCCTGTCTGAGAATGAAGTCAGTTGACACGGGAAGAGATGAATTCTTGGTAATATCTGAGCCCTCGATGCAGTCCTCCGGGTCACCCGGCTTCATCTGGCTTTTTCACTACATGCTCCCCGTTTTATTAATTATGAATTTTAGCTGTGTTTTTGCCATTTTTAACCAAAAGAGTCTCAGAACTAGATACCTAACGTAGGTCCAGGAGGAACTTACGTATTTATATCTTGGCAAGAAGGGCACGGAAGACAGATCAAGTCCGAGATCTCAGTTGGAACTGCTGAGAGGATGACCTTCTGACAATCGTTTATTTCCGTGTGGAAACATCTGGCGGTGGCTGGGACATATCGCAGCGCATGGGGAACTCCTCGAAAGGGGCGGAGTCTTTAGACAACCAGCATCTTTCCCCCCACCCTGCAGAGAGAAAATGTTCACTCTTCTTTCTCCCTGAGAACAGAAGCAGGCTGAGGAGGAGAACTGAGTTGAATTGAAGTCGGACTATTATTTTGAGCCAGAGAATCCTGCCCTCTTCCTCTGATAGGCGAGGAGAGTCTGAGGCTCCTGTCCAGGAGTGTCCAAGGAAGAAAGGAAAGAGGGGGCTTTTGGGGGAAGGGAATTCAAGAGGGGGAGTTGGTGGAAAGGACTCCCCCTTACCAACCAGTCCTGTCCCCTAAACTGCAAAACACTCTGACTTCACCTCCTGCTAGAACCTTCTTTGATGGATACTGTGGTACATTGTAGTTTCCAAAAATGGCCATGGCCATATTTCAGATCCTACACGTTCTTCCAGAACCTCACCGTGGCCCAGTCAAGAGGTGGAGTCTATTTTCCTTCCCTTAAGGACCTTGGGTGACTTTGTGATAGCTTCATCAAATAGGATGAAACAGAAATGACACTGTATGACATCCAAGACTAGGTCCACTTGACTCTCTCTTTCTCTTGGACTCTCACCTTGGGAACCCAGAAGCGCTGTTGTAAGGAAGCCCAGGGTACCTGGAGAGGACACGTCTAGGTGTTCTGGCTGATGGTCCCAGCTGAAGTCCCAGCCAGGAGCCAGCATCAACCGCCAGACAGGTGAGTGAGCCACTTGCTACAGTTTGAATCTCCGTGTCTTCTCGAAATTCATACATTGGAACCTAACTCCCAAGGTATGTGGAGGTGGGGCCTTTGGGAGGTGATTAGGTCACGAGGGTGGAGCCCTCACGAATGGGATTGGTGCCCTTATAAAAGAAACCCCAGGGAGCTCTCTTGCTCCTTCTGCCATGCGAGGACCCGGTGAGAAGATAGCTGTCTCTGAACCATGAAGTGGGTTGTCAGCAGATTTTGGCCTTCCTAGCTCAAAACCACGAGAGATAACATTTCCCTTGTTTCTGAGCCACCCAATCTATGGAGCTTTCTTATAGCAGCTGGAGTGGGCGAAGGCAGCACCCTTCAGATGCTTCCAGCCCCAGCTGCTAGGCCTTCTGGCTGATGCCGAGTACAACAGAGACGAGCAGTCGTCATCCAACCCTGCTCAAATCGCATGCTCATGAGCAAACTAAATGTTGTCATTGTTTCAGTGACACTGCATTTAACCAGTAGAGGTTTGGTGTGTGACAACAACTGACGGAAGCAGGCACTCTCTATGCTGATGGCAGGGAGGTATTTGCTATTCCACCATGTCTTTTCCCGAGGAAAGAAGGGTGGAAGCTCTTTTGCATGGCTTTTGTGTTTGCCACCTGGCACGCATGGTAATTCTTGTGTTTTACCTTATTCCATCAGCTTCCTCCACGGTGCAGCCATCGGAGGACCCTGTGAGGCGGTGAAGGGTGGGGTTGATCGTGTCCATTTGGCAGATGGGAAAATAGAGGCTCAGCGAATGCCAGAGGCTTGCTGAGGGTGATTCAGCTGGGAAGCGGAGGGGCAGGTTTAGGAGACCTCTTCGGCCTCTGTCAGGGCTCTGGCCCCCGAACCACACCCCTGGGGAGGAGAGTCGACGGCAAGGAATTCTTTTATTTTTGTTTCTTTATTGTGGTGAGATTCACATAATATGAAAGTAACCAGTTTAAAGGGAACAATTCGGTGTCATTTAGTGCATTCACAATGTGCAACCATCACCTCTATCCTGTTCCAGAGTATCTTCATCCCCTGCGAAAGGACACCTGTACCTCTCTACTCTCCGCTGTCCTGGAAACCCTGATTTGCTCTCTGTCCCCATCGATTTCCCTGTTCTGGACATTTCATATACATGGACGCACACAATATGTGACCTCTTGCATCTGGCTTCGTTCACATAGCATCGTGTTTTTGAGGTACACCCATGTCACGGCATGCACTGGTACTTTATTCCTTTTTAAGGCTGAAAAATAATCTGTTGTATGGATATGCCACATTTTGCTTATCCTTTTATCTATTGATGGACATGTGGGTCGTTTCTGCCTTTTGTGCTGCTGTGAATATGGGTGTACGTGTCCGTGAGTACCTGTTTCAATTCCTTTGGGTCTACGTGGGAGTGGAATGGCTGTGTCATATGGTATTTCCTCCCTGCCAGCTCCGTGACCACAGCCGGGCCCCCCTGAACTAGCTTGTCTGAGCAGTGGATCAATTTGGCCAAAGGGGGAAGAGGAGAAAGTGTCAAGTCCATGTTTCCGGATCTCCTTCGTTCACCCGACAAACATTTATTGAACTGTAGTCCACAGTAGTTGCCTGGGAAGGAATAAGACAGAAATTCGCTGCCTCACGGAGCTGATACTCTAGCTGCAGGGAGAGACGGATGGTTTCAGAGTCAGGGGTACCCCGAGCACGACCAAGCAGAATGCCATGAGAGCTGCTGTTTTCAGGGTTGTCAGGAAGGACTCTCGGAGGAGATGATATTAAAACCAACACCTAAAGGGTGGGATGGAATAAGCCGTGAAGACCTGAGCAAAGACCCTTCTTGGCAGAGGATGAGCAAGAATAAAGGCCATGGTACTGAGTCTTTAACTTTCCTTGGGAGTTTCAAGTTCTAGCTCCATTACTAACTCCCTCTGGGAGAACCTCAGTTTCTTCATCTGGAAAATAGGCATGGTATCCACAATCTTCCCTGCCTCCCTGAGCCATTGGAAGGATGGAAAGATCCCACAGGCAGGGCCGGGGTGGGGGGCAGGCTGTGCTTAAGCCAGTGGCCCAGGCCTTGGGGGAGCAGGTAGGCTGAGACTGGGGTGGGGCTTCAGAGTTGCTATGGAAACGGCATCTGGGATGCCAGGGAGAAGGCAGAAAACCCCGCAGACAGGAGGAGGAGACATTTCTCTTCTGTTGTACAGGTAGCAGGAATGGAGGTTGGAAATAGGGCAGGGTACGTGGAGCTGAATGCAGGTTCAGAGTTAATGGTTCTTAAGGGGCGCTTGGTGCTGTTCTGAGCACTTTCTGCGTATGATACCAGGTTATTTCTACCCGTATAAAAGAGAATCCACTGTTCTCCCCATTTTCCCCGAGGAGATGACTGAAGTTCATGCCCTCCCAGCCCCAGTCTCCCCGACATGTTGAACTTGCCCCTTTAGTTGCCGGGTGAGAGCAGGGACCTCCCTGTTTTCTGTCCTGCTGTGTTCCTGGCCCCTGCTAAGCCTTCCTGCAGGTCCGCAGCTATTATTAAGGACAGGCACTCACCGGTGTACCTGTGTGGCATTTGTCCATCACCTGTACAAGAGCTCCGTGGCCGTAGGGATCTTTGCTCTGTTCATCCCTGTGGGCCCAGCACCGAGCACGCTGCTGGGCACATCCATGTGCTTCATCGGTTGCTACTGAACGAGAGAGTCTATGCATCCTTGGTGGAATCCTGACTGATCACTGGGTGAGATCCTTTGGCCTGTCCCTTTAAGAACCAAGTCTTTCTTTCGCTGCTCTTGTCCCCAGAGTTAATGAAGTGCCAGGCCTCTGCAGGGTTCATGCTGTTACTGGCTGCCAGACACACATGGGCTGCGTGTGTACCTGCTTATGCCTTCCTCCACCCGCGGTCAAACTCGGGGACCTGTCCGCCTTATGCACCTGCTAGAGCCGACAGAGCCTGGCACATAGTAGGTGTTCAGCTCATTTATGCATTAACGCGTGAGTTGACTATCTTCCTTATTACAAACCCAGGCAAGGGAGGAGGAGAAGAGCCCATTTACCCAATGTCTCCAGACTGGGAAACGATGTGGTAAAGGAAGGTCCACAGAGGCAGCCGGGGTTGGCTTCTTTGTCTAGAGGGTGTGGGTGGGCAAATGTGAACCATACCTGTTCCCTAATGGAGGTTTGGGGCCACAGATCTTTTGAGAGGCAGGCAGACACAGAACGGCCTTTGGCATTTTTTTCTTCAATCCGGAACATCTATATTTGGGAGATGAGGCCAGGCCGAAGAGCCTCTCTATCTGGAGATGACCTTTAAAGCCAGCGGCCTCCGATAGTGTCTGGGTGTTCTTTGGTGTTTGCAGATATCCTGCAGCTGCCCCAAGCTGGGACAGGACAGGTCTCAGTGTCCTCCGTCACTGCCGGAACACTGAGCGCCCCTGACGTGGAGGATCGAGCCGCTGGCCCCATCTGGCTCGGGGCCGGGTGACTCGGTCCCCTCGGCCCCTGCCTGGCCCCTTGGCAGCGTGGGGGGTGCTGCTGGCGGACAAAGGAGCCTTCTCCAGTTCCCTTCTCTCCTTGCCGCCCCCACCGGCCACCTCTTTCTCCTGCCCCCCCGCCCCTGTTGCCTCTTCCCAAAGGACAGGTCATATGTTCTTGTGGAGGGCTTGGCAACCGGGGCTTCATGCAGCTCTGACCCCCACGGGTCTGCCCCTGCCCCGGCTTCCCAGGCAGGGCTTTGGCCACAGTGGGTTTCTGCTCACACCGGGCCCAGCCACCGTGAGTTTCTGAGCAGAGCCGCTTGGCCACCTGTGTCGGGCCTGGCCTCTGGGCCAGTGACTTCACCTCTCATCTGTCAAAGGAGGTGTTCAAGGAGGACTAGGAAGGGGGATGCAGGGAAGGAGAAGGGCAGGGGCTGAGGTGGTCTTCCGATCCCACAGGGCCTCTGGGCACAAATTGCACCATAACATTGTCTGTCCTTGAGGAAGGTGGCTGGGCTTCCATATGCCCGTGTCATGTGGCCATCGGCTGTCCCCAGGTACGGTGGGTGCATGACCACCCAGGAGTCAGCTCCTATCAGCGGATGGCAGTCCCCTGAGCCGGGGGCAGTGCTGGTGGCAGCTGGAGCCTGGGGTCGCCAACAGCATGCCCACAAACCACTGAGCTGGAATGAAGCGGCCCTCCCACCCAAGGGCACCCGGAGACAAGACATGTTCAAAAGCAGAGAGGACATGGGGAGTATCTGGTCTGTGCCTTTGATTTCTAGACGGGAGAGCAGAGGCCAGAAGAGATCATGCTTACTCAGGGTCACGGGGCGGGGGGTGGTGGTGGTGAGAGCGCACTTGCTCTGAGGAAGAACCTAGAGCCCGGAGGCAGGAAAGCTGAGTTCCCATCTGAGCTCTGATGCGGACTGTGGGACAGCAGGGAAGTTGTTTGGCTGCTCGGGGCTTCAGTTTACTCATCTGCAAAATGGCTCCAAATAGCAGAGGTAGAATGATGGCTCGTTGCTGCCCCTTCCAGCTTTGGAAAGCTCATTATTTTGTACGCTGGCATTTACATCTTCTCCAACTTCTAGAGAAACGGGCAGGAGAACTATCGGCTCATTTTGCAGATGAGAAAAATGGAGATTCAGAGATGTCGTGAGGTTTCCCCCAGAGTTTTCTGGTTATTACTAAGCACTGGGCTAGGATCCAAGGAATCGTGGGTTCAAATGCACACTCTGCCCTTGGCAAATCATTATTGAGTGTTCAAGAGGAATCAGGCGGAGGCCAGACAGTGAATCCCCACACCACCTCTCCGAGATGGAGAGTATCTCCATTTCTTATGACGAGATTGAAGCTCAGAGAGGCAGAGTGACTTCCCTAACGTCACACAGCTAGTGAGCAGAGGAGGCAGCATTGATCTGATGCCAAGCCTCCCTACTGGTCAAGGACAGCCTCAACGATAATGCTTGCGTTAAGAGGAGATGCCAGGAGCAGAGAGGGTGCCTGCCCATTTCCATGGGGATTCTTTTGTGGTTCAGCATGCCNCTGGAAACCCTGATTTGCTCTCTGTCCCCATCGATTTCCCTGTTCTGGACATTTCATATACATGGACGCACACAATATGTGACCTCTTGCATCTGGCTTCGTTCACATAGCATCGTGTTTTTGAGGTACACCCATGTCACGGCATGCACTGGTACTTTATTCCTTTTTAAGGCTGAAAAATAATCTGTTGTATGGATATGCCACATTTTGCTTATCCTTTTATCTATTGATGGACATGTGGGTCGTTTCTGCCTTTTGTGCTGCTGTGAATATGGGTGTACGTGTCCGTGAGTACCTGTTTCAATTCCTTTGGGTCTACGTGGGAGTGGAATGGCTGTGTCATATGGTATTTCCTCCCTGCCAGCTCCGTGACCACAGCCGGGCCCCCCTGAACTAGCTTGTCTGAGCAGTGGATCAATTTGGCCAAAGGGGGAAGAGGAGAAAGTGTCAAGTCCATGTTTCCGGATCTCCTTCGTTCACCCGACAAACATTTATTGAACTGTAGTCCACAGTAGTTGCCTGGGAAGGAATAAGACAGAAATTCGCTGCCTCACGGAGCTGATACTCTAGCTGCAGGGAGAGACGGATGGTTTCAGAGTCAGGGGTACCCCGAGCACGACCAAGCAGAATGCCATGAGAGCTGCTGTTTTCGGGGTTGTCAGGAAGGACTCTCGGAGGAGATGATATTAAAACCAACACCTAAAGGGTGGGATGGAATAAGCCGTGAAGACCTGAGCAAAGACCCTTCTTGGCAGAGGATGAGCAAGAATAAAGGCCATGGTACTGAGTCTTTAACTTTCCTTGGGAGTTTCAAGTTCTAGCTCCATTACTAACTCCCTCTGGGAGAACCTCAGTTTCTTCATCTGGAAAATAGGCATGGTATCCACAATCTTCCCTGCCTCCCTGAGCCATTGGAAGGATGGAAAGATCCCACAGGCAGGGCCGGGGTGGGGGGCAGGCTGTGCTTAAGCCAGTGGCCCAGGCCTTGGGGGAGCAGGTAGGCTGAGACTGGGGTGGGGCTTCAGAGTTGCTATGGAAACGGCATCTGGGATGCCAGGGAGAAGGCAGAAAACCCCGCAGACAGGAGGAGGAGACATTTCTCTTCTGTTGTACAGGTAGCAGGAATGGAGGTTGGAAATAGGGCAGGGTACGTGGAGCTGAATGCAGGTTCAGAGTTAATGGTTCTTAAGGGGCGCTTGGTGCTGTTCTGAGCACTTTCTGCGTATGATACCAGGTTATTTCTACCCGTATAAAAGAGAATCCACTGTTCTCCCCATTTTCCCCGAGGAGATGACTGAAGTTCATGCCCTCCCAGCCCCAGTCTCCCCGACATGTTGAACTTGCCCCTTTAGTTGCCGGGTGAGAGCAGGGACCTCCCTGTTTTCTGTCCTGCTGTGTTCCTGGCCCCTGCTAAGCCTTCCTGCAGGTCTGCAGCTATTATTAAGGACAGGCACTCACCGGTGTACCTGTGTGGCATTTGTCCATCACCTGTACAAGAGCTCCGTGGCCGTAGGGATCTTTGCTCTGTTCATCCCTGTGGGCCCAGCACCGAGCACGCTGCTGGGCACATCCATGTGCTTCATCGGTTGCTACTGAACGAGAGAGTCTATGCATCCTTGGTGGAATCCTGACTGATCACTGGGTGAGATCCTTTGGCCTGTCCCTTTAAGAACCAAGTCTTTCTTTCGCTGCTCTTGTCCCCAGAGTTAATGAAGTGCCAGGCCTCTGCAGGGTTCATGCTGTTACTGGCTGCCAGACACACATGGGCTGCGTGTGTACCTGCTTATGCCTTCCTCCACCCGCGGTCAAACTCGGGGACCTGTCCGCCTTATGCACCTGCTAGAGCCGACAGAGCCTGGCACATAGTAGGTGTTCAGCTCATTTATGCATTAACGCGTGAGTTGACCATCTTCCTTATTACAAACCCAGGCAAGGGAGGAGGAGAAGAGCCCATTTACCCAATGTCTCCAGACTGGGAAACGATGTGGTAAAGGAAGGTCCACAGAGGCAGCCGGGGTTGGCTTCTTTGTCTAGAGGGTGTGGGTGGGCAAATGTGAACCATACCTGTTCCCTAATGCAGGTTTGGGGCCACAGATCTTTTGAGAGGCAGGCAGACACAGAACGGCCTTTGGCATTTTTTTCTTCAATCCGGAACATCTATATTTGGGAGATGAGGCCAGGCCGAAGAGCCTCTCTATCTGGAGATGACCTTTAAAGCCAGCGGCCTCCGATAGTGTCTGGGTGTTCTTTGGTGTTTGCAGATATCCTGCAGCTGCCCCAAGCTGGGACAGGACAGGTCTCAGTGTCCTCCGTCACTGCCGGAACACTGAGCGCCCCTGACGTGGAGGATCGAGCCGCTGGCCCCATCTGGCTCGGGGCCGGGTGACTCGGTCCCCTCGGCCCCTGCCTGGCCCCTTGGCAGCGTGGGGGGTGCTGCTGGCGGACAAAGGAGCCTTCTCCAGTTCCCTTCTCTCCTTGCCGCCCCCACCGGCCACCTCTTTCTCCTGCCCCCCCGCCCCTGTTGCCTCTTCCCAAAGGACAGGTCATATGTTCTTGTGGAGGGCTTGGCAACCGGGGCTTCATGCAGCTCTGACCCCCACGGGTCTGCCCCTGCCCCGGCTTCCCAGGCAGGGCTTTGGCCACAGTGGGTTTCTGCTCACACCGGGCCCAGCCACCGTGAGTTTCTGAGCAGAGCCGCTTGGCCACCTGTGTCGGGCCTGGCCTCTGGGCCAGTGACTTCACCTCTCATCTGTCAAAGGAGGTGTTCAAGGAGGACTAGGAAGGGGGATGCAGGGAAGGAGAAGGGCAGGGGCTGAGGTGGTCTTCCGATCCCACAGGGCCTCTGGGCACAAATTGCACCATAACATTGTCTGTCCTTGAGGAAGGTGGCTGGGCTTCCATATGCCCGTGTCATGTGGCCATCGGCTGTCCCCAGGTACGGTGGGTGCATGACCACCCAGGAGTCAGCTCCTATCAGCGGATGGCAGTCCCCTGAGCCGGGGGCAGTGCTGGTGGCAGCTGGAGCCTGGGGTCGCCAACAGCATGCCCACAAACCACTGAGCTGGAATGAAGCGGCCCTCCCACCCAAGGGCACCCGGAGACAAGACATGTTCAAAAGCAGAGAGGACATGGGGAGTATCTGGTCTGTGCCTTTGATTTCTAGACGGGAGAGCAGAGGCCAGAAGAGACCATGCTTACTCAGGGTCACGGGGCGGGGGGTGGTGGTGGTGAGAGCGCACTTGCTCTGAGGAAGAACCTGGAGCCCGGAGGCTGGAAAGCTGAGTTCCCATCTGAGCTCTGATGCGGACTGTGGGACAGCAGGGAAGTTGTTTGACTGCTCGGGGCTTCAGTTTACTCATCTGCAAAATGGCTCCAAATAGCAGAGGTAGAATGATGGCTCGTTGCTGCCCCTTCCAGCTTTGGAAAGCTCATTATTTTGTACGCTGGCATTTACATCTTCTCCAACTTCTAGAGAAACGGGCAGGAGAACTATCGGCTCATTTTGCAGATGAGAAAAATGGAGATTCAGAGATGTCGTGAGGTTTCCCCCAGAGTTTTCTGGTTATTACTAAGCACTGGGCTAGGATCCAAGGAATCGTGGGTTCAAATGCACACTCTGCCCTTGGCAAATCATTATTGAGTGTTCAAGAGGAATCAGGCAGAGGCCAGACAGTGAATCCCCACACCACCTCTCCGAGATGGAGAGTATCTCCATTTCTTATGACGAGATTGAAGCTCAGAGAGGCAGAGTGACTTCCCTAACGTCACACAGCTAGTGAGCAGAGGAGGCAGCATTGATCTGATGCCAAGCCTCCCTACTGGTCAAGGACAGCCTCAACGATAATGCTTGCGTTAAGAGGAGATGCCAGGAGCAGAGAGGGTGCCTGCCCATTTCCATGGGGATTCTTTTGTGGTTCAGCATGCCCCCCCCCAGCTGTGGCAGGTGCCGCTACTAAGCATTCATTCCTGCAACTCTCCCTGTAGGGCTGCCCTTGGGTGATTGGAGCTGCCTTCCCAGAGGTGCCTTGGAGTTAAACCGCCTCCCCAAGCACCCCGAGGTGGCCTGTAGCCAACAACTGACTCGTGTCTGGGTACTAAAGCCCCGTTCCCTTGCCTCGACGTGGGACAGGCCCACTCTGTGGTGCTGTTTGTGTTCCAGAGCTCTGGGCTGGGCTGAGACTTCACCTGCAGCCACGTCTTTGCTTGGCTCCCCCGCCCCACTCTGTCCTTCCTCCCTCAGCACCCTCCAGGTTTGACCCGAGAGCCTTCTCCATCAGTGGTTCGCATGGGAAGTTTGCCAAAGCTTCCCTGAGATGGGGTGGCAGACAGACTCCTGGGAACTAGCTGATGGTTTAACCAGAAACTGGGTCTAAGCACCCTGGTTTTTGGCCGAGTGTTTGAACTTTCTTCTCGAGAAGCCCTGATGAGGTCTTGAAGATTCAGAAGCAGTGGTCAGATGTCACTGTCTGGGGCAGGACCTGGCATAGAGTGGGGTGTTCAAGAAATGCTTGTTGAGTGGAAGACCTGAACGATTAGGCATTTCTAGTGCTGGGGAGGTGGGGGTTTCGGGAAGGACGGAGAGCAGTGCCACAGCCTTCCTTGGGCAGATCTCCAGGAAGGGCCTGTGAGCCCAGGGACAGGCTGGGTACATTGAAATGCGGGGTCAGGTGCTCAGATATTCATAGCTCGGCCAGAGGCTTAGCCTAAGAGGCTTCAGGCCCCCAGAGGAGAGCCCAGACTGGGAAGGGAGTCGTGATCACAGCAAAGATGACAAGAGCTTGTTAAACAGCAATCCCTCCTGGCAGATGGTCAGCCGGCTCCCAGGGCCCAGCTGTGGGGAGGAAAGCCCTTTCCCACTGGGAATCCAAGAAGCCTGGAAAGCAGTGGATCAACCCGTGCCTTCCTGAGTTAGTAAGAACAATAACGATGATGACAAGGCGTCTATCCAGCAGCTACCATACCCGGGGATGCTGGGTCAGCTTCGTAATAGCCCCTGCAAGGGACACACCATTATTCCCATTTCACAGATGAGGAGAGTGAGGCTCAGTGAGTGATGTGCCAGCAGGCGAGAGAACAGGAAGAGGACCAAAGTGGCATGGCATCACAGCCTCTACACTATCGGCACGTGCCAAATTTACAAGGGTAGTAAGGAATGGGTTGGGGGGTCACTGAGGCAGAACAGTTATGAAAATGTTGTAAAATCATAGAAAATGTCTGGACGGGTATAGAAGAGCCCACTAGTCATGGCTGCCAGGAGTTAGAATAGACGGAGGGTTTTAGTATACACCTTTTGTACTCGTTGAATGTTGAACTCTGTAGATCACAAAATTCATCTGTTTCCCCATTCACACCTTCCGCTGTGTGAGTTTGTCGTCCTCAGCCCCTCTGATTCTGCGTTCATTCGTCCTCACTCTGATGGTGCCCTTTTGTGTCGCTGTGAGGACGTGCCTGCCGGAGGGTGAGAGCCACATGGAGCAGGGCTGAGCCACTCTAGTCATCCACATTGAGGCCGGACAGCCAGCCACACCTGTATGAGCCCAGTCAAGGTCAGCAGAGCTGCCTGGCCACTGACTGCCACTCCGAAGGCTTTATGATTATTTGTTACGCAGCAGGGTGTGGCCATTGACAGCAGATACACATGGGGGGATGCATTGCCTCTTCCAAGATTAAAAAACAAAACACCACAACGTGAAGTGTAAATGTATAAGACAGTTTCTGCTCTGTAGGAGAACCTGAAATATGCATTCTCCTGCTCCCCTTAAATGTCTTTTTCTGTTCTGTCTTCAGTGCTTCTATTTAAGCCATCCCCTCAAAATCAAACTCGCTCAATTGTTCCTCCAAGCCCCACCTTCTCCAGGAACCCCTCCTTACCTCCCCAGTCCCTGACAAGACCATCAGGCTGACTTTTCTAAAATGTAGCCGTATTGCCGAGAGTGGCTACTGTAGAGTCAGGGCTGACCACGGCCAGCACTGAGCACGCTACAAGCCCCACCTCATTTAATCAGCACTAGACGCTGTAAGGTAGGTGCTCATACCATTATGCCCAAATTACAGACTGGAGACTGAGACCCAGAGAGCAAGCAAATTCCCGAATTAAGATTCTTAACACCCACCCTACCGGCTTTCTCATCTCCAAGCTGGAGGAAACAGTCCTTTTGTTCTCTCTGCTTTGACGGAGGGACCTAACACTCTCATTGGATCCGCCGGGGTGTGAACAGCACCTGTTCCCATCTGATCTTCAGAACAGCCCCCAGGGGCAGGGAACTGGGGAAACTGAGGACCACCTTTAATCAATAAACTGATGTGTCTAAGGTCCCACGGCTAGTGAGGCACAGAGTGAGGGCTGGAGCGGGGGTCTCTGCTCTCTGGGCCCAGGACTCAGCAATCACAACCCTCCAGCATGCACCCACATTTCAAGCCTCTGGACCTTGCTCAGTATCTCCCCTCCTTCTAGTTTATTCTTTCCTCCCGAGGGGACAAGCGGAAATTTGAGCACGTGCATTCTGGGAGATCCTGGGGTCCGTGCTCTTCTTCCCTCCCTCCTCCCACCCTTTCTCCCCCCTTTCCTTCCTTCCAGAATTGATTCAGCAAACATGCATTGGTCACCCACTCTATGCTAGGCACTCTGCTCGACTCTGGAGGCACAACGGGAGTAAAATAGACCAACAGATGTGGCCGGTGGCCTTGATCTTGTGAAGCAGCAGGGAAGACAGGGACTTAACTAATTGTACAAATACTTAACTCATTACATTCGGGGGACAGGCAGGTGAAAAGTAAGAGGTGCGTCTGACCTGATTCGGAATCTGAGCTCAGCCCATTCATTAGCTGGGTTGCCCTGGGTTGGTTAGCCCTGGTCTCTGTGTCTCGGTTTCCTCGTTTGAGGATTGTGAGAGTTAAAACAAGATGTTGATCGAAAGCATTTAGCACAGAACCTGGAACCTGGTAGGCGCTCTGGACAGCAGGTGTTTTCACCATTGTTACTGTGGCCCCCACCGTTGTCGCTGGACCCTGGCTGCCCCTTGACCAGCGAGTTCCCACTTGCGTGGCCATCTTATCTGGGAAGAGGGCTGGCTTCACTCACCCTTCTCTAACCCCCTGAATTATAATCCATCTTTAATGCCGCTGGAGGAAGGAGCTTTGAACAGGAACCAGCTCCGGCTGCTCCCGCCGTCCAACGGCCAATCCTTGTCTTTCAAAGGCGTGACGAGGCTGCCAAATCCGCCCCAGGGACCTAATGCGATTGTCTCGCTTCTACAGCTCTGCTGGGAAGCCTGAGCTTGGGGCTTCCGGCTGGGGCTTCCTGAGGCCCCCAGAACAGGGGAGGCACAAGGGGGCGATCGGGGGAGACCAGCAGGCCAAGGATCCGAGCCTGGCAGGAGCAGAGCCTGGCTGGGGGAGGCCATGAACTGAGCACCTGCTATGTGCTTGGCTAGACTCCGTCTGCGGAGAGACCCTTTCTTGGTGTTAATGGATCACGTAGACATACCACCCGTGTTGACAAGGATACGGAGCAGGGGGTCCTGATACCTGAGTTCAACCCCACACTGGGTTAGCGCCCTTAGGACTGACACACGCTAGGTCTTTGTTTTTCCCGTCTCCAAACCGTGCGTCTCTTATATAGGGCAGTGTGGCTGGTGGGGGTTGAAGAGCTGAACCTCTGGTTCCAGCCACTTAATGTCTGTGTGACCTTGGGCTAGCCACCTAACCTCTCTGCTTCAGGCTCTGAAACTATATAACACTATTATAGTAAAAATGCCTAGCTCTGTTGTTTACCACCTAGATGACCTCAGGCAGGTTGACTCACTTCTCTGAGCCTCAGTGTCGTCACTGGTGAATGAGGACCAGTGAGAACGCCTACTTCATAGGACTGTTGCAAGCCTTAAATGAGATGATCCACGAGGACAGCTGCCGACCACATCTGGCACGGAGTAATCATGTCCGCGTTGGTGAACACCTGCTCTTGTCTTTTCCTTCTCTGCTGCCTGGTTTCTCCCTCTCCTGCCTCCTCCTACCCGGCCTCCACAATCCTCTATTGGACACCTGCCATGAGTCAGGCACTCTTCTAGGCACTGCCCAGCTCCAGAACTATTTTAAGAATCTCATGTCCCAAATGGGAAAGCACTTTGGCTCTATCGGGGCTGATCTGTCATGGAGAAGGAGAGGTGATAAATTCACACTGTGGCTTGTGGTGTCTCCTCTTTCAGCTTCCTCTCATCTAGGGTCATTAATTTAGAGCCTTGACTGGGATTTCTATCATCTGTGGCTGTAGTGACATTAATTTGAAATTCACTAACTTCAGTTACTTGCATATGATCATCATAATGACTATTATTTGCCGTAGCCACGTACCACATACAACTATGCTGTATTTGATACTGTTTTGAATCACTCATTTCTTTAACTGTAGATTTAACTAAGGTTAAAGCGATACTGTCATGAAACCAAAAGTTAGANCTTAACCTAAGCGATACTGTCATGAAACCAAAAGTTAGATGTGCACACAATAAACACTCAGCTGTTAAGAGGAATAAAAAACGTCTCCCCCTTCCTTGCCCCACATCACCCTCTTTGATGCCATATCCCGACAGTGGGCTGCTCTACCAGGCATTGCCCTCTCGCCATCCAGCTAACTAGAAACCCATGATTCATTGCTTCGTATTTATCAACTCCTACCTCCCTTTCCCAAGCTGAGGGCTTGCTGTCCCATGTGGCTGTAATGGTGTTAATTTGATAGCGGTACCTTCAGTTCCTTGTGTATCACATCACCATCGTCATCAGCATTATTGTTCTTTCTTTCCATAGCCACATGCCAAATATGAGTATTACTCAACATTTTGTTTGGGGTTCCTCTTTATCTATTTATTTTTTTTTAACTTAAATTCAGCTTCAACGTAAGCAACGATGTCTTTGAAATCATGAGTTCAACGGGCTGGTTACGTATTTTTTTCAAGCATACATGGACATGAACACTTAGCTATAAAATAAAATGTTTGGTCATCGGCCACCCAAGAGCATCTTCACATGGGTCGTACTCTGACAGGGGGCTGCTGGCCCAAGCATCACCCTATAACCATTCAGCTGGTTAGGGAAGTCTTCCGATTTATGGCTCCATATTTACAGAGTGTTAGCCCGTTTTTTTCCAAGTCTCAAGGTCCATAAAGGTGTAGGGAGGCCAAAGCTCTTGTCTGGAGCGACATGGTAAACCCAGAAGCCAGAAGTCCTGGTCCTTGGCTTCCTCCCGGAGGCCGTGGGATGCCTAGCCTTACTCGGACCTGTCTTTCGGCTCATTAAAAGCACCTATTCAGTTCCTTTGCTTTTCCATCCTTATCTGTCTCCTCCCTGGCACTCAAAGACACAAAAAGGGTTAACATCCATCTCCCACTCTTCTTGACACATCCCACCCTGGGTTCCCGTGGATAATCACCAGCTTCCCTTGAGCAATGACCTTGCCCCCCACCATGGGGGCTACCAAGAGACAGATATAAACACCTCAAAGTTCCCAGCGAGTCCCCTTAATTGGCACCTTTCTGTTCTGCTTTAAATTAATCAAAGCCAGTCCGATATTAATACTGTAGGGGGAATTAAAATCATGCAACGCATTAAAGATGTAATTTAAAATTAATAACTCATAATTATTTATCATGGCGTATCAGTGGAGCTATGAATTTTCCCTTCTAACCCAGCGCACATTCTCCTGCCTTTGCTTTTAATAGCATCTGGACCATTACTGAGCCCAACCTCGGTTCCTGCAGACACCCAACCTAAGAGACGTAATTCATTTAATTTAATTTTGGGGGGCTTAATTGTGGTAAATCACTACTTAAGAAAAGACATCTATTTGAAAGGACAAATTGGGATAATTTAATAAAAGCTGGAGTGAAGAAGCCCAAGGACTTAATGATGCGCTGTGGGTTTTGATCAGAAAAGCCCCCTATTCTTTGACACATTCATTGAGAGGTGCGAGGTTCAGTTTCACAGGCTTTAAAACAATAGCACCATCTATAAGGTTTAGTGAACAATGGAAACAGCCCACAAGTCCATCCCTATGGGATTGCGCAAATAAACGCTGGTCTAGCCATCCAATGGAATATTATGCAGTCATATAAAAGAATAAGGAAGGATTTTATGTATTCGTACAGAAGACTTACCAAGGTAGTTTTTAAAAATGTGAGAACATGCTTTCACGACAAAAAGAAAAATATACACAAAATTATGTATATAGTGTAGAATAGCCCTGAAAGGAAATGTAAGGAACTGGTACTGCGGGTTGCCTCCAGAGACAAGACTGAGGAGCTGGGGGATGGAAGAAAGGAGAGTTTTTGGTTTTTATTCACCATTGTAGCTTTTGAATTTCACACCACATACAAGTATTACCAATTCAAAGAGATCCAAAATTAAAATAGTAAGAATGGGAAAGATGTGCCGACTTGGGTCTTGAAGACCTCGTATACTCTCATGGCCCCTTCCAAACGCTTCCCCGTGCTCTGCGCACCGACTCTGCTTACTGTGGTGATTGTTCCCATGCGTGGCGTGACCTGTCTGGACTGGTCACCATGCAGACTTCATCCCACTTGGTCCTTGCGTCAGCCTTGTGAAGCAGGTCTTTAAGCCCTGTACCTCCAGTTTTTCATTACAACAAGTTTCAAACATAAAGGTGAAAGAATTTTTCAGTGAACCATCTGTATATTTACCACCTAAATTCTAACTTTAAAAGAAAAAAGATGTATTTATTTATGTAAGAGAGAGAGCGCAAGCAGGAGGGGCAGAGGGAGAGGGAGAGAGGATCTCCAGCAGACATACGCTGAGCGCGGAGCCCTACGTGGGGCTCTACTCAGGGCTCCACTCGGGGCTCAAGCTCACCACCCTGAGATCATGACCTGAGTCAAAGCCAAGAGTCAGACGCTTAACCGGCGGCACCACCCAGAGCCCCCTAAATTCTACCTTTAACATTCTGCTGTATTTGCTTTATCACAGGCTGCTTCATTTATCTGTCTCCCCATTCACCAGCGCATCTCATTTTTTAAAAATGCAATTCGAGTGAAATTGCAGACATCCTTATACCTCCCCAACTAGTTCAGCATGTCTATAATTAATTGGAATGTAATATTTGGTTAAGTACCTTTTTAAAAAAATAAAATTGGCAAACGGTGAAGAACACCAATCTGAAGTCTACCATTTGCGGAGTTTTGACAAATAGCTACATTTGAGGTTCACGAGCCCCTATAACTTTAGAGAACATTTTCATCTACCCAGAAAACGCCCTCATCCCCCTTTCCAATGAATTCTCAGCTTCTAGAAGCAACACTCATTCCAGTTTTTTTCCTACCACAGATTCATTCGGTTACAATAGAACTTCATATAAATGGAATGCCACAGTGTGTACTGTGGCTGGTACGTGGGTTCTGTCATTCAGCATACGTTTTGGAGATCCATCCGTGGCATTATGTCTATTGGGAGTTTGTCCCTTTTTAGTGCTGTGCAGTCTTTGGTCACTTGGACACATCACAATATAGTTATCTGTTCACCTGTTGGTGGACATTTGAGCTGTTGGGCGCTATTATGAAAAAAGCTGCTATGAATATTTTGTACAAATACTTTTGTGGACATGTTTTTATTTATCTTGGATAAATACCTAAGAGTGGATCATATAATAATTCCAGGTTTAGTTTTTTGTTCTTCTTTTTTTTAAAAACATTTATTCACCCACTTTAGAGAGAGAGAGCGTGCTTGTGCAAGAGTGGGGGGAGGGGCAAAGAGAGAGAGAGGGAGAGAAGCAGACTCCTTGCTGAGCGCGGAGCCCCCATGCAGGGCTCAATCTCATGACCCTGAGATCATGACCTGAGCTAAAATCAATAGTCAAACGTCCAACCGACTGAGCCACCCAGGGGCCCCTGCAGGTTTAGTTTTATAAGAAACTGCCACACATACTTCCAAATACCACTCTACATTCCTACCAGCCTTGAGGGGTGATTGGAGAAGAATTACACATCGCTCTGTGGTCCCGTCACTGAACGGTGAATCGTTTGGTTGCTCCACTTTCTTGCCAACATTTGACAATGTCAGTCTCTACATTAGTCTGTCTAGTGCACATGAAATGGTATCTCGTTGCTATTTTAATCTGCATTTTCCCTGATGCCTAGTGGCATTTTCTAATTCCATTGTAACGATAAAAAATATATATAGAGAGAGAGGCTCAGAGAGGTTAAGTAATCTGCTCAAGGCTGCACAGTGTAAGGAAGTCGGGGTTCAAACCCACTTCTCTTGACTTTAAAACACCAGCTCCCAACTACAACACTGTGGTGGATCCGTCTTCCAGTGAATTCCCCACTGAATCTCCAGCCACAGGGCACCTCCCCGGTGCTCTCCCATCTTCCTTATGCTGACACACATTCCCAGCTCGTTCTAAAAAGAGTTTAAGGGCATTTGCCACATGATAGTTAGAATTAAGGGGGAAAAAAGTTAAACAGAATCAGATCCAAGGTGAAAAAAAAGACCACACAGGCATCCAGACGCACAGAGTAATTTAACGAAGCGTACATTTTAGCCTCTGAGCTCCCTGGCAGCCAGGATATCAACCACCGAAAGACACGGGGGAAAAAAAAAAAGAAAGAAAGAAAGGAAGAAAGAAAAAAAGAAAGAACTCTGCAAGCAGCAGAAGGCTTGCGTTTGATGGAGCCACTTATTCTCTATGGCATTTTTATAGCAAACATAGAAGTGGGTTTTGTTATCAGAAACCGGGTTCCATGCGGACAATCGCACCTGAGGTTTCCAAGCCACAGCTGTCCGTGATTGATGCATGTGATTTAGGGATTGTCTTCAGCCCCACTTGGAGGCAGGAGGATGGGTCCAAGGACCTCTTGAGCCCCTCTTGGCAGGGCAGGGGTGGTATTTTGCCAGACGCTGTTGGCTTTGCAGGATTCAGATCACCCTTCCCTGCTAAGCATCGCCTTGCTATTGTTTTTGTGTCATTTCCATGCGTTCAGACTTGGCAGGGGTCCAGGTGGCCTTGGGGCTGATGGCTGAGCGCAAACATTGGAAAGCTTTATGTTTATGGTCCAGACTTTGTTTGCAAACAACTATAACTGCGCTCCTAAGTGTTTTTGCCCTTGACCGTGTTTTGTGAGCTCTCGGGTTCTGACTTGGGGAAAGGAGTGATTGCAGAAGCTAAGTGGGGTAATTCGGGCTTGTCCCTGTAGACTCTCCACTGGGCGAAGGTGGTCTGAAGCCCACCACTCCCGCTTCTCTTGTAGTTCCCCCTCCCATCTTCCTTTGAGGGAACTCCCATGGTTCAGACCGAGCTGCCCCTCTACCCTCAACTCCAGGGGTGAGCCCGAGAACAGTCCCAGCCAATCAGAGCACGTCATACCTCTGCCTTGAAATGATTGGCTAAAGGACACGCACATAACGCACGTGGGCCAATGAGATTCCATTCTGGTACTTTTGCAGGCAAAGAGGTGGTCTCTTTCTCTGGGTCGCTAAGCTGGAAGGCTGACGGCCTAAGGTGTTTGGTGGCTGTTCTCGAAACCACGTGAAGAGAGCCTGCCACCGCTGAGGAAAGCACAGCCCAAGGATAGAGAGAGACAGGTTTCAAATGAGAGCAATCGGGCTCCTGGATCTAGTTGTGCCTGAAGCCTGCAGGATTTTTCCAATTTCGTCATCCAATCAGTTCCCTTCTGTACTTAAACCCCTCTGATGTGGGTTCCTGTCACTTGCAACTCAAAAGGGTCTGACTTCTCAGTCTAGGTGGTGGCAGAGGGTGGGTGTGGAAGGGAGGAAGGACGAGAAAGCCAGAAAACCTAAGTTCCATCTTTAAAATCTCAGGGCAGAGAGGGAGCTTAGAGGTTACTTTAGGGCCATCTGGTTGGAGGACTTGTACCTTTCCAGAATATTGTCTCCTTCATCCCTCAGGGCATGAGGCTCTGCTTGGGTCCTTCCAGGGCTGGGAACCCAGTCTCTCTGCAGGCAGCCCATTTCTTGGTGGACAGTTCTGATGGCTAGATGGTAAGGCAGAATATCAAGCAATAAGAGAGTGGGATAAACAGAATGTAGCCTGGCCTCCTCCTGCTCCTTCCTTCAGCAGCCACGGTACACCTGTCACAGTTCAGGTCAGATCCCGTGGCTTCCTTCCTCAGAATCCTCCAGTGGCTTCCCCTTCATTGCGGAGAAAAAGCTAACGTCCTCACCAGGGCATGGAAGGCCCTATAGGACTTTCGCTGGAACTCAGAGCTCAGCGTCTTTGCACCTGCCATCTCCTGGCACAGGCTGTCTTCTCTCCAGTTGTCAGTGGCTGCCTCCCTCACCTCCTCCAGGCAGCCCCCCAGTCCCTCACCACCTCCAACACTGTGCTCAAAGCTTATCTGTGCTTCAGTTGTGACCCTGATGGCCCACTTGAAATTGTAGCCCTTCCCACCTCAACATTCACTAGCTCCCTCAGTCTGCGTTGTTTTCCCTAAGCGTTTGTCACTCTCTGACATATAAAAACATTTCTGTGTTTTTCCCCTTGTTTCCTGCTCTACAAGGATAGGGAATTTTCCTCCCTGTTGCTCAAAGCTGTATCCCAGTACCTAGAAGCATGCCTGGTGGATAGTAGGTGCTCATCAAATATTAGTTGAACAACTCACTTAGTGATTCCACCTTAGGAATGGGGCCGGGCCACACTAGGCCTCCAGACACTGCTTAGGGCACAAATGACTAACCCCGGGTGGGTGCCGGTTTGCTTCTCTCCGGAGCCCCGGTGGGTGCCCGCGCCAGCCAGTCAGGGTCCCTGCAGCCGGATGTGGCAGCCAGAGGCTGTGTGAACGCCTCGAGACAGAGAATCTTCAGCAAACCCGACATGCTCAGCCTCTCCCAATGCCCAGTGACTGCGGCTGGAGGTGGAGAAATCAATATAAAGATTGGCTTTGGAGGAAAGGAAAAGAACAAAGGGCCTTCTCTACTTCATTGAAGAGGCAGCCACAGTGCGGACAGGTGGCGGGGCTGACAGGCAGTGTCGTCTGCATCCTCGCTCCCTGAGCCACCGGCGTAGATCTGCCTTCCGGAGCCTCATTCGTAGAGACGGTCGGCTCTGGACGCCCTGAAAGTGCCTCCCAGGCCACATTTTCCCTGCTCAGAGCTTAGGTATTTGTCATAGGCAGGAAGGTGCACGTCCCCCCACAGGTCCGCCCATGGCTGATGCCAAGGTGTGAGTGCGGGGGACACAGTTCTCCACAAGCAGCGGGACACGCGGCGGAGGAGAAAATCCTAGCGCTAATAGCCATAATGACCGTCAGCGTGGACTTTGTGTCACTGTCTGAGATGTGGGCCTCTGGCTCCATGGGCTCTGGGCTCCCTCGCTCTCTCTGGGCTGTTCTCTGGTCCTGTCTGCAGGGGGACAGAGTCAGGACAGGACAGACCCCCAGTCCCTCCCCTCCAGCCTTCCCAGCCCCATTCCACACCTGGGGAGGAGGAGGGGAGGGAAGCAGAGCCTGGGGTTCTGGTCCTCACGCTCCTGGCAGTGCCTCCCCTGGGTTCCTGGAAGGGAGGGGACTAAGGGCTTTGCTGGGAAACATTTTGCCAGGGTAATAATGAGTGCCGCTCAGAGATGCCAAGGTCCTCGGGCACATACCGCAGTGGGCGGTGGGCACAAGGCAGAGATGGAGTCGGGTCAGGGCGAGGAGACGGGAAGGAGGGAGAGGGCCAAAGGGAAGGCCAGGTGGAGAGAGAGCATTCCCCTCGGTGGAGGAAGCCTGTTAGCGGCAAATGTTAGAATTCCGAAGTGGACCTGCGTCCCGGAAGGATGGACGGTGTACCATGCGCACGTGGAGACACGATCATATTAATGTCAAGCAACAAACTTCCTGGGCCGCCTGTGGCCCAGTGACACCGAGCTAGGAACACAGATGTAACCCCCAGCTTCATTTTACAGATGCGCGGACTGAGGACAGAGACCGGGGAAGCGTAGAGTCCGTATTCTTAGGGTGGAATTCTGCCTACAGTTCATTAAGCCCTAACTACATGCCAGGCCTTGAGCTCGATGCTTTATTTTCAGAAGGTAGCACCACGTGGTGAACAGTCTTCTCTCTAGTTAGGGCTGGTCCTAGTCTCCTGCATCCGTTTATTTCTAGGCGCTTGTGTTTCTCATAAGTCCGGGGCACGTGCATGTGCCCCTTTATCTGCTGGGGAAGCTCATGTCTGCCACAGTAGCCCTGCAGCCTCCTACCTGTGTTATCTCATGAAATCCAGCAGCAAACCCGTAATAGTAACAATGTCCGACCGTATTTCACTCCCGCTGCCCACCTGGCCCTGGGCGAGGTGCATTCACACAACAGATTTCATTTAATCCTTCCAGTAATTCCATGCTGTATCAGGGAGTTCTGCCCCTCCTTGTTGTGCAGATGAGAACACTGAGGCTGGGGAATGAACTGACTTGCCCAAGCCACCCACCCAGCAAGTGGCAGAGCCAGGGCGGGGACCCAGGTGTGTCTGACTCCCGTGCTCAAGGTGAGGTCTTGAATGTCAAGTGTCCTGTCCAGACTTGGTGGGGCGGGGGGAGGGGGTGGACTGTGTAGGTTCCCCCTGAGAACAAGAGGGAGGCAGCAACTGCAGCAGGTGGGATTTAGGTCAGCTCTAAGAAGGACTTCCCAACAATCTCATGGGCCCTGAGAAGAGTTTCAGTGGTGTCCCTGAAAGAATCAGGCTGTCCTCTCTGCTCCTGCTTGGGGATGGCCCCCATGGCCTTTTGAGGTCGCTTCCAGCCTGGACTGAACTTTCCAAGCTTGGGTTTCTGCCTTTGCCTCTCAGAGCTTTTGTGAGTTTGCAGGGCTGCTGTCACCAAGCGCCACAATGGAGGGTGGGGGTGGGGGTGTGCTTAAAACAACAGAGAGGTAGTGTCTCACAGTCCACAGGCTGCACGCGCGAGGTCAAGGTGTCGGCGGGGCTGGTCTCCTCTTCCGGGTGGTCCTTTCCTAATGGAAGATTTGCCCCTAGCTTCTGGGGGTTTGCTGGCGATTGTCGGCGTTCCTGGCTCCCAGGCGCATCACCTGGACCTCTGTGTGCATGTGGCGCCCTCCTTGTGTGCGTGGCGATGTCCCAATTTCTCCTTGTTGTAAGGGTACCAGCCATATTGGACTAGGGCCCACCCTAGTGACCTCACCTGGACTGTTACATCTACAACAACCCTATTTCCAAATGAGATCGCACGCTGAGCTTCTGGGTGTCAGGAGTCCAACATATGAATTTTGTGGGGGACACAGTTCAGCCCGAAATAGAGCTCGGTCAGCGTCCTGCTTCCCTCCCAACCCCAGGCTCCAGGCTGGCCTCTCCCCTCCCTGCTGCCTTTCCCTGAAAACACTCTCCTTCTGTGCCCATCCAAGCCAGCACAGGTCACTCCCTTCCGTGCCCCCCTCCCACCTCCTTCTCCCAGGACACGTCCACCCCACCCTTCAGAACATTTCTGATGCCCAAGTCAAGGCCTGGCTCAGAGAAGGTGCTCGACAAGAAGTTTTTTAAAGAAATGAATGAAATCAGCTTTGGATGGTCCCTTAGATATTCATTTATTCGACCAACCAGTATTTACTGAGCACCTGCTATGTACCAGACCCTGTCCTGGGTGCTGGGATATGGCAGCGAACACACCGGACAAAAATCTCCAGCCTCATGAGCTCACATTCTCATGGGGGGAATGTAGAGAGCAAACAAACGGTGAGTAAATTCTGTGGTATGTTAGGAAATAGGAGCTTTGGGGGGGGGGGATGGAGCAGGATAAGGGGCCAGGGAGGGCCAGGAGAAGGTTGGGATGCATGTTTGTGTAAGGCGGTCAGGGCAGCCTCAGAGAGAGGATACGCTTTCAGCCAAGACCTGAAAAAGGTGAGAGAGGGCTTGCTGTGAGGATGTCCAGGGAAAGAGTATTCTGGGGAGAGGGAAACAGCCAGTGCAAAGGCCCTGAGGAAGAATCCAGGAGCAGAGGCAGCCAGGGGCTGGAGTGGAGTGAGGGAGGGAAGTTAGTGGTGAGTAGTAGGGGGGGCCAGAGTCGCCAACGGCAGGTCACACATCCCCTTGTGGGCCATGGGCAAGTGAGGGGAGAGCATGGGAGGGTTTTGAGCAGAGGAGGGACACGGTCTGACTTATTAATTTAAGAGGATAGCTCCAGTGGCCATGCGGAGAATGGACTGTAGGGAGGCAGGGTGGAAATAGGGAGACCAGAGAAGAGGCCACTGCACTAGTCCAAGCATGAGATGACAGTGGCTGGGACTAAGGGGGGATCACCGTGGAGGGCAGTGGGCGGGACTGGATCTGTTCTGGGTGGCTCCCTCACACGTTCATTCCTTCCCTCACTGCCTCATTCATTCCATTATCCATCTTACCTGTAAATATTTACTGAGACCCTCCTGTGTGCCAGAGTCTGGGGGTACTAAACCCAAGCAAAACAGACCTCCACACCTGCCGAAACGGAGTGGAAGTTCAGCGGAGAGACAGATAATTAATCCAATAAGCACAAAATAAACATATCGTTACACACTGCAATAAGTCACAGGAAGGAGTCGAGCAGGACCCCAGGAGGGAGACTGTCATGGCTGCATGTCCCAGCCCGGGGGCCTGCTCCTTCCAGCTCATCATGCGCCGGGAGAAACTGAGGCATGCAGACAGGCCGGGACTGGTTCAAGGTGACCCAGCAAGTCCCCTGGCAGAGCTGGAAAGAGCCCTGCACTCATGCCTCCCCCTGCCTGGGGCTCCCAGAACATGGATATGGGCACCCCACCCCTGCTTCCCGAGCCGGGGCTGCCCGGGCCGCAGCCACCCGTGGTTTACGACCCCCGAAGCCCCTCGGCAGTGGCCGGTGAGCGTGGCCCTGGGCGGCGGGAGGCGGGCTCGTCCCTGCTCGGCCGGCGGCCGCCGATCGATTGTGCGTGTGCCGCCCTGATACTTCATCTCATTAGGGCTCCGTTTCCATCTCCTGGCTTCCTGGCAGCCTTCAAATTATCCCATAAAATTTATTTACTATTTCATGAATACATAAGCAGCAGGCAGGCACAAGCTTTTTATATATTTACACTGTATATATTTCATGGGAGACTTATAGCTGTCTCTGAGGCAGAGAGGGGGAGAGGGAGAGCGAGCGAGCAGACGGAGCCGGCAGCTGGTGGCAGAGGGAGGGAGGCAGGGGGAGGCGTGCTGGGGGCGGGCACAGACGAGGCTCCCACGGAGCCCACAGCCACGCCGGGCGGACCCCAGGCTGCTGGGCAAGGGAGCCAGAGTGCCTCCACTTTGGGACGTCGTCCTGGGGTCTGAGGGGTGGGGCTGAGAGCGAGGCTCAGATCAGTGGTTTGGGGTGTGGGGCTCCAGGCTTGGAACCACCAAGGGGCCACAGGGGAGTTCTGACCCTTGTCAAGGGCTGGACCTTCATCCTCACCCCAGAGTAAGCCCTGCCTTTTGCTCCAGACCGATGCCTGACTCTGGTTGTAAACTAAGCCTAGATCCCAGTTTCAGAACCCTGATCCCAACCATGCGCCGAGCCCCAGCCCCAGCTTTGTATGGCTTCTCACCCTGGCCTGCCACCTCACGAAGTTTCTGTCGCGTCCACCAGCAGCAAGTGGACAGCTCAGGTGCCCAGCCACAGGCCCCTTGTCCCTGGGGGTCTGTGCAGCGACCATCTGTGGGGTTTGCTGAGATTCTGATTCGCTTCCTTTGGCCATGTGGCCCGACTGCCTTCCCTCCCCCCTTCTCGTTAGGCGTGGGCAGGTGCCTTGCTCTGGCCAATGAAACGTGAGGGGGAGTGAAGGGTGTCACTGCCATGTGGCATCTCTGAAAACAGAAGCATGTGATTCTGTACCTTCCCGTCCCCCCCGCCGGAGCAATGGGCGATATTCCATATGGTGCAGCCTCCCCCAGCCTGCGACCCGAGTGGGGATGACGTGGGGTCTAGCCCTCAGCCGCGCACATGGGACATGCAGCATGGGTGAAGGACGAGCCTCTGTCCGGTTGTTTTGAGGCACTGAGATTTGAGAGCTGTGTGTTACCGCAGCATAGACCTGACTGATACAGCCAGACTCCGCTTTTCCTCTGTGGGCCTTTCCTCTGGGTTCTGTCCAGTCCTAATCTCCGTGAGTTTGCCCTACAGAAGGCCTCAGGGTCCAGAAATCAGAGGGAAGGTGAACAGAACATTGATCAGCGGGTCAGAACCACTCTTGCCCCCCAAAACAGGACTGGACACACAGAGGTACTCAGTAATTGTTTGTGTTTTTTGTGGGGGTGGTTTGAGAGAGAGAGAGAGCACAAGCAGGGAGAGGGGCAGAGGGAGAGAGAGAATCTTAAACAGGTTCCACATTCAGCACAGAGCCTGACAAGGGGCTTGATCTCAAGACCCTGAGATCATGACATGAGCCAAAACCAAGAGTTGGATGCTTAACCAACTGAGACCCCAGGAGCCCCAATAATTGTTGAGCTGAAAAATAGGAATTTTTCCCAGTCCTTCTGCCTCAGTCCTCAAGAACAATCCCATCATGTTGATAGAGTCAGATGCCAGGTCAGGGCCCCAAAGGACAGAGCTGTGCCCAGGGGGTTGTCCTGGCATCGAATCCTGTCTCCAGTATCAGCAGTGCAACCCTGGAGGGTCTCTCCACTCTTGGCACCTCACATTACCCCATCTGTGGAATGGACAGAGGGAGAAATCTGAGTCCCTGTACGTAGGTCTCACTTCCTGGCTTCTTGAGAGATCTGGCTGGTCGGGTCCTCCAAACGTGAATCCCCTGGTCCCATGCACGGGCATTCGTGTATGTACACTCTTAGCCTATCTGCCTCCACTGTCATCACTGCCACCACATGGTCATCATTGCTAATATTTATTGAGCACTTACCGTGTGCCCAGCCTGCTGCCTGTACCCATTTTAGTCTTCGTCGTCTGAGGCCAGTTCTCGCTCTGTCATCTGTCAGTGAGTTTACTGACTCTTCATCTAATGACTCCCTCCTTCCTCCTCTCACCCCCTCCTTCCTCCCTCCCCCGCTCCTCCCTTCCCCACCCCTCCTCTTCCCCCTCCATCCCTCCTCCCTCCCCTGCTTCCCTCCTCTCCTCTTCTTTCCTTCCTCCCTCATTCATTCAAGAGGCGGTCCAGGGCAGTGGTTTGGAGCACTGACCAGGTCTAAATTCTAGCCGGATCCCTTACCAGCTCGAGGACTCCAGGCGAGTTACGTAACCTCTCTGGCCGGTTTCTGCATCTGTTAAATGGAAACCATAGTAGTCCTTCCCCCCAAGAATTGGTGCAAAGATGATCTAGTTAGTAGATGCAAGTAGATGCTTAGGCCAGTACGTGGCAAGAGTGCGTGGTTAGTAAACGCTGGCTGCGAGGATTCACGGAGCCACTGATTAACCCACATGTGCCAAGTGCCTTCTCTGTGCCGGACCCCAGGCTTTCAGGGGTGAGTGAGACACAGGAAAGTAAATCATGACAAAGAACATTGGAATGGTCACTGTGTGCGAGGCACTTTCAATGTCATTGTAATCTCAGAAGGCCCATGAGAGGAGCACTGCTGTTATCACCATTTCACAATGAGTGAACAGAGAGGTTAAGTGACTTGTCTGAGGGCACACAGCTCATCAGTGGTGAAGCTGAGATCGGAACCCAGACCATCTGGCTGTTGAGCCCATGAGCCTGACCATTAGGCAACATGGCCACTTTGCCATCCCATGCATTCAAGGTGAGCGATGCTCTCTGAGAGGGCAGTGCAGAGACCTATGGATGGGGAAGTGAGCAAGGAGCCCTGCTCGGGACAAGGCGGGACTGAAAGCCATGGAGCTGGACCATCTGACAGAATCTTCTAGAGTCACCTCATAAACAATCTACCTCCAGAGATCTCTTCTGACCTCCATGCCACTCCAGAAATATCTGCCTTCCTTATGGGCCCCCAACTCTCTCTCCCCTACCCGGGGAGGCTGCGAACAGGCACACAGGGACAGGGACCATAGGAGCAGCCCCAGCCCAGCTTCCTTGGTTCAGAGAGGTGCTCTGTCATGGCACAGGGCTAAGACCGGGGCACGCTGGGCCAGCCCACCCACACCCCCAGGCCTGGGCTCCGAGGCAGGCGCCCACTCCGTCACGGCTTTCTTGTCCAAACTGTGTAGCATTTATTATTAATGGTAATAATAATTATAGTTGCTTATTGATCTCCCCGATGCAGCCGGCACTCTACCCAGCACTGAATTCGGGTCACTGCCCAGCGGACTCACAAATCTATACCCGGTACGATGCATTGCACAGTCCTGGTGCTCAATACCTAGCCAATAACGTGGCCGAGTCCACACGAGCGGCCCCCCGCCCGCCACGGCCAGAAGTTTCACATCAGCCCCATGGAATCAGCCTCTGACCACTAGGCACTCGTGACTGGCGATATGCTCTTAGCATTTGCAACAGACCGAGAAAGTGCTCTCCTGGAACAGAAGGAAAACAAAAGGAAGGCAACCTCCTGGTCCCTAACCATTAGTTAGGGCCTCGCTTGCAACCTTTCACAGGCACACGGATGCCCTGGGGATCTCCTTCAAATGCAGATTCTGAAGATCTGGGGCCCCAAGACTCTGCATTTCTCTCTCTCTCTCTCTCTTTTAAGTTTTACTTATTTGACAGATTGAGAGAGAGCACAAGCAGGGGGAGGGGCAGAGGGAGAGGGAGAAGCAGGCTCCCCGCTGAGCAGGGAGCCCAACACGGGACTTGAACCCAGGACCCTGGGATCATGACCCAAGCTGAAGGCAGCCGCTTAAGTGACTGAGTCACCCAGGCGCCCTGAGACTCTGCATTTCTAACGAGCTCTAGACGCGCTGCTGCTGGGCTACACACCACGCGCTGGGGATCCAGGACCTAGCTGAGGACTGACGATATTCACCTGCAGAGTAAGTGAGGGTCAAGGCAGGCCAGTGGGATAGGCAGGGACGAACACGTATTTTGGAGTCCAGTGGTTGGCCACTTACTAGCTGTATGATAGTGGGTAAGTGACTGCCCCTTTCTGAGCCTTGGTTTCCTTGTCTTTAAGAACTCACGGAGGATGTTACCCACTGCGCGCACTCCTTGTGATGGTTTTAGTGAGATAATGGGTATGAAAGCGTCATGTGCACGGGAGGTACTTAATAATAGTTATCCCTCCCTCCCCCCTTCCTCTGCCCCCCTCTCCGTACGGTTTTGTTCAGCACATGTAATCTGAAGGATTCAAAGCAGTGCCTCTCTTTAAAGGGAGGATGGGGAAGGCCAGGGTGGATGGAGAAGAGGCTCATAGGCGGGGCTGGTTTTGAAGGACAGCTGGGCTCATCTCACCTGCAGTAGTGGCCGTGGACATTCCGTGAGCCGCCAGCGGCCAGCACCCCGCCCAGCACCCACGACTCCCCGCTCTGCTGCCCGTGGGATCTCTCCTAGGCACCCAGGGCAGGTGGGACGTGCTGGGGTGTAATAGCTCCAGGGCCAACCGTCCACTGATAAAGGACGGCAGCTGGTGGAGAAAGACCCAAGCTTCTGTGTCCCTCGGTGACAGTACAGAGGCGGGTGCTGCCTGACTCCTCGGGGGTCACCTGGGGGACCCTCGGCCGCTCACAGCACGACTGCTCTTGAACACTGACGTCTCTATTTTTCTACTTTCTCTGTCCCATTCCCGCATTTCCTCCTACTTCCAAATAAACCACTTACACCCGAGTCTTGGTCTCCAGGCTGCTGTGGGGGGACTCCAAACTGAGGCAGGTGGCACCCTTCCTGAGAGTAGGTGGTCACCCTTTCAGAGCTCAGGGAGCAGAGAGTATCCCTGGGCTTCTCTGGGCCTCAGCTTGGTTTCCTTGGTGCTTATTAACATGGAGGCTGGCTCTCTCTCTCTCTCTCTCTCTCTCTCACACACACACACACACACGTTGCTCTGTACCTTCCATCCTTCCATGTCTGATGGCATTCTGTGTTTAGATCTTACGCCTTCCTTCGCCTTGCCTTCAGAAGGACGGCTGTTTGCTGAATTGCCTCAAAGGACAGCGGGCAAGGCAGGGTGATCATCCCTCCCATTTCACAGATGAGAACACTGAGGATATAAAGGTTTTACTACATTCAGCAAGCATATGCTGGGTGCCTGTGCTGCTCCAGACACTGGGTTAGGGCTGTCATGGACAGGGGCCTGGGGCTAAGTGTTCCTTCGCCATCAGGGAGCATCAGGAAGCTTCAGAAAGTTTGTTAAAAGGCAGAGTCCTGGGCCCCGCCCCCAGAGATAGTGATTCCGTGGGTGTGGTTTGGGAGAGGGTGGGGCATCTGCATGCCGGGGAGGGGGGAACCTGCAGGTGATTCTGGGACAAGGGTCCTCCCTGCAAAGATTTTGCGGAACACCAGTTGAGAGGAGGAGGCAGACTCTGGCCGGGACAGAGGATGTATAGGCCCCTGGGGACCAGGCTGAGCTGCACCCCGGCGTGAGGGCTGGAGCTTGGCAGCCCTTGCTCCTGGGCCCCGGAGCCTTTCCCAGCCCTTCCAGGCACCCGGTCTCCCCTTGTCACTGGTCTCCGTACTCCAGCCTCTGAGTTAGCCACGTGACTTGGGCCAGGCAGGGACTGGAGCTAGTAGATTTAAATATGACCATGTGCCCTCCAATTTGTAAAGCCCTCTACAGTTTATAAAGTACTTGCACACATTCTGAAGCACTTCCCAGTTTGTAGGTTTGTAGAGGACTTTCCAGAACGCTCGTCGCCTTTCATCCCCACAGCTTCTCTCCAAGGGGACTTCTCATCTGCATTCGGCAGTCGAGACGGAGTCTGAAGTACCCAGCCCCAGGGCCCCAGTGAGTTTGCTGAGACCTGAGCGCATGTGCTCTTCATCTGAATTCCAGATTCCCAGCTCTGTCCTGTCAGGGGACAGCGGAGGATGACACATTGCTCAAAGGCGCTTTCAGCCTCAGATGACCAACCCTGCTGCTGGTGGACGGGAAAATGACCCAGGCCTACAGCCAGTCTGCTCATCTCACTGTGCCTCTCTCTCTCCTGGAATTCTCTGGATCCCAGTACCTGTGGCCACGTGTGTCCTGGTTACTGGATGAGGCCAGCTGCCTGCCCTCACCCCCAAGTAACCTCTCCCTCCACTTTTCAAAACCAGGATAGCAGCCCTGGGCCTTTCCATCTCATCCTCACAGCCCTGCAACACAGGCGTCTTTATAACTGTTTCACAGAAGAAGAAACAGAGGTTCCAGGAGGTCACGTTGCTTGCCTGAACTCACCTCTACTAAACGGATGTGGCAGATATGAATCCGGTTCCTTCTAGTGGCTGTGTTTGTGCTGCTCACTGCTGGCTCGCAGGCTCTGCCCTGTCCCTGAAGGCCTGGATCCTGGTCACAGTCCTTAGAACAACCCTCAGCTGAGTGGGAATGCCCGCCGGCCCCTCTGCCCACACCTGTCTCCAGTGCAGAGGGAAGAGGGCTGCATCTTACCACTCAGACTGCCACCTGGTGGAGCCCACATCACGGGGACTTTGGGGTGTTGTTATAGCAATTCCTGGCAGAGGAAGACAGACGGGAGAGAGGAGTGGGGAGAGGGGAGGAGGGGTGAGAGAAGCGTCTGGGCTGAGAGGCCCCTTTGCAAGCTTCCTCTGTGGGTAGCGTGGGAGACTAAGAATGGACTCCCGCCAGCCTGCTGGGCTTATGTTCAGGAAATGGCCAAAGCATCACCTAATGAGATGAGGTTGGGTCTTGCGACACGTGACAAGGCCACTGGCAGCCCAGCCTCTGGGACTGCAACAGACAAGTCCTGGGGGGGAGGGGGGGGGTCAGACAAGGCACCACGCAGAGTTGGGCAGATTGGTCCCCATGCAAAGGGCCCAATCAAGGAGATGCCTGGGAGTCTAGTGGCCCAAGGCCATGCCCACCTGGAAGAAGGCTTGCCTTTCCCTCGTTCTCACAAAGCCGCCATATGGGCCTGTGAGTTCAGAGGCAGAGAACCTAATGACGGTCAGCCGGGGAGCTGCCCCGGAACCATCAGGAATCTAGAAGGAGAAGGCTCGAGTTCAGCCTTCCTGAATTACAGCAGAAACAAAGAGCCAGGAAACGGGAGAAGGTGATGGTCATTTTGTTTTGGCTTTCTAAATATCATCATCTGCCTGAAGATGAGACCCGTTGTTGCCAGGTAAATGCTCTCTCTCTCTCCTTTAATTTTCTTCTTTCGTAAGGAACCACACTTTACTTCACTTCTGATGGTAATGATGTTTTAAAGTGGTGTTCATTGGAGACTTTCCTTTGACGGCACGGTGTAGACAGAATAGGAAAACAAGCCCTTCCCAAACCCTCCGGCTATCTACAAACCCCCCAGGCAATCCATCCATCTCTCCAACCTTCCACCACCTGCCCACCCGTCCATCTAAGCATTCATTCACTCATTCACTGACTTAGCAAATGGCGACGAGGCACCTACGGGGGGCCAGGCCCTCTCCAGACAATGGGGATCCAGTGCTGAACTGTTTGGACAGGATCCCTTATGGGGCTGATATGCCAGCGGGGAAGAGGTCATAAACAAGTGGACAGATAAGCGAGATCATCTTAACCAATGACAAGTGCCACACTTAGAGTGAGGGCCTGTCAGTGTGCTGGAAAGGGTCCAAGAAGGCCCGGGGCTGACACGGATAGGAGGCCCAGATGGGAAGCAGAAAGCTCTTCTGTGCAGGCAGTCACCCAATATTTGGTCATTACCATATGGTTCATCAACAACCACAACAGGAAACCCTCCAGAACTTTCCTTGAACCTGGAAATAGTCGCGGCCAGGCCTATAATGGTCCACAAGGTCAGTCTCTCAAAGTGACAGGGAAAATACACCCTGGTCTTTGGTAACTATCTTGAGCTGACATCAAAACCCAAGTATTGATTACCCCTGGTGACAATGACATCTGTCACTGGAGGGGTGGAGTAGAGCGCAGAGAACCCATCTCTTCCGTTGCGCCCACTTCTAATCTCCTCGTTTCAAGCAGCTGACAGCAGGGACCTCAGAGGTCTGAGCTGTCATTCTGGCTCCATCGGCGACAAGCTGTGTGACCTTGGACAAGTAACTTTGCCTCTCTGAGCCTCCATTTCCTCCAGCTGAAATGGAAACCTCCCTGTGTCCTTGATTCTAAATGTGTTTCCACCCATATTCGAATGATTCTGAAATCAAGATAGGTTTTGCAACGTGCACACACTGCCCAGGGACCTTTTTATTTTTTATTTTTTTTTTTTTATTTTTTTTTTAAAGATTTTATTTATTTATTCAACAGAGAGAGAGACAGCCAGCGAGAGAGGGAACACAACAGGGGGAGTGGGAGAGGAAGAAGCAGGCTCATAGCAGAGGAGCCCGATGTGGGGCTCGATCCCATAACGCCGGGATCACGCCCTGAGCCGAAGGCAGACGCTTAACCGCTGTGCCACCCAGGCGCCCCCCAGGGACCTTTTTAAACTGCACATCCTGACCCAGTAGGTCTGCGTTGGGGTGGCTCTTCTACCAAATCGCCCCGCGGCAGTGCAGGCTGCTGGCCCTTCGACCACCTTCTGAGTTGCCAGGAAGCAGTTGACCGATACATTTCATGGGGTTGTCATTACATCGAGAGGACATAGCTACAGTTGATGGGATTTTCAATTTCAGGAAATGCGTTAACCCCATGTTTCATTTTATCCTCCCCTCCCCTCAGGTCACCCCATAAAAATGTTTGTAAAGCACCCAGCACACAGCCTGGCATGTTGAAAACATGAATAGACGCTAGCTCCCTCCCTTGCACACCTCCAGTGCTGGTGTGGGATGTGAGCGGACGCTGGACGTGGAGGCCCATCTATAATTGGATGCGATCCCCAGGAGTCCCAAATGCAGAAGCGGATGGGATGCTAGCAGGCTCTGTGGAGAGAAATATGTGAATTCCTGTCGCCATCCCTGCAGCCCCCAGCCCATCCCCGCCACCCCCAGCTCCCGGACGTGGATTTGATCAGGTCTGCGTCAAACGCAGAATTTGCAACAAGACAAAACCCTGCGCAGGGGACTTGAGACTGTTTGAATTGGTCCCACTCAATCCCCCAGTCACCCCCCCACCCCGACCTCCTTCAGACACACACGTGCAAATGCTCTGCTCGAGCCACAACTGTCGAGCACTCGGCCAGTTCTGCCTGTTAGAAACTCGGAGAGGAGGGGCGGGAGGAGCCAGAAGGGAAAGCTGGTTTTCTGCAGGACCGGGAACTTGGGAGCAGAGAAAGTGAGAGGAAGAGGGTGAGCTGGGGAGCGGGAAACGGGGTGCTCTCTTATAATCCCCCTGCCGCTCATTTAAGAACGATGCCATCTTGCAAACAGCATATTCAAGTTTGCACCTTCCAGTCCATTCTCTGCCTGATATGGGCAACAGCACCAGAAAGAGGCAGTAAAGGGCTTTATTACCTTTTACTTTTCAGCTGAGGAAACTGCACCTTAGAGGTTTGGAAACAATTACCCACTAAGAAGTGGTGGACTGGATTCAGTGGATGTGGGAGGGCCAACGCAGGGCCTGAGACTCTGCATTTCTAAGGGGCTCTTGGGGGACGTCAATGGGCCGGGTCCATAGACCACACCTGGGGTAGCAAAGATATGTTGCCTTACACATTGAAGAGACAAAAATGAAGAGGTTGATCTGCTGTTGCCCCAAAACTGTGCCCTTTATTCTGTGCATATGTATTGGGTATTTCTCATCTCCCAGGCATTGCATTGAGATAGGAGATTGGCCTACTCCCTGGCCTTGTGGAATTTAGACCACAAATAAATAAATAAATAAATAAGCAAATAAATAAATAAATAAAGTGTCTACAAATTGTAAAAAGAGTGGTTATGCTTATAGCCCACAGAAGCACATTATATTTAGCAGAGGGAAGTATTGTGTAGAGTGGCAGCTTGCAGAGACCCCAGTCAGTGCGTCAAAGCCAGGATGGTTGCCAGACCCCCATGCCTCCTGGGGGTCTCTGAGTGCCCCGTGCCTTGATATACCCATAAAAGTGGTGAGAAAATCAACCCAAACCACAGTACGGCCCTTGAATCCCTAGCCCTCGGTTTACTGTGCGTGAGAGTTAGAGCTGCAGATTTTTCTGGTTGGAAAGGACATTATCCACCCCAGATCTTCCTGATCTCATGGGTAGCAGAATCCTCTGGGTACCAGATTGAGCAAATAAAAGTGCAAGATAAGTAATTAAATCAGAATTTCAGATAAACAAACAACAACCTTTCTTTCTTTCTTTCTTTCTTTCTTTCTTTCTTTCTTTCTTTCTTTCTTTTTGTAGAAGTATGCTGANCTTTCTGTTAGAAGTATGCTGAGTTTACATGTCTGTAGTTAGTGACAGATGATTTAATGTGGTGATGAGAGCATGGTCAGGGTCTGGAAGGTGTCTTGATTTCCCATTGCTGCCATCAAGGCCCTTAGCTTTGTTCTTTGAATCATTCTTCCTTTTTTTTTTTTTTAATGAAAGGTGGCATACATTTCCAACTGAGTAATTTTATCAGCCTATTTCCTCCTGTAGAATTTTGAGGGTCTGACAGCTTCCTTTCATTTTGTCCTCTCTGTCCATTCAGTCCAAGCTGACAGGGTTTCTATCGATATAACATTCTCAAAAACCTTGTGGATTTCCCATGTATGTCACGAGGATTCACTCCATTTGACAAGAGGCTTCTCTGCAGGTCCTTCCCACGCAATCTCATCTCCCTCACTGCCTTCTGCCCAAGTGGCCAAAGGGATCAACAACACATGACTAATCCCTTGAAAGAGCTCTTGGTGTGACTGCTTTCTGTGACCCTTTGTTCCTTCCAAAGCACTAGCAAAACACTGCTCAGCCACGCCCTTGGTTTTCTCTCCAAAGTACGCTCTCTGGACAGTGCATCTCCTGATGTCTGCGTTGTTTGCAATCTGGATAGGCTGAGAATTTCCCAAATCACGAGGTCCTGGTTCCTTTTTGCTTAACAGTGCTTCCCCACATGTATCTCTTTCCTCTCAGATTTTACTATAACAGCAATAAGAAACCATGCTGCATTTTCAACACCTTGAGTAGGCAGCTTCATATCCATGTTTGTCACCTTGCAGGTGACGAGCTCTACGTTCACATGACCATAGGACACAATTCAGCTAAACTTTCTGCCACTGTTTAACAAGGATCCCCTCTCCTCCACTTTCTAAGAATGTTCCTCATTTCCTTCTGAGCCCCCAGAAGCACGTTTCATTTGTTTCTACCAATAGTCTGTTAAAGGCAATCTAGGCTTTTTCTATCATGCGCCTTGAAATTCTTCCAGCCTCTATGGACTTCCCATTTTAAAATTACTTCCACGTTTTTAGGTATTTTTTTTACAGCAGCAACCCACTTCTGGTACAAAATCTGTATGAGTTCATTATTACTGCTGCAAAAAATGACCCCAAACGATGTGACTGAGTGCATTCTCCTATAGCTCTGGAAGTCAGAAGTCTAAAATCAGTGCCATGGGGCTGATATCAAGGTGTCAGCGAGGCTGTCCCCTCTGGAGGTTGCACAGGGGTCTAGTCGTGTGTCTTCCAGCTTTAGAAGCTGCCTGGACATTTGCTGATGCATTCCTGTGTCACCCAGGGCTCTCCTTATATCTTTATGTTCCTTCCCCCCTAACTCTGACCCTCCTGTTTTTCTCTCAGAATGACTTGTGATTACATTGGGCCAACCCAGATAATTCAAAAGAATCCCCTCAAATCAAGGTCCTTCACTTCAGCACAACTGCAAGTCTCTTTTGCCATATAAGGGAATATGGGTTTCATGAGGATGCCTTTTGGGGACCAGTATGCAGCATCCCATAGAAGGACACACAGCAGAGTATGAACTGGGAGTGGGAGGCAGGCAAAAGTCAGGAAGGAAGGGAGGAGAGAGGGAGAAAGGGAAGAAGGAAGGAAAACACCCTTCATTATAAGAAAAAAGTTGCCCGTTTAAAGCCTGCATGCATGATATGAGATTATACGTTTAAAATCAGATATATGTGTGTGAGTTTACACACAATGTGATGCTAAAGGGATGGGCACCAAACTGTGATTGGCTGACACTCAGGATGATGGGATTCCCGATCATTTTTATTGCCTTCCTTCTATTTTTTATGTACTACTTAACTTCTTTTTCAATCAGCATGTATTATTCACATAATTTAAAAACAATGCTATTTTATGTGACAGATTATGTTTAAAAAATTAAAAATGAAAAAAAAATTAGATGCTCTGTTCCAAACTCACATGACAGGATCTCATTGGTGCATTTTGGGTCAGGTGGTCACTCCTGGTCCAATCAGCCAGGAAGGCAGAGTCACATGACACCAACATGGCTGCCAAGGGCTTTCCTCTTACAGGATAAGGGAATGAATGAGTAGTTCTGGAAAAGAAGGGTGTTTACTGGGCAGATTTCTCACAAACACAGACTACTCCACATTAGGTATTTTATTACAGAAGAAATCATGTGTGGGTGATGATCCAAGTATTATATCTTCCATTTGCTATTTTTATTTCTGAACGACTCTGAGTCAAGAGCCACCATCTTGATGGAAAGCTCAGCTGTAATTTTGGGCCCCGATATGATCTTGGGCCTTCTTCACTGGTGAAAGACCATGGCTAAGATGACCTGTGGTTTCTGGCATGCTTCCACTTTGATATTTTCTTGCCCGGATGCCCTTCTGGTAGGTCACAGGGAAAACGGGGATGGTGCACTTCTCCATATGCATCTCTACTCTCTCATTGAAATATTTCATGAATCTTGGTTTTATAGGGTTACCCATCTCAGAAATGAACTTTTAATTTTTGAACTTTCTAAAATGCCTACAGGCCATTTTGGTTTCCAAGAATGAGACCTTTCTATCTTTTATGAATGTTGGTTTAGGGTGGAAGTGTCTGCTGATAGACGTGATTGCCCATAATGGGGGGAGGGGGCATCATCTTTCAGTCTGGGGAGGGAAGGGGTCCCTGAAAAGACCAGGGAGGTTTGCAGACAGGCCAGAGATAGATGAGGGGCAGAAGACTGGTGAGGAAGAAGAAAACAGAGAGAAGGAAGGTGAGAGAGATTGGGAGGTAAGAGAGAAAACACACAGATTTTCAGAACCAGGGAGAGAAAAGTGGAGAGATATAGAGAAATGACACAGGGACTGGCATGGCCATGGAGGACCCCAGGGAGGGGTCTTTTGTGGACCATGGTCAGCCTTCAGTCTCCAGCTCCCTCCAGTAGAAGCTCAGAAAGGCAACGTTCAGAAAGACTACCTTTCCAGCCCTGTTCCCTGTCTTACCAACTGGGTGACCTTGACCAAGTCATGTAAGCTCTCTGAGCCTCAGTTTCCTGATCTGCAAAGAGGGGCTAGTGATATCTACTTCCCAGGGCTGCTCTGAGGATTTGAGGTGATATACATGAAGCACCGAGCACAGTGGAAATGCTCAACACATTATTTTTATCACCATCATTGTCATTACTATTAGCAGACACGGACACGCTTGAATTCCAGGAAACCCCCGCACCGGCATCCTGGATCTAGATGGAAGCAGGCCCCTTCAGGACCCACAGGCAGTATCCGCTGTGGGAGGACGGAGCTATGTAATGTATGCAAACACAGCCGAAGAGCGTAGAGCAGTGTCTTGAATACCACCCATGCCTGTACAAGAGGAGAGGCAGGCTGGGGGCGGGGCGGAGAGGAAGAGGAAGAAAGGAAAAGGACGGGAAGAGAGAGATGGACCAAGCTGACGCAGAGATGAGAGAAGGAGAGAACAGAGAAAGAGACAGAGATGAGAAGGCAGAAAGAGGCAAGCAGAGACAGAGCGTAAGAGAGAAACTGTGTCCAGGGCATCTCCGATCCTCTGCTCCCATCACTGCATAAGCTGTCCCCACCGCTGCCTTCTTACCCACCTCCCCCCACCCATCTCTCAAAAGCCTCACCTTCTACCCATGGAGACCAGGCTGGCAGTCCCCTCCCCACAGGCCCTCCGTGATGGGGGCTGGCTGTGTTGGGAGGCATCTGTCTTCGACCCATCTAGATCCTATCGGCCGTAGGTACCATCTACTGCATGGACCTGTGTCCTGCTCCCGCCTCCCTCTGCCGGGCTCCCTGTCTGCCCAGCAGAACTATACATGTCCTCTCGTCACCTGTCTGCCCACTGCCTCTCCAGCTCGGGTCTAGGACAGCTGGGGCCCACGCGGAGGCTTGCACAATCAGGTCCCGTCCCTGAGCAGCAGTCGCCACTTCCCTGCACCCATCTGCCAAGGGGGTAACTGGGGGCAGGGGGCCCGGTTGGAGCACGTGCATGGGGCCCCACCGTGGCCCTCACCCTGGGGCAGTGGGGGCAGCAGCGCTGATGGGCGAGCAGGTCCGCTACGCTCACACTGTCTGCCTCGCTCCGCTTGATACTTCTCGGAGTGGATCCATTTATACTGGGTGATGTATGCGTCCATTGAGGCTGCACTGGAATGGAGCCTGTCCCCTCCTCCTCCTCCTCCTCCCTCTCCGTCTCCTCACCCTGGCCCCTTGAGAGACAGGAAAGGCGGGCATAAATTCAGCCAAATGGCTTCGCTAGTCTTCTGCCCCCCAGTGCCTGGGGCCTGGGCTGGTGAGCTTGGCTGCAGCATCGTGGAGAGGAGGGTATCTGGGGCTTCTCTGNATGGGGCCCCACCGTGGCCCTCACCCTGGGGCAGTGGGGGCAGCAGCGCTGATGGGCGAGCAGGTCCGCTACGCTCACACTGTCTGCCTCGCTCCGCTTGATACTTCTCGGAGTGGATCCATTTATACTGGGTGATGTATGCGTCCATTGAGGCTGCACTGGAATGGAGCCTGTCCCCTCCTCCTCCTCCTCCTCCCTCTCCGTCTCCTCACCCTGGCCCCTTGAGAGACAGGAAAGGCGGGCATAAATTCAGCCAAATGGCTTCGCTAGTCTTCTGCCCCCCAGTGCCTGGGGCCTGGGCTGGTGAGCTTGGCTGCAGCATCGTGGAGAGGAGGGTATCTGGGGCTTCTCTGAGCCCCTGCGCCATGCCAGGGAGGGCACACGGGCCAGCTTAGGAAACATGTGCTCCTACTATGTGCTCCTACTATGTGCCAGGCACTGTGCTCTGTGTCGGGGATTCAAGGACCAGTCAGACACGTTCCACGCCCCCTGCGAGTCTGGAGGAGGAGATGGGGCGGGGTCCAAAGACAAGGGTGGAAGGCAGTACACAGTAACCACCCTCCGCATGGGCCATCGCCTGCACTCTCAAATATGCACTGAAATATGCGTGCAATGCTCCCAGCTATTTCTGCGCTCACCTCGGGGTGGCCGGGAGGAGTAACAGAGAATGCCCATGGCAGGCCTTCTGGAAAGGGGAAGCGGCTTAGCGGGAGTCGTGCTGTCTGGGGGCACATTCCAGCTCTAGCTCACACAAGGGCTNCTATGTCTGCACTCACCTCGGGGTGGCCGGGAGGAGTAACAGAGAATGCCCGTGGCAGGCCTTCCGGAAAGGGGAAGCGGCTTAGCGGGAGTCGTGCTGTCTGGGGGCACATTCCAGCTCTAGCTCACACAAGGGCTGAGACATTTTTACTTCTGTTTCCTCGCCTGTGACGTGGGTTGAATCACAGGAAATCCCTCACTAGGTTGCTCTCAGGGTNCTGTGTCGGGGATTCAAGGACCAGTCAGACACGTTCCACGCCCCCTGCGAGTCTGGAGGAGGAGATGGGGCGGGGTCCAAAGACAAGGGTGGAAGGCAGTACACAGTAACCACCCTCCGCATGGGCCATCGCCTGCACTCTCAAATATGCACTGAACTATGTCTGCACTCACCTCGGGGTGGCCGGGAGGAGTAACAGAGAATGCCCGTGGCAGGCCTTCCGGAAAGGGGAAGCGGCTTAGCGGGAGTCGTGCTGTCTGGGGGCACATTCCAGCTCTAGCTCACACAAGGGCTGAGACATTTTTACTTCTGTTTCCTCGCCTGTGACGTGGGTTGAATCACAGGAAATCCCTCACTAGGTTGCTCTCAGGGTGACATGAGTTGACATGAATGCAAAGTGCTTGGACCACCATCGGGCACGTGTGAGCATCGTGGAGGCGCGAGCTGGTGTTAGGACATGGGGTCTACGGGTTTTATTTTCCTAGATGTGTCAATTCTTTGAAGGCTTGAGTTTTTCCTTGCAAAACAGGCATAACACTGGTACCTACCTTAGAGGTGGGGCTAATGTCTAGAAAGCTTGGTGCTTGGCGGGCATGCAATATACTGTTAGGTGTTAATACAGGCTTCACTCACTTCTGCTAACCCAATGCTTGCACTGGAAGAATTAAAGCACACGGCGTTGCTGTCCTCTGGAGGTTCACGGTCTAGTCTTATGACAGGGTGGGAAACAAATATGTGTCCCAGGTGTCGGCCCCACATAAAACATCTGGACATTTCCGATGGACATCTCCAGCCTCGTCTGAGTCAGAGTGGGCATCCCNCACCATCGGGCACGTGTGAGCATCGTGGAGGCGCGAGCTGGTGTTAGGACATGGGGTCTACGGGTTTTATTTTCCTAGATGTGGCAATTCTTTGAAGGCTTGAGTTTTTCCTTGCAAAACAGGCATAACACTGGTACCTACCTTAGAGGTGGGGCTAATGTCTAGAAGGCTTGGTGCTTGGCGGGCATGCAATATACTGTTAGTCGTTAATACAGGCTTCACTCGCTTCTGCTAACCCAATGCTTGCACTGGAAGAATTAAAGCACACGGCGTTGCTGTCCTCTGGAGGTTCACGGTCTAGTCTTATGACAGGGTGGGAAACAAATATGTGTCCCAGGTGTCGGCCCCACATAAAACATCTGGACATTTCCGATGGACATCTCCAGCCTCGTCTGAGTCAGAGTGGGCATCCCAGCGCCCCCCCAGGCCTTCGTGCTGGCTAGCCCCCTGCCTGGCACTTCTTTCCCCCCACTATTAGGTCCCTGAGGTTGCCACCACAAATCTTCCCAAACCGGGGGTGGGGGGAGGCTTCAAANGGCTTGGTGCTTGGCGGGCATGCAATATACTGTTAGTCGTTAATACAGGCTTCACTCGCTTCTGCTAACCCAATGCTTGCACTGGAAGAATTAAAGCACACGGCGTTGCTGTCCTCTGGAGGTTCACGGTCTAGTCTTATGACAGGGTGGGAAACAAATATGTGTCCCAGGTGTCGGCCCCACATAAAACATCTGGACATTTCCGATGGACATCTCCAGCCTCGTCTGAGTCAGAGTGGGCATCCCAGCGCCCCCCCAGGCCTTCGTGCTGGCTAGCCCCCTGCCCTGGCACTTCTTTCCCCCCACTATTAGGTCCCTGAGGTTGCCACCACAAATCTTCCCAAACCGGGGGTGGGGGGAGGCTTCAAACAACAGAAACTCATTCTCTCACAGTTTGGGAGACCAGAAGTCCAACATCGAGGTGGTTTCCTCGGTGGTTCCTTCTAGAGTCTTGGAGGGAGAATCCGCTCTGTGCCCTTGGTAGCTTCTGGCGGCCGCTGATGATCCGTGGCGTTCCTTGGCTTGTGGGTGCCTCGTTCCACTCTCTGCCGTCATGGTGTCCCTTTTACGTGTCCGTGTCAATGCTCTTTTAGGGCCCACCCTAAATCCAGGATGGTCTCCTCTTGAGACCTTCAGGGAGTTACATCTGCAAAGACCTTTTTCCCAATAAGGTCACACTGAGGCTCCAAGTGGACAGGGGAGGCTGGGGGCCACAGTTCAACCCATCATACTCCTCCCTCCTCTTGGCAAACTCCCTATTTGCCCTTCCTCCCCTCCCCTCCCTGCACTTGCCCCCCCACCCCTGGCCCCCGGTTGTTTCTGCCCCTTGACCAGCAGCTCTTGAGCGCCTGCGGGCAGGCACAGGGTCCCACTCTCTGCTGGAGCTCCTCCCGCGGCCGGCAGCCAGCCGCCACCAGGAGCAGGCCCAGGGGCGAGAAGACGGATGGAGGTCCGCATCCCATATGTCTGAGTATTTAAAAGTTATAAATGGAGCTTACAAACTCTTAAATATGTCCTGCCTGGACAAATATGCTGTCGTAACAGACCGGAAAGCCAGCTTCGAGGTTTGTGTTCTCAGACTGTAGAGCGGGTAGTGCCGAGAGTGCCAGCCCCCGGACCCCAGCCTCATGCCGCACAGGTCAGGATTCGGGAGAGGCAAGTGCAGGGTCGGATCCTGTCCGAGATCCTGCATATGATGGCTTCTTTTGCATGACTTTGAGCTGTTGGCATATTGCCTGACAGCATTTATTATTTTGATGATGGTTTTTTGATGGCCCCTGCGATTTTGCATTGAGGTACCCTCTTCTCACCTAGCTCTGGCCCTGGCCCATCCCTCCCTTCTCTTGCCACCCCGAGCTCCCTTCTGCACCCCGAGAGGCCCTGTCTGCACATGGGTGGGTTCCCCACATCCTTGCTTTGTCCACACTGTGGTGTCACAGGGTCGAGCCACGAAGGCAGTCTGGGATCTCAAAGCACTCCATTTCCTTTGCTCCGTGGGTGGCCCTCCCTGTCCCAGCTTGGCTCCTCTGCCTGGTGGGGCTCTTGTGCATTTGGTTCTGCCTTTGAGTGTCCTTGGCTCACTTCCCTTCTCTGCCGGAGGGGGCTCCCTGGGAGGAGAAGCTGGGACAACAAGCTTTGTGGCTTTGGAGAAGTCCCTTATCTTGGCTCCTTTTTATCTCTTAAAGGAGCAAGGCCATGGCTTTCCCTGCTGGAGACCGCCAGTAGCATCCCATCAAGGTCAGAGTCAGCTGCCAAAGATCCCCCTGAAGATGCCCTCCTCACTGCTCTCCTGCTCCAGCCGTTCCCACCGCCCCCAGTGTGTCCCCTCCCATTCTGGACCTTTGTGTGTGCTGTTCCCTCTGCCTGGGACGCTGTTCTCCTGCCTCCTCTAGGGGCCCAACTCTTCTCATCCTGAGGGATCCATTTCACTGTCGCTGCCCCCCTTCCCGTTGTCATTCCCCCCCCTGTGCTCACCCCTGCCCCACATTACCCCATCGCCCTGTTTGCTAACTTCAAGCACTCACCCTGCTGGAAATCACGTATTCACTGTCCATGGTCCACTGCCCATCTCCCCCTTCTAGAACGTACACTCTGTGCCACCTGTCTTGTCTTCCTTGTCTCCTTCCCATTTCTATCCCCAGTCCTGAGGCCAGCGGTGGATACAAGAACACACTCAGTGAGTTTGCTGGTGGCCGACTGCCTCGTGCTGCAGATAGGGAGACAGGCTCAGTGAGGCCAAGCGATTTGCTCAAAGTCCAACAGATCAGCTCTGCCCACACCAAAATCCTTACCTTTTCCTGTAGGCTTCCTTTTACCCTCATCCGGAAAACGGGGACAACGATGGCTCCTGGCTACTCTGGCCGAGAAAGAAGCCGGAGATGCGTTCACCTCCTCTTAATCCCTGGCACCTGTGAATCTATTACCTGACGTGGCCAAAGTGGCCTCGCCCATGGGATTCGTTACAGATCTTGAGATGAGGGGACTGTCCTGGGTTATTCAGGCGGTGGGCCCAAAACGACCGCCGGGGTCCCTGAAGAAGGAGGCAGGAGGCTCCGTTACAGAGAAGGAGGTGTGGTGACGGAGAAGCCGAGAAATGGAAGACGCTATGGTGTTGGCCTTGAGGCTGCAGGAAGGGCCAGTGCCCAGGACCCCAGGGGCTTCTAGAATTTAGAAGAGGCGCGGAAAGGCACTCCGCTCTAGGGCGCCGGGAAGGACCGCACACCTGCTATCGCCTTGCTCTTAGGCATCCTGACCTCCGGTGCTGTTTCAAGCCCCCGGTTTGCGGTCATTTGTCACAGCAGCAAGGAGAGACTAACACAGCGCTGGATGGTTCTACCGGCTGCTTTTCCCACCCTCTGGTTACAAACGCAAGCTAGGAATTCATTTTCCTCATGACAGGTGACCGTGACAGTTGACAAGTAATAATGACACTCCTAATAATAACAGCTAATATTTCCTGAGCCCGTATCGGGTGCCAAACACATCAGGCTAATGGCTTCGTATGCGCCGTTTCATCACAAAAGCCAGGGGAGGGGGACTGGTATCATCATCCCCATCTCACAGATGGGAACACTGAACTCGCAGAGGTTATAAACCATGCCCAAGGAAGTGGCACGACCGGGCTGCACATCCGGGTCGAAGGAGTCGGCAACCATCAGTGGCACTTGAACTTCCCTGGACCCTGCTCACTCCTGCAGGAAGAGCCCCTGCTTCTCCCTCCCCCCGGCCTCTTCCCCGGGTCCGGGGGGGGGGTGGGGGGCTTCTCATGCATTTCCCTAAGCCCCAACCCCTCTCCGATCTCCCCAGGCCTCCGCAGAAGGCGCGTGCTCCTCTCCACACCATTTTATACAGCACGGACAGGCTGGCAGTTCTGAGAAGGGCTTTATTTCCTTCTGGCTTTCCCTCAGCTCTGTAGGGAAATGGAAATTGCAAAAATATAGACACGTTCTCAGACTGCAGATTTCTGATCCCGAGAATCCCCTCCAGCCAGGATGGGTTGGCATCGCTGACTGGCACGGAGCCTGGCTTCCCCCTTCCTCCCAGCACCAGATCCCCACCTGCTGGGCAGCATCCTGTCTCCCATCCTTGGGAGAGGTTTACCTAAAATTAACAACTACGTGATGATCTTACTTGTAGAGGACATTTGAACTCTTTCCTTTATTCCTCATGATACTAAGGCACCCTCATTTTCTGAGGGGAACCACAGCTTCCTGCCTCTCAGGCCAGGTAGCCTTGACGGGGCTGACCCTACCCCCCCACCCCCAGGTTCTGGGACAGGCAAGTGATCCCAGGCAGGCCGAGGAGAGTGACGCATCCCCTCTCCCCACAGGGATTGGTTCAGGCACAGGCATATGACCCAAGATGAACCAATCAGAGCAAAGGAACAAAGATACCTGCCGTTTGCTGGCCCTGTCAGGCAAAGGTCAGTCTCATTTGTGCTGGGGTTGATGGCCGGAGCAGCTAGGGCCCATCTTTGCCCATGTTTGAGGAGAGGCTCCCTGAGGATGAAGCCAACTCAGAGGAAAGCACAACTTTCAAATTGAACTAGAGAGACAAATTCTTTATGACATTGTTTGAGAACCTGGATCCAGCTGTGCCTGAAGTCCTCTACTTAACTATGAACTTTTCAGACGATGAGAAAAGAAATTGGCTTTTGCTTAAGCCACTTTGAAGTGAGTGTGTATCACCCCCAGTGCAACCGTGCACTAGCTAACGTTTATTGAGCACTGTCGCAATTCGGGTTCCCCCGGGAGCAGCACTCAAGAGGTAGACTTGGGGGCAGGCTATTCAGCAGGTGGTCTCTGGAAGCAGGCATGAGGGAAAAGGGAGAGTGATTCAGGGAAGCAGGAGGGTCACTAGAAGGTCATTGCTGAGGTTGCTCCCGCAGACAACAGAGACTTGGTTTCTCCAGGCCTCCTGAGGAGTGTAGAGAATGCCTTCCAGAATTATCTGTGCATGACCAGGAGGCTGGCAGATTATCCACTGGCTGCTGTCCTCCAATGTGAGAAGGGCTGTCCCTTCTCAGGGGCAATGTGGAAGCCAGAATAGCCCCCTCAAGCTGTCCATGTCCTAATCCCTGGAACTTGTGAATAGGTTAAGTTACCTGGCAAAGAGGGATGAAGGTTGCAGATGGAATTAAGGTTGCTAATCAGGTGACTGTAAAGTAGGGAGATTGTCCCGGCTTATCTGGGTGGATGCACTGTAACCAAAGAGTCCTTATAAGTGGAAGAGGAGGCAAAGAGGGACAACCAGGGAGCTGGCAGCAGGAGAAAGACTTGGCCCAAAGTTGCTGACTTTGTAGATGGAGGAAGGGCCCATGAACCAAGGAATATGAGTGGCTTCTAGAAGCCAGAGAACGGGAGGAGGTAATTCTCCCCTAGGGCCTCCAAAAAGAACACAGCCCTAGTCATTAGTCCAGTAAGGCCCACGTTGGACTTCCGACCCCAGAGAGGTGAGATAATACATCTATGTGGTTTCAGAACACTAAGTTGGTGAAATTGGATATAAGAGCCGTGGGAAAGTACTGCAAGCTGCAATCCCAGGCTGCCTTGCGTACGGTTGAGTAGGCTCCCACAGCACCACGCGGGGCTTGGGCCAGAAGGAGGAATGACACACAGCTCGTGCTTGGGGTGGGATGCTGTCACCACGATGTGCATCTCAGCTTCCTTGCACAGATCATGCACAGGGGGCCAGGTGCGCTGAGGAACCGGAGGCAGCTACCACGAGCAGTCCCCATGAGCCAGACACTGTGCTAAGTGCTACAAGTCTCTACCTCCCCTCAAATCATAAGAGCTTCTCGCCCTTCCTTATGCAAGCCCTCTCGGGCCCCCCAAGGGCCCCTCACCTAACGGGGGTTCCAGTCTGAGGGACACCAGCTCACTGGCATCAGCAATGTCGAATACCCCGCCAACTCTCACCAATGATCAAGTGACCCCCTCCTGCCTCCCGCTCCCAGGCTGTCAGCTCTGCCTGCCTCTTCGGCTTTTCCAGGAGTCACCCTTCAGGTGTGGTACAAGGAGTCACAGTCCAACCTTCCACTGGTAAAAATATCCAGTGACAGTAACACAAGGAAACGGAAAAGGATCATTCCTTCCTCTGCACCTGGAAACATCCCAACCAGAAGAGCAAAGGAGGGAATGCTGCCCTGCGCCTGACAGACATTACTAATCGATCACAGCATTCTTGCTCAGTAAGTGGAGACCTGCTCCCAAGGTCTTGCTCAACACAACGCTCTAGAGGGCACTGCCAAATAATTGCGGCTGGAAGGGTCAAGAGCTTCCACGGTCCCTGTTGGTTACCTCTACTATATGAATCTGCCGTCCCCGTCAATAGCGAAGCTTCCAACTCCTAACACCGAGAGGGGAAAATGCTCTTGGGCAAACAACTTTGTCCGAGGGAAATGTTGCTGAAGGGGTTCTAAATGCTTCCCCATGTTCTCACCACTCCTAAGTTTTACTTTTTTCCTTCATTCTTCTTCTTAGTAGTAGTCTTTGCAACGATAAGGATTGCTTCCATTTATTGAGCACTTACTATATGTCAGATGCTCTGGTGGAACATTTCTGAGCATTCCCACGATGAAGGTATTAGCTCTACTTTGTAGATGAGGAAATGGAAGCTCAGAGATGTTAAGTGCCTCTTACTTGCCGAGGGTCACACATCACCATCGCCTCTAATAAGGTGCAAAACAAGATCAAACTGCTTGGATTTGATAATACAAATGCGGTATGAGGACAGGGCTCATACAGCCTCACATACCCAGTGGAAGATGGGAGTGGTAAGGAGCATGCAAGAAAGGGGGGGTCTCATTCCTTCATTTACTCATCAAGACCCGTCTGAGCACCTGCTGTGTACCGCTGCACCATTCGGACCAGCTGTGGTCTCTGTCCTCGTGGAATTCACGGTCTTCTGGGGGAGGGGAGACCAAACACACATACATGTAAACGAACAACAAACACAGACCGTGATAAGCGTGCTGAAGGGCGTGAGGAAGGGGTCGAGACAGGGAGTTGCAATGTTGCCTCTTCATGAGCATGTTTCCTTCCCATCCACCTCCTGGCTGCATCCAAGAAGATCCTTTTATCCTCAGTGCCCAATGGTTCTAGGTTTGTTTTCTCACATAGTTGCCTGTGTCTATCATGCCATCCACGACCCCTGAATCTTAGCTCTTCCTTCCTGCCTTCATGAAACATTAATTGAGCACCTACCATGTTATATGGATGGCTGCATAGAGTGCTCTAATCCTGCGGGTGCCCCCCTCTTGTTCAGGGTGCGAAAGCTATAGATCCCTAGAGCCATAAGGATCCCAGAGGTTATTTGCAGGGTTTGAAAGATCAAAGACCCACAGTAACCAGGCAGGAACCATGAACAAGTGAAGCACGGCTGGGTGCCAGACAAAAGGGGGTGGGGAGGACTGTGGCAAACTAGAGACTCCAGGTCGGCCTGAAAGGGGTGACTGCCACTCCTCTCCAGCAGGTGGCTGCCGTGCAGAAGCGCAGGCCCCGCGTGGACAGATTTCCTGATTTTTTCTGAAAGGACCCAGAAATCCAAAGATTTATATGAAGTCTTGTAATTTTTAAATGTTGGCAACCAGTGCAACTGAAAAGAAGTGAAGGGGACAGACGGAACTCATTGTCCATGGCTGATCTGACTTAGACTTCTCATGTTACAGTTGGGGAAACTGAGGCTCAGAATGGTTTGCCCAAAATGTCGCAGGAAGGGCCAGCTTAGCCCATTTTCCTTAGAACCAGAAGCCCTTGCTGCCTTGTGTCCAGGCCCTGTGAACCCCCACGTGGGGGAGACCAGAGTGGGAGCTGGAGGCTGAGCGTTTCCTAAGCGCAGGGCTCACCCGGGCGTCCCTCCGGGTGCATTTTTCAGAGGCTGGACAGTGAATCCAGGAGGGGATCCAGGATGGTCTGTTCCATTTTGGTCTGTGTCTCTGCCTCTCGGTGTGTCTGCCTGTGTCTCTTTTACCAACAGAAGCTCTGGCTTTGGCGGCTGGCTCTCTGTGTCTCTTATTCTCCACTTCTTGGTTTGCTTCTCTTGTTTCCCTTCTGGCAGCCTCTCTTCTTCTCCCTCAGTACCTCCTTTCTGTGCCTCTCAGACTATTTCTTGGACTATATTCTTTCTCTCTCTCTTGCAATCTCCGCCCCCTGTGTGTGTCTCTCTGTCCCTCTGCCTGTCTCTCTTCCCATCCCTCTCTCTCTCTGCTGTCTCCATCTCTCCCCGGCTGGGCTACTCTCCCGCACTCCCCTCCATGCCCCCGTCCCCCCAGGCCTCTCCCCTCCTGCCCTCCCAGTCCCTCTGGCCACCTCCGAAAGGTTACTGTAAANCGCCCGGCCCTGGCCCCCTTCCTCCCCACCCCCAGGTCCCCTTGCTGACAAAAGGCCTATCTTCTCTCTGCCTAAATGATTTAAATTCTAATCAAACATCATTTATAGTACATCTCAGAGCCGTCTCCTGGGAGCTGCTCCCACATGAGACGTTGCCATGGCAACCGGGGGGTCTTGTTTCAGAAATGTCAGATTGTATTATTGTCTTCACACTTCTCTGATAACCTAGTGTCTCTCTCTCTCTCTCTCTCTCTCCCTCACTCACACCACCATCCTCGGGATTTTCTTCCTCCTCTCTCTCTCCCTCTCTCACCACCTCCATTCAACCCCCCAGGCTCTTCCCAGGACCCCCAGGCTTCCTCTGACCCGGGAGAAAATGGCCTGATCGATTTCATCCCCTCACCAGCCGCCGCCCCCTCCCATCTTCCTGGCCCTGGGGCCTCCCCTCTTTGGGAAAGGTGTCTCCCCACCCCACCCTTCATCTTCTGCAGACACGCTCCCCCCTCTAGGGGTTTGCTGGAGTGTTCTGGTGTCATTTTATTTTGCTAGATATGAAAATGAGACATAGATTTTTCCCGGCGATGCGTGTGTGAAGTTCTAATCTGGCTTCTCAGAAATTTTTTTTCTTTGGGGGGAGGGGGTTAGCGGTGGAAGCAACCCAGCTCCCAGTAGGATCCAAACGGAGGGGTAGAGCACGGGGCACAAGGTGCGCCATGGCACGTGCACACACGCGTGTGCTTGTGTGCGTGTGTGCAAAGTGCATGTTGTGTGTGCACGTGTGTGTCTGTGATGTCGAAGATGCCTTCCCCAGCCTGGCTTTGGCAGCTGACAGCTCCAAGGGCCTGGGCACCTCCCTCTGTTTCCACCCAGTCCTTCCAGAACGTAAGTGGGCACATTTTGCCAAGACTTCCACGTCCAGGTCAAATTCTTCACCCCGTCTGCTGCCTGAGAGATGCATTTGCCCTGCAGATGGTCCAGAGGGATGTTAAGCCTAATGATCTCCTCATTCCACAGATGGGTAAACTGAGGCCCCAGGAAGAACAAAGGCATGCTCAAGGGTTGAGGTCACAGTAGGGGTAGAGGTGGCATTGGGGTCAAATCTCCCCCTGCCAGGCCACTGGGAAGCTGGCAAAGTGTAAGTGGGAACCAGGGCTCCAGCACCCTTTGGAGAGATGGTGTTCTGCGGGTGACAAGGCTGGCAGCATCTGGGGCAGCCCCACTCGGTCCCGGGGCGCTGGCATGATGATTCGCCCTTCGCACAAATTATGTCATTTAATCCTTGTCACAACCAGAAGGAGGTTCTGTCGTCATCCCCGTTTTGCAGATGGGCAAACTGAGGCTTAGGGAGGGTCAGGAACTTGCACGAGGTCACACAGCTTGTAAAGGGCAGAGGTGGCCCTCCGCCCAATTTCAGTGGCTCTGGCCATTTCTCCTGTGGGGTTAGGGGCCAGAGGACTAGGGTCAAACCCCAGCTCTGGCCCGTCCCTGGCCGTGTGACCCTGGGCTTGTTGCCTGACCTTCCCATTGTAAAATGGAGAGTAAATGATATCCACCTGACGTGATGGAGGTGGGGATCCCTTGAGCTAACGTTGGGTGCGCTTGGCGTGGTGCGGGGCACACGGGAGGGCCAAAGACAGCGCCACGGTGTGGTTGGGGCCTTGCAGACAGGTGCACCCGCTGCTTGGACCCACGCACCTTTACCTGATGCTTCCTTTCTGTGTCACGGGGACCAGCACCCCCAGGGAGTTCCAGAAATCAGAAGCCCCTGCCCCTGAACTTCTAGGGACAGTCTCCCCAGTGAAGTGGGGGCCAGGAACAGCAATGAGTGGGGGCAGCACAGGACCCCTCGGCCCCCTGGGCCCCGTCACACTGAGAGCTGTTGATAGAAACCAGGGCATGCCACCGTGCTATCACACAGGGGTGTCTCGAAATTCTTGATGAACAAGGGGCCCCACATTTTCCTTTCTCATTGAGTCCTTCAAAGTATGCACCTGGTCCTGACCATGGCACAGCTAGACACGGAGAAAGAATACACTGTCTCTCTGGGCCCCTGAGTCTCTGTGGGGTCTTTCTGTCTCTCTGTGTCTCTCTGAGTCTCTGTCTGTCTCTGTCCACTGTCTGGGCCCCTTGCCGTCCCTTTATCTCCCTGGGTCTGTCTGTGTCTCTATGCCTCCCTGTGTCTCTATGCCTCCCTGGGTCTCTGACTCTCTGTCTCTCTGGGTCTCTGGCTCTCCGGCTCCCGCTGCTTCTCTGTCTCCGTCCGGGGCGGAGAGAGAGCGCGCGGTCGGCGAGAGGACGCGGGGAGCGGGTGGCAGGAGGAGGGTGCGAGTGTGTTTGTCCAAGGCGAGGTGCATTGATCCTCGCCCGGGCCGCCATCGGGTAAATCCCGGCTGCGGTAATGAACCCCCCCACGCAGCGCTCTCAAAGCACACACCAGCCCTGGCCCCAGCGGTTAATATTTAACTGAATAAGGGCCATAAATATGGAAAATGGGACTTTTAATTAAATAAGCAGCTTTTAAAAGGGCCCTTGGGCGGGAGAGGCTTTTGTTTAAATATGATTGATTTGACATGTCCTTTCACTCCCACACTCTCCCGGCTCTCCTCCGACGGTAACTCTTGGCCCCAGCCCCGGAAGCAAGGTGGCCGCGGCCAGCCCCTGTCCTGCTGGAAGGAGGGGAGCTCCCAGCTGGAGGAAGAGGGGTGCAGTGGGTGGGAGGTGCCCACGGGGGCTGGGATTTGAAATCTGGGGGCCGTGGCTGCCTGCATTTGGGTTAAACCACATCGGAGGCTGCCTGCATCCGGGGGAATGTGCCTTTCGTCTTCCCGAAGGACTGGGCTAGTGGGGTGAGGTGCCTGCAGATCCTGGGCAGTAGGTCCCCAAATACCTGCGCTTCAGCCACCACTCAGCGGCGTGCCCTTAGGTGGCCCAGCTCGGTGTCCTTCCCTCTGCGTCTCAGCATCCCCGTCTGTAATATGGGCATACGAATATTACCTACTTCACAGGGCTGTGTTCAGAGCACGTGCATTCCAGTCCGTGGCAAGGCCCACAAAGCATCCGTTTTCTTTCCTGGTGTCTGCCAGGATCATGGCTGGAGGCTGTGTGACTGCTCTGAGGGCACGTTCCTTCCCCAGGGCCAGCCACATGGCTGTCCGGCGGCCCAGGTTCGGGGCTTGATTCCTCGCTCTGCTGTCGCCACCTTGACAGTCTTAATCCTTTGGAACAAGGGACGCCCCCCATTTTCATTTTGCATTGGGCCCGTTCTGCCTCCACCCATTAATAGGCCCCCAATCTTGGTGGCTTAGGAGGTAGTCACTCATTTGGGGAGCTTGGAATTCTCCAATCCCATGGCTGGAAGGAGGATCCAAGTCAGGGAGCTCTGTCTCCTGCCTCCAACCCCGGGGGCCTTTGACTTTCACAACTTCTCCAGAAAAAGACATAATGTCCCATTTATTACAAATCGAATATTTATGAGGCACGTTCAACCTGCCGGATTCTGAGCATGCCTGGCCTCAGAGACCCTGTTGCTCTCCCAGTTCCTGGGTGAGGGACCTGAGGCCCAGAGATGCTAAGGAGGCCGGTGGGGCTTCGCAGCTAAGCAGCGAGCACAGCCAGAATTTGAGCCCGGGTCTCTCTGCCTGTAGTGCCCATATGTTAACTCCCACGCAGTTTCCACCTGATGTCCTGACGCGGGCCTGCGTCCTGGGACTCGTGTCTGGTTGGGTCCTGACTCCTCTGAGCTAACAGAGAAGTCACCTCCCTGGACAGCCCTGCAGGAACAGGGGCAGTGGGTGAGGCGCCTGGACAAAGCCCTGTGTGGTGTACCTTTGGGAGGGGGGCCTCCCGCCTAGACAATCCCCTCCCAACACCCGCAGCACACCCTAAAATTCCGCCTTCCCACTTTCTCCCCATCAGTGCTCCATTTTGCCCCCGCTTCTGCAAACTCGGCCATCGGCGTGTGCCTCCTGCGTGGGCTCTCTGGCCGGAAATCTGCCTGCCCTCACCTGCATGCTATCCAGAAGCCAGAGGCCGAAGTCTTCCGCCCGCTCTTATTCAACCTCTCCCTTCTCCAAGCAGCAAACGCTGGCCCAGGCAGGCTTCCCACCCCTAGGTCCAGGCCGCATCCTTGCTGTGGACGGTGTGACTCCCGCCAGGCTCAGGGAACGCTGGGAATCAGGGAGATGGAGAGCAAAGGTGGGGGTGAGGCCATGTCCTTTTGGTGTCAAAGAAGATTAGGAGTCCAGCTCTCAGAGCTGAGGACTGGGGCTGAAATCAGCCTGTGATCCCAAGTGAGGTGAGTTCAGAGGTCACCAGCGGGCTCCTTTGTGTGCCAATATTAACAGGAGACTCACCTAATTGGGGTGGGTCAGCCAGTGGCCAGAGCCAGGACGCACACCAGGAGGAGGGAGAGGGACCGATGGCCCCCCAGGCAGGGTGTTGGGTCCTTGACACCAGGCGGCTCATTCATTATACTTATATTCTTACTAATATTACTAATACAGAAGGAGCAGAGGAAGGGCAGTGGCCCCATAGATTGAGAGCCTGTTCAATCATCAGGCTTGGTTCCTGATAATTAATTAAACGGTCTCAGCCTTCCAACCTCCCCGTGAATTAGGTTCCATTGCCACTTCATCCTACAACTGAGAAGACCGGGGCATGAAATGGGAGAGTCAGGGGCCCAAGGTCATAGAGCTTGAATGAAGGACAGGGACTTGGATGCTTTCGGGAGGTAGGGATGACCATCTTCATTCTCCCGAGGAAGGAAGTGAGGCTTGGTGAGGGGTCCCGCATGTCCAAAGCCACACAGCTAGTCGGTGGCAGAGCTGAGTTACAGACCCCCCAGAAGTACGTCTGCGCCAGAGCCCACAATAGCATGGCATCTCCCTAATTTTAAAAAAAATTATATTTATTTATTTGAGAGAGGGAGAGGGAGAGCATGAGCAGGAGGCAGAGGCAGAGAGAGAAGCAGGCTCCTTGCCGAGCAGCAAGCCTGATGCGGGGCTCAATCCCAGGACCCTGAGATCATGACCTGAGCCGAAGGCAGACACTTAACCGACAGAAACACCCAGGCGCCCCAGAGAGAGAGAATCTCCATGCTGAGGGCACAGAAGCACCACCTGCCGCAAATGTTCTGATTGGAAACTGGGTTCGACAGCAGTTAATACAACAGACATTTCTGGAGGGTCCGCTATATGCTGGACGCCGGGCACACAGAGGTCAACGGCACCTGACACTCCCCTGCTCACCTGCAACTTACACACTGGCGGAGGAGGACGTGAATCAGACAGTCGTGCCCGTAATGACACATCGAAACTGTGCCAAGGGCTGCTGAGCGGAGGACAACTTCACGGAGCAGCCAGACTTGACCAGCAAGCTTAGGAGAAGTGGCCCTGACAAAAACACATTTGAACCGGAAAGACGAGTAGATGCCAAGTCAGCAAAGAGCGAAGGAAGGGTCTCCTGGATGGAAGGAACGGCACAGGCAAAGATTCACCATCCGTTTTCCCATTGAATCTGCACTGGGAGGGGAGTAGTACTATCCCCATTTTATAGATAAAGTAACTGAGGCTTTAAACGATGGGACTCCTGCCTCGGTGCAGGACCTTGATCCTGATCCAAGTGTGTCTGATGCCAAATTTGTTGCTCTCCCTGCTCTCCCACACTGTTGTTTAGAAATGACATCATGTGGGGATAGAAGGAAAACCTCCTCTGGGAAAAAAGAAGGCAAATAGGCCTGATATTTGTGTCAGATGGAGCTTTTTTGACGGCTGTGGTAGAAGGCCAAACAACACTAACTTAAGCAAAAAAGGAAATTTTTTGTCTCATGGAACAAACATCCAGGACAAGATATATTGCTTCAGGCTTGGCTAGATCCAGAGGCTCAAACAATGTCATCCTGCTTCCTGGGTGTTGGCATCATTCATGATCGTCCCTGGAAGTCCTTTGCTCACCTCTTCCTCACCGTTAGCAGTCAGGAATAATGAGAGACTCCAGAAAAATACCCCTGGATCAGCTCCAACTGGACCAATTTGCATCCTGGACCAATCAGTGAGACCAGGGACCTGAAATGTCCTGATTGGCCAAATCTGGGCCACAGGCTCATCCTGGACCAATCAGTGAGGCCAGGGGCATGGACTACATTTGCCAGTACGGAGTCAGGTGATGACCGCTGGACCTGAAGGTACACCAGCCTTACCCAAGCTCGAGGGACCTGGAAGGGTGGGATATAATGCATTCACCAGAGAAGAGGGAATGTGGGAAAGGTATAAATCAGAGCTGGATCCCCAAAAAGAAAATCGGAAAAAAAAAATAGAAAAGGCCTTCATCTTCCTGGATTGTCCTTCACACAGGGCATGCCCATTTTGCAGACATATAAACTGAGGCCGAAAAAGGGCAATGACAGGCTTAGGTCACACAGTGGGTAGGGGAACCACACACAGCCAGATGGGGTCCCCAAAGCCCGTGCTTGGTCATCACACCTCTGGAGGGGTGCTGATTCGATTTGCTATGGTCATCCTTTTAGCTGCTTGGGCCCGTTCGTGGAAGGGGGTGTGCTTCTGCACAGCTCGTTTTCTCATGATTTTGAGCAAGCGATCCCTGAGACGTTGATTCAGCGGCGCGCTGGTAAGCAGAGGGAAAGTACACGTCATTAAAAACTGATCACCGATTCTACCCTGCGGTACACGAGAAGCAGAATCAACAGGTGTGGCAGAGATCTGGGACAGGACCCCCGAGCAGAGGTGGGGATGAGACAGTCTACCCCTGGCACCTCCAGAAAACTGCCCTTAGTGCTTCCAAAGGTTATCACAACGGCTACTGTTTCTGAGCATGTACTCTGCGCAAAGACTGTGGACACCATCTCCTCAGCTCCTCCCACAGCGCTTTGAGGGAGGTATTGTCGTGCACGTGTGAGAGCGGAGGGAACCCAGGTTCTGAGAGGTGCAGTGACTTACCCAAAGTCACGGTTAATGCTGCAACAGAGTCAGGATTTGAACTCCGACCGAGTCAAGAATCAGTTTCACAACCATGGCCTTCCACCCCGTCTCAGGATGTCCCATGACTTAAATAGCCCGCTCCTGATTTGATCACTGTAATTGATTTCCAGTTTTGTAGCAGCACTAGGCGTCCGCACGACTCCGGGTGAACGCCTACAGTTTACGTCCTAGGCGCCTCGCTTGCCCTGCCCTAGTCCTAGTCCTATTTTTTTTTTTAATAGACAATATACTTATTGATTCAACAAGTCTGATTGAACACCTATGATGTCAAGTGACAATGCCCTTTCTAGGCAGAGCCTGGGATGGGGATCCCTTTATTGTAGGGGTATAGGCAGGAGACGCCAGCGAGAGGCGAGGGAAGCCGGGGTACAGCAGAGGGAGAAGCTGGACAAAGGTGTGCTTTCCACTAGAGTCTGGCCACAGCCCGATCCCATGGGGAGCTCTGCAGTGTGGACGGTGTTGCAGACTTGCCCCCCGTTCTCGAAGCACAGGGCCGACTTTCTTCCCCTTGTAGCAACCAGGCATTGGCTGTGGGCTGCCCTGGCAAAACCCCCACTGGGTGGCAGCTCCCATTGGCAGCGGGCATGCCTCTGGAGTCGGGAGACCCGAGAGCCTTGAGCAGCCAGCCCGATGGTGGGGGCGGGGGGTGGGGTTGCGGACTGGTCAAAGGTGACTTGGGTAGGGTGCTGGTCGCATCTGCTACACCTGCTGCTTTGGGGGCCCTATCTGCCCTCGTGGTACCTACTTCACAGACGGTGGCTGCCACATGCCTGACTTTCTAGACTCATGACCAAATCTAACTCTCTCTACAACCCTCTGGAGCAGAGACAACCCGTTTCACAGATGACAAAGATGAGGCTCGGTCGGCGCCAGAGCTGAGCAGACGTGAAGCCCACCCGGCATCACCCAGTCCGGTCCTCAGCCCGGGCAGCCCCCTGCTGTGCTGTGTGTGGCTTTTGAGAAGGTCAGCAGCGAGGTGCAAGCCAGCCAGCGGTGGGCGGGAGCCAGAGGAGAGGATGGCCTTAATGGCCCTGGCATTGTCTGACATTTGGGTTTTACTTTCTGTGGGAAGTGTGCTAATTACTCCCGTTCACTCAGAAGTCCGCCTTAACTACCACTTGGATTTTATGGAGTTCTTTGGGGTTGCCATTTCCGCAAGACTTCTGGGGACCGCGGTGGCAGGAGCAGACGTGCCTCTTACTACGTGTCCAGCCGGCGCCTCCCGTGGCCTCAGACCCGGTGGCTGGCCACGGGCTCACACACACACACACACATAAACACACACACACACAGCTCTGCCGTGCCCCCAGGCAGCCCAGGCGGTCGGCACAACGCGTCACCCTGTTTGGCAGATGAGCAAACAGCAGTTGCCAGAGGGTGACTGGCCATCCCCCGCTCCCCCAGCTGGGAGGCCTGACGTCATAGCCCGGGCCTTCCCGCTTTGCTCACAGCCTCGGCACCCCCCTCAATAGGTCTCAGCATCCAGCGGAGCCCCACACTTCTCTCAATCCCCTTGTAGGTCTGTAGGGAGGGTCGTGAGAGCCCCACTTGACAGATGGAGAAACTGAGGCAAGAAGTCATCCAGCAAACAGGTTAAAGCACGGGCCGTTACGTAGTTGCGCTGTCTGGGCTCCCCACGAACCAGCTTGGGGCACCTCTCTGGGCCTCAGCTCCCTCACCTGTGAGAGGGGGTTAATAACAGGACCCTCCTCTGAGGCTGGTCGGGACGATGCATTTTTCAGCATTCGGGACAGCGTATGGCGCACGAACCGGTGGTTATTAGAAAGGTGACTCCAGGGTCAGTTTGAGGCCTGTGGTGTGTCCCTCCGCCCCAGGCTCTGCTTCCTCCACCCCCCTACCCTGCATCCCCGGGGCTTTGCTCCGCTCCCCGCACAGCTACTGGTCTTAAGAAACTGTCCCACCCCAGCAAGTGTCCTGGTCCTCATGACTGGGGGCTGCCATGGCTTCTGTCTTCAGGAGGAACGTCAGGCATCGGATAAGAACACCACTTTCAGGGAAAAGGGGGGGCCTTATCTCAGCCTCCCCAAACCATGGCACGTAGAGCAAGAAGGAGCCGTCTTGTCCTCCCCTCCACTGCCTGGTTTATAGGCGGGGAAAATGATATGGCATCAACAAATATTTGTGGATGAATGAATGAATGAATGCATGAATGCATGAACGAGTCACAGGTGAAACATGGAGGGAATACCTGCCAGGCCCCATGAGGGGAGCTGGGATTCAGCCGAGAGCAGAGCTGCCTGCCTTCTGCACGCATCCAGGGGGTGCTGGTCACCAGCCCGGAGGTGGGGCAGGGGGGTGGCCCTATGTCTAAGACACCATCTTTACTCCCATGGATGGGCAGGGGGGCAGAAGACAGTCATTCCCCGTGATAAGTGTGATCGTAGTCGTATGAGGAAGGCTCTGGAGCAGCATTTTCTGAGACCCCGTAACTGCAGTGTTCCGCTGTGTCTTCTCACCAGCCCCGGGACACGGACGCCGCCACTGCCATTGTGCAGAAGAGGACGTGAAGCTGCCCAGGCCCCCGGAAAACGGTCGGCGCAGGATCCAAGCCCACACTGCTCTGGTCCACAACGGTGCGTCCAGGAGGAAGGGGTGCCCACCTCTTCAGAAGAGGCGGGAACGTGGGCCTGGAGGGCTCCCCTCTGGAATGCGGCACCCGGAATGTGTAGTGGCCCCGAGCAAAGGCCGAAAGGCCGTCGGAGCCAGAAGCTTCTTAGCTGACTCCCTCCTCCTCCTCGTCTCCTCCTGGGATGGGATTGAAACTGAGTTTAGCTCCTTTGTGTTCCATCTGGAAAGCGGACGTCCTGCCCCCATGGGGGCTCTGCTTCCGCTCCACCCCCTGCCTGTCCCCAAATTCCAGTGGCTTTCAGTGCCCCACCAGGCCCTCCAGACAGCGGACATTTTACGCTGCCCCGTGGTCAGCTTTGGGCGGTGATAACAGGATTAGCCCCGCGGAGGCAGATCACTTAATTAAACTTTGGGAGGAAGACCACGGTCTTCTTTCCTCTTCGCAGCTCCGGGAAGGGGGAGTGGGGGCTCTTAATCGGTCAGCCTCAGGGATTTTACCCCCCCAGTCCCTCCACCCGTTGTTAATTCTGGCTCAGACAAAGGCCGAGAACATCCATCCATCATCCCTCCACCTGTACGTCCATCCCACAAGTATGGACTGAGATCCTCACCCATGCCTGGCACTGTGTTATTGCAGGGAGGGATAATGGTGGACCGAACCGGCTTCCAAACTTTGTTTGGCCAAAAGAAGGTTGCAGAAGTCATGCTGTGCCAAGCTCCGAGCCTAGACCTCAAGACGCTTTGCAGCTTCTGCTCTCCCTTGTCGCTCTGTTTCCGCCTCGAGAACGAGCCTGGGCAAGCCTGCGGGGGGGGGGGATGTTGGTGAGTGAGTATGTGGAGGAGAGCCGGCTCCTCCCACAGAGGACATTCTGGACCATCCATCAGCCAGCTGACCCTCAGACGCGTGAGAGAGACTTGCCTCGCTTGCAACCACTAGCTGATGCATGAGAGACCCCAGACGGAGCCCAAACCATGACCCACAGATGCACGGCATAATACTTAATCTCCAAGTGTTGGGGTGATTTGTCTCGCAGCATCATTGTGGCCCTAGCTGACTGATACAGCTTTCCCTTGCCTCTGTATTAAATCCAGTCTCCCCCTGCACTTCACCTCTTCCCGTGCATCCCCTCCCTCGCTCCTCGCCTCACTTCTTTTACTCCAGCCACATTGGCCTTCTGGCACGTAGGTCCTTGTAAGAGTCTTGCCTTTTTTTCCTGCTCCTAACTATTCAGGCTGCACCTGGTAGGTCCTCGGTCAGCGTCGGTAGGATGAACGAATGAAGCAATGAACAGACACAGCCCCTCCTTGCACCCACGGGACTTACCGTCGAGTGGAGGAGGTGATGCCACCAACCCCAAACCCCGCAGCTCTGAGGGGAGCAGGGGTGGGAGAAGCCGGCTGCCAAGAAAGCCTTCCCCCAGGAAGGTGTGTCTGAGCTGGGGTCTGAACGATGACTAGCTTCTTTTTAGGTGAAGAGGGCAAGGAAGGGCATTTCAGGCAGGGGGAACGGCAGATGCCAAGACCCTGAGACAGGAGGGAGCCTGATACGTGTGGACCCTTCATCTCACTTTGATCTCAGACCTCAGGAGCTCCCTGGCTCACAAGAGAAACTAGCGCTAGACCCGGACAATGGACCAAACCACTATATAGACCAACGGTGGTCTGTGGGTCCAAGCTGGCTTGCAGCTGGGTTTTGTCTATCACTGTTCCTGGGGTCCAGTAACACCATTTGTGTCCACTCTTCTCTGCAACAGAGACAGAGGCGAGGGGTTGCGGCAGAGATCACCTGGCCTCCAGAGAGGACAATGTGCTCCATCGAGCCCTTTACAGGGAGGGTTTGCCGGCCCGTGCACTGGACAAGCCGAGCGTGTCGATGCCCTTCTACAGAGAAACAGTGCTCCACGCCGGCAAGCTTAGAGACTCACTCCCAACCGTCCGGAGGCTGCTGGCCCTTCCCACAGGCCTCCTCTCCCTGCTGCAAGGGGGCAGGGAAAGCGAGACCCTGCCTTCGGGGAAGTGGCTGTGGGGGGCAGGGGAGGGAGAAGGGGGCTTGACGGAGAACTGGCCCTTTTGGAGAGCTCGTGATAATCATTAGACCAGGCACAGCCCGCGTGCTGTTTCTGAGCCTCCCGGCAACCCCATGAGGGATTGCAACCCGCTTTGGCAGATGGGGAAACTGAGGCCTATGGAAGTAGTGACTTGCCCCAGGGCCACGCAGGGGGTGGTAAAGCTATGGTTCAAACCAGTCTGTCTGACCGGATTCTGTGTTTTTCTACAACCTGCACCCTTGAAAGCGTGTAAGATATTTCTTCTCCGCATGAGAAACGGAGACTTGGAACCGTCAGCCATCGTTGATACAGGAGACTGTTGGGCCGTTTCCATGTACTTTTCTGTTTCTATTATTATTACAATTGAGTGATTGCAAAATCCCAGACACATCATACATAATTCTCGCTTTGTCTGCACAATGATGAGATAGGTCGTCTTATCATCCCCAGTTTACAGGTGGGGAAACTGAGGCTCAGATGGGGTTGCAAAGTGCCCGAGCTGAGGTCAGGACAGAGCTGGGACTTGAACCCCTCTCCCCAACCCCCACCGCTTGTAGGCTTCCTCTGCCTTTGGCGGACCTCAGTGTTGTCACCTCCCACACCTCCTGCTTTCATGGTCCAGAGTCTCTAGAATGTTCCCATCTGTTATCTGCTGTGTGGGGGAGGGGTACAGGTGGTGCGGGAGGAGGGAGTGATTATCCCTGTTTGCTCAATGGGGAAACTGAGGCCTGAGGTGGGGGAGTGGGCCTGTCCAGCTGGGACAGGCGCTGTGCAGCCTTCCCCCTTCGCCCAGCCCCTTGATCAGAGCCCAAAGCCCCCGTCCCTGCCTCCTGCCCTCCCCAGGTCGGTCCCCCCCAGGGAGAGCCGAGGAGGACAGTGATGGATCTGGGCCAGCCTTCATTTTCATTCCCTCTCTACTTTTGCCGCTGCAGGCCGATGACAAGTGAGAACGTCTGTGACCCGGAGAAATTATCTTCCCTTCTCTTTCACGGCATAATTTTCTGCCCTCTCGTCTGGACAAGCCTGGGTGATTTTTAGCTACAAAAAAAAGGGGGGAAATTATCATTCGGAAAAAAAAATAGAAGGAGGCTCCCAGCCCTCCGACAGGCTGTCTCCTGGGTGAAAATGAGAATCTGTCCTGCGAGCCCCAGGGACTTTGAGGGGGGCGGTGCACACTTGCAGGATGGCGGTGGGGCATCCCGGAAGGCAGGGCCTGTGGCCCCGGAGGTGTCCAGTGGCCTGGGAGACCTGCGGTTTTTATGGGGGGTGCCCCGATGCCCACCCCCACATGGGTGCACACCTTGAGGACTTCAGGGGGAAACAGCCTGGTTGTGGGTCACCTGTGAGTGCCCCTGCATCATCTGACCATCCAGCATCACGGTACCCAGGACTCAGGCAACTGTCTACCCAGCTTTCTGGAAGTTTCTCTCCCTCCACATGTCAGCAAGAAAAGTACTATTGACTTTTCAAAAAAAAAAATCTCTTTTTTTTTTCTGATTCAAAATTTTAAACATTACAAGTAAAAGTTAAGCAAGGAAAGGTCCATCTGTTTTCTCAACCTTGTAGGTAAAAACTGCTAATGCTTTGAGGTCCATTTTCCCAGACTTCTCCTTGCAAATCCCATGATTATAAAGATGCAGACACACACACACACACACACACACACACACACACACACACACACCCCAGTTGTGAAGCCACCAGCACTGGGATCTGACTAAGAGTGTGGTTGCCAGAATGAGCTAGTCTAATTTTGGCTCTGCTGTGTGACCTTGGGGGAGTGACATTACCTCTCTGAGTCCCAAGTTTCATCATCTATAAAATGGGAACAGTAACAGCATGGAGGGCTCTTGCAAGGAGAAAGTGGGATAATGTGTGTAAAGCAGATATGGAGTCTAGCCTGGCATACAGACCCCCTCAGTAATAGCCACCACTGTCATTATTATTAGTCCTGGATGTGACTTTGCACTGAATGGATTGGAGGGGGCTGTGTTATTCTTCCAGGCCTGGAAGCAATCATGGGGCTTTTCAGCAAAGCGACTGTTCTGGTACCTTCTCCAACCTATGGCTGTGACTTTGAAGTCAGAGATGAGCCTCGTGGGGCTGGTGCAGCCCCTGAAATGACTCACACGTGCGCTCCTCTTGCAACCCCTAAAAACAGTGTTCCTTCCTGTCAAAGAACTTTCCGTTTTATCAGATACTCAAAGTGGTCGCTAACCCACAAGAGTTAAGGCTTAACATGAGCTCTCTGCTTCCTGCGAAGACCAGCTTTTCTCCTATGGGGATGCCAGGATTGAACCTTCTCAGGCAGTGTTCTGAGGACACTGGGAGTCCCAGAGACCATTTCCGGGGGGGGTCTGCTGGGCCCTCCTTTTCCACCTTGTACTTTGTGGGACCAGATTTTCTCCCCGCACTTCAACCAAAACAACAGACCGCATCAGATTGAGTGAGAAGCTGGTTTGAGGAGGTAAAGCTAGGTATTACGGATTTGCAAAAAGGTCAAATGATGCCACCCCTCTCACTACATTTATTATAGTTTTTGGGAAATATGAGCTTTCCATGAAATATGTTAGTATGTAATTGAGTTTATTAGTATTGTTAAGTTAATCAAGTATTTTTAAATGTCTCACTTTTAATTTCTAAACAGTAAGTACCAGTGGATAACACCCACATAAATGACATCTCTTTGAGGTCCTCACTACTTTAAGAAAGGAAAGGGGTTGTGAGACTCAAAAGTTTTGGAACTGCTGCTCTACAAACTTCCCTGGTTGAGAGAGAAGGGGCTGAGGAGTATCTGACTCTCCCCCAAGAGATGGTGGGGGCTTTGGCTAAGTAGCATCCTGGGAAGTGTGGCAGGCAGAGCAGGACACAGCAGGAAAAAGAGGCAAATTAAGGAGCAGGCCAGCTGGACACGAGCCAGGGACAGCCATCCCTAAGGGTCATAAAATGAGCAATAGACATGTAATAATATGGAAACAATAGTGTTTTCTAGAACTCTTATTGGGGGAGACTTATATAGGTCTGGACACTGATAAGGCTCTTGGAGTAGCAAGTGAGACCCCAAAGGAGATTTTTTCACGTAACAAAGATGTTTGCTAAACTGCCTTCCTAGGACTATGTGTCTAGTAACTAACAGCAAGGCCACTGCTTTGCTGAAGAAGATATGCAAGTTGAGGGCCGGAGCGGAATTGCTGTGGTTCATGCAGGAGAGGCTGCGCTCTTCCACCAGGGGGCGCTCATTCTTGCCGTCTTCGCAGTCAGTTCTTTGCTGCTCCTTAAAACAATGCTGAACAAAGCTGCCTAGCGGCTTTCAGGGTGAAGGGGCGCCANGAGAGGCTGCGCTCTTCCACCAGGGGGCGCTCATTCTTGCCGTCTTCGCAGTCAGTTCTTTGCTGCTCCTTAGAACAATGCTGAACAAAGCTGCCTAGCGGCTTTCAGTGTGAAGGGGCGCCAAATTATTAGCAACACTGGGCAGAAAACTTGGGCTGAGAGAGAGAGAGAGAAGAAAGGGAGAAGCAGCTGGAGTCAGGAAAGAGGCAGTTAAGGACTCTGGGATAGAAAACAGCTCCCGTGCCCTTCAGAGTGAGTTTGTGACATTCCAAGTTCCGAAGTGCAGTCACCGGCTCTTGGTGAGGAAAGATGCTTGCCGAGAAGCATCCCCAGGAGCCACAGGTTAGGTGAGAACCCCAAGAAGGCCCTTGAAGGAAGCTGATGACAGGAAATTTCCTTGGCCAACCAGCATGGATCTTGTAATGTATGAAATCTTTGTCTTAAGGGAACACATTCAGAGGGCTCCATGTTGACGCCTGTGAGACACCACTGTCTTCGCAGGCTGGAGGCTGACAGTCGGGGCATCCATCAGCCTTGTAAAGAGGCTACGGGGCTCTGTTCCCAGTCTTCTGAGAAAGGGGAGCACTTTCTGTGCACCTGAGGAAATGCTGAATGCTCTTGGGAGGCAACGAGGTTCTGAAGCACAGCTGTGTGGCTGAGGCGTCCCCTCCACCTGCAAGTCCCGGGGTTCCGGGGAAGTGGGCCATGAGAGGGACAAGCCATGTCACCTCCAAGTGGGAGGGGTGGAGGTCTGGGGTGAGCAGGATCTGGGGGGTGACTCTCTACTCTCACTTTGCTTCGGGAATATTCCAGAACATCCCTGGGGTCTGCTGTGGGCTCAGGCACTGACTCTGTCAGTCAGGGTGGAGGCAGGCTAGAGGGTTTAATAAAGGAACAGAGGTATGGGCAAGGTTAAAAGGCATCGCAAGGGTGGGGTGGGGTGAAGTGCATTGGGACTGGCAACAGTGGGGAGTCGTTGCAAGTCTGCCTGGAGGAGGCAGGTGGACCCAAGAGCTCATGCCTTCCCAGTGGGTCCATATCACCCCCAAACAGGCAAAAATGGGTGCTTGGGAGATGAAACAAGCTTACCTTGTTACGTAGGAAGCATACAGCCTCAATCCGCATGCCTAAACAGATACCCAGCGTGTCCGTGGTATTGCAATTTAAGGGGGGGGCAGCGATTAGGGGAAGAATGTCTAAAAAGTCTCCATGGGGGGATGGTGACAAAATAAAGAACAAAGAAGCTGTAGCTGATGGAGAGAGCTGCTGGTCAGATGCTGGGGCTGTTGGTGGTGGCCGGGTCGGGGGACCAGTCAATCCAGGGGGACCCACCAGCAGGGGTTCTAACAAATGAATAGCCCAACCTCTCCCCCCTCCTGCCTCTCATCTTCTGCCAGGGCTCCCCCCGGCCAAACACAACTTGAGCCTGAAAGGGAGTCCACTGACGCCGTCCGTCTGGGCACAGAGCAGGGTGGAGAACAGTGGAGACAAGATTCGGGGGCGGGGTGCAAACAGATGATGTCCGGCGTCTGATCCCGAGTTAATGTCTACCCCTTCCGAGCTGAGCGACTTCAGGTAAGATCTGTTTGACACCATTTTCAGCCTGACTTCCCAGCTCTCTGTTGGAAATTATATTCCTCTCTCCCTCTCTATGCAAGAAATTAGGTCAGAAGTTGGGTGGTTCAAAAGTGAGTATGTCAATCACGGCATTTGGGGAGCTTACGGTTTAATAGGGAATTAGACTTGCAGACGGGGCGGGCACTCTGCAGGGACGTACGGAGGTCAGGTGAGGTGAGGAGGAGGCAGTGAGGCACCCAGGAGAGGTCTCTGAAGACATGGGTAGTGCCCTTCCTGCTACTGAGGCTCGTCTGCCTCCATGCCCCCGTTTGGGCCCTTCCACCCTGGAATGCTTATCCATGCCCTCTCCATCTGCTTAGGGCTGACCTGTCCAACTCGAGGTCCGTCTTCTCCACAAAGTCTTTTCTTCTCTAGACACAAGGTCTATGCCAACTTCTTTCTTGAGGTTTCTCGGACCAGAGGCAATCCCAACTTTGAATTATTTCTGGTATCTTGTCTCCTCTGATGGACCGTGAACACCTAGAGAGAGGAAGGCTAGGGACAGAAGTCCCAGGGCCCAGGGTTGTTGTTACCCATCAAAATTATTTGGGGACAGCTGCAGTGTCTTTATTTAAAAAACAAAACATAAAAAACTAGCCGGAGCTTTGAAACCCCACCGAGGTCCCAGACAAGTCATTACAGAATCTCCTGGGGGTGGGGTCAAGGCCTGTGTTTTTCAGAAACTCCCCGTCTGCCCCTCCCGGGCAGCCAGGTCTGCGCGGGGTGAACGGCAGAACGGGCTGCACAGAGGACCACATATGCACGTGGGTATCTATGGTCCTATGTATCTTTTTGAGGTAAAGCTTAGATGAAAAGGCACATTTCCCCGGATTTCTACCTCTGTAAACACTTGCATACCCCCCCGCTTCTGCAGCCCGTCGGCAGGCTCCCCCCAAGGTCGACCACTGCTCTGACCTCTATCACCATCCACCCGCTTTGCTTCTTCTCGAACTTGACATCAGTGGAGCCCGCGGCGATTCTGCGTCTTGTTTCTTTCGCTCGATGAACACTCTGCGTGATTCATCCCGCGCCTTCGTGTACGCCAGGAAGAGAAGTCAGACCACGGGGCTGCACCCCTGCGACCGGGGTGCCGTGCTGCAGACCAGCACAGAGCACAGAGCCAAGTGTAAGCTGCGTGGGTTTCTGCGACGGCTCTTAGTGTCGTCCTGCAAGTCTTCCTATTTTCAAGAACACCAAGGCCCTGGGAGGCGTCCTCCAGGATGCCGCAGCCTTGAAGGGTCCCAGATGTTGCTTACCACTGACGGCCGTGCGATCTTCAGCATGTATGCCACGCGTGCCGTTTTCCAGGCCTAGAATGGCCACGTCCTGGCGGAGAGGCCGCGGAAGCTCATCCCTAGCACAGAACGTGGGGTTAGACGTTCTTGAGTCTTAGTTCTGGGGCAACTCCCCTAACATCCGTTTTTAGCTTTTAGCATCCACCTTTGGTCTTGGATGATTTCAGCATTCGGCGCAGTATGCACACAGTAGGTCTTCAACAAATGTTTGCGGATGGGATGCCATCACGCCGCAGGCTTGGGCAGAGAGCTGTGCGTTCACGATCTGTAGCCCTGGCACCTTCTCCTTGGGCGTGATGGTTTCTCTTGGCCCAACCGGCCCTTGACCGCAGGTCAAGGGATGCGATTAAGGGGGCAGGACCGGGACTGGCCTGCTGACAGATGCTCGGAACCAGGGCTCACACGTTCGTCCCCTCCGGTAGAACGTCACTGAGGCCTCCCTCAATGCTGGGCCATCTGGAGTCAGTGGCTGCTGTATGATTTCTATTTCAATGCATACTCCTGCTTAAGAATTTATATGGACCTCTCAAGAGAACAGAAAACATTGAACACATTTTTTTTCTTCTTCTAACATGTAAAGAATTTGCACGTTCTCATAATTTTTCTCTCCTATTGCACAGGACGTTTATTGTCATAATATGCCTCAAACCCTAGAGACCCAGGGGGTAGCATGCGGGCCTTGTCAGGGCTTCTGCAGCAACATTTTCTCCTCTCTCGCCCTCTTGCTTGTTTTCCATCACCCCTGGCTCTTTCCCCACCTGCGTTCAAAGAACTCAGGCACTAAACCCCAGAAAGCAGTCTTTTGCACATGGGGAGGCCTCCCTATCCAACTTGCTTTTGGGGGAAATAGGGTCACCTGTAAAATGAGGATCTGTGTCTATCTCGATTCCCTTCCTTTAGCCCTTCCCCATAAAGAGGGGACTTGAGGTAGTTGCGTATTTTATGCAAACCAGTTCTTCCATATCCGGTGCTCCGTCTCAGAATCTCAGGGCTGCCGCTTTTGAACTCAGACGCACCCACTCACTTCTCTCCAGCCCCAAGTCCTTACCCTATGTGCCAGCCCAGGCATACCTTCGAAAACAAGCAACAGAAAAACCAACTAACTATATCTTAAACGAAAGGGGGCCATTTCTCCCACGTACTGAAAAATCTGGAGGGAGATACCCGGTGTGGCGTTTCAATGGCTTGCCTGTCTTTGTGAGTCTCTTGGTCTTTCCCTCAAGGCTGCAAAATGGCTGCTGCAGCTCCGGGCATCACATCTGAGTTAAAAGCAATAAGAAGTGGGGAAGAGAGAGGGGCTGCAGTTTTACTACCCTTTTATCAGGAAAACAAAAACTTTGGCTGGAAAGCTTCTAGCTTCCGTGGCAGTAGGTGGAAGGCAACATAGGCAGAGGGAGCGGGAAAAACTGGTTATCCCACAGGGTCTGCCACAACCTCTTTTCACCCCATCTCCTGTTTCACTGTTGTGTCCTAGGTCTTTCTTGTCTGAATGAACGGTGAGCCTCTGTGTGGCTGCCTACCTGTCATCTCCTTTCCATCATCTGCTGCGCTCCAGGAACCAGGCCAGCTTTCAGTCTTCAACCACACGGTCTGCCTGCCTCTGGACCTTTGGACTTGCTTGTCTCTGCCCAAGATGCTGCAGCCCATCTCCAGTGTCAGCGAGCATGGGTGGCTTCCTTTCTGGCTTCGATTTTTGGCTGAAAAGTCACTTCCTAGGGCTTCCCAGATACCCCCAGGCTGAGCCGGCCCTTTCCCTAGCCGTCACCCCTACTCGAAACTGTACATTTCTTCGTTCCTGGTTTACCATCTGTTTTCCCGCAAGACTTCAGCAGGTCCGTTCCCCTGCAAAGCAGCAGTGCCAGGCTCTCAATGTGTATTTGTTGCATGAATAAGAGAAAGGCAAAAAAGATCGATAGTCTCAGAGCTGTTGGCGGGTATTGGCAAGTGGTGGCTAGGGCTCAAATTAGCCCAGGACTTTAAATGCTTCTAGCAGCACTGTTGTTAGGAATAAAACGTGTGAGCACATGCGTGCTCACCTCCCACCCCCACACTCCAAAGTAAAACTCAGCGAGGAGAAGAGAGCAGGGGAATTTGGAGGCATAATAAAGCCGCTTGCATGTGTCCCACCGGCCTTTTTCCTTCGTTCCTGGACCACGAGGCTGAGGACAGCAGCATCACTAGACAGGTGACAGAATTAATCACTTGCGGTGACTCGCTTATTTTTAGGCCCAAATGCATTTCTTTCCACGTGGGCCCCGTGTCGCGAGCTCGTGTTCATCGGGCCTCAGCACGGAGGGACCGGGCCGCGTTTCACACGCAATGCACATGCACACCCTTGTATGGCGCCCGCCCAGCCTCGGGTGGAGGGCTCTCAGGGCGCACGCGGACACCTGCGCCCCTTCTTCACCCCGGCGACCTCCCACCTCGAAGCCCCCTTCTAAGAGTCACCTCTGTGCAAAGGTCATTTCTGCCAAACGGTAACCCTCCCAGGCCAGGGCCCGTACTCATCTTTACCACCCCAGTGCCCAGCACCCAGTGGGTGCTTACTAAATCCTTTGTTGCTTTCTCTTTAAAAAAAAAAATATTTATTTGACAGAGAGCGAGCGAGCGAGGAAGCACAAGCAGGGGGAGGGGCAGAGGGAGACGGAGAAGCAGACTCCCGGTGGAGCAGGGAGCCCCGTGCGGGCCCATTCCCAGGACCTCAGGATCATGACTTGAGTCGAAGGCAGATGCTTAACCGCCTGGGCCACCGGGGTGTCCCCTAAATGCTTGTTACTTTCATGCCGAACCTTTCTTCCCATCTTCCAGAAGACTTCGCACTTCCCACGTGAAGTTTATTCAGTTCATTCTGGTCCTATTAACCCCATACCCGACTGGAAGCTCTTTTCAGCAGAGGTGCGGCCTGGCCCCTCATGCCTCACCCATCGTGGAGCTCTGCACGCACCAGCTCCCCTGAGTCGAGGTCCTCTGGAAGAGAGAGGGTCATTGCAGCTGGGGGTGGTGGGGATGGTGGGGGGTGAGCTTTCCTGCTACTGGTGCAATGACCCCACCGCCGTGAACTCAGAGCAACCCGAGCTGCCACATTTTGTAAAAGAAGGTTGGAAAGAAGCTTGAGGACACCCTCCTCCTACCCAGCCTTCGGCCTCTGGAATATTCTGGATCTGAGAACATCAGTGACTCTTGGAGGGAGACATCACACAGACAAGCGGGTGGAGAGAAAAAACAGGAAAGGACAACGTCAAGCAGCCAGGACATCCCCTCCCCCTGCCCCCTGCCCCCACTGCTGGGGTCTATCCATCCAGCTAAGGTGCCTTCTTTGAGACCTTCTCCCACCCCAGTGCTGCGCTGGCCCCAACTTTCAAAGGCGTCCAGGGAGGGTGAGCTCCCGCGCTGAGCGTCCAAAGCCTGGCCGGCGGGAGTGGAACCGAGTGGGCCCGCTGCACGGAGGGAAGACGCCGCCCACGTCGCGGAGGGGCAGGACCGACTCTGCCTGCGTGCGTGGCCCCTGGTGGAGGCCGCAGGAGGGGGGTCGCAGGAGAGGTGTCGCCAGGCAGCAAACCGTGGGGACCTGGGTAGCATCTCCTCTGTCCAGGGCGGAAGGGCAGCCTTCTGAGCCTCGGCCAGAGCCCAGGGAGGAGGCCCAGGCCTCTTCTCTCTGGCGATGCCATTATCAGAACCAGAAGAGGGAATGTGAATAAAGACGAGCCAGAGAGCGCCTCCCGGCCCCCACCGCCGTTTCCAGGCGACACACAGGCTGTCGCGGTCGCTGTCATACAAACCCTTTTCCCATAAGACGGCGGGTCCCACGGGGAGAAGGGGTGAAGTGGAATATTTTATCAGCCATGTACATATGTAACCAGAAATGGGGCTGAAAAGCAAAACCTCGTCTGCCTGAATAGGGGGAGGCAGGAGGGGTGGAGAGGGCTGGCGGAGGTGGCAGGAAGGGACTTATCTCTACGAGGTCAACAGGGAGAATGAGGCTGCGGCCGCGGTTCTCGCCCTCGGAGTTGTCAGTGAGGAAAACGTCCACAAGGGGCTGTTCTGGGGGCCAAGTTCAGAGGGCATCTTGTTTTTGCATTTAGAAATAAGAACGCAATATACATATAAAAGGTGAAGGAAGAAAAGGAATAGCAAGTACTTGAAAGACGGGCAGGGGCAGGAGCCAGATTTCTTGCTCACGGGCCACTTCTCACTTGTGGTTTGAAGATTGTTTTGCTGGGGGGTGGGCAGGTGCTAAGTGCTGGCTTCCTGGGGGCTGACGTTCCAGATTCATTCCGCAGCCTGGGCTGGTCGGTGTGGAGCTGACAGAGAGGGTCTGGCTTCCTCCTCGGGGTGGAAGGTGCAGTCTCTCCTTGGAAAAGGAGCAGCCGTCTCTCCCGGGCCCTGGTGAGCGCCATCATCCAAGGATCTAACAAATGAGATAAAATAACAATAACAATAATAATAATGGGGTGAAACACCGGCTTTGCCCAAGGCTGAGCCTGAAATCAACCAAACTTGCAAACAGCCACCAGCCCCCCTGCCCAGGGAAAGCCACCCCTTGCAGGAGTGTCACGAAGGAGGCTGGCTTATTGGTGCTGCCTGGGCTGTCGCGCTGGGCAGGGAAGTCTGGGGGTGGAGGTGCGGGGAAGAAGGCAGAGCCACATGCCGCCTGGAGCCTGGCCTGGGTGCACAGGTCTAAGGAACTGGTCAGAGGGACACCTTCCGGCGGCTCCGCCCAGACATTCCGGTGGGACTCCCGCCGCCGCAGCTCATCCAAAAGTTTGTGAGGTTATCATTAAAGTCAAAGCGGAGAGGGGTGGAGACAGAGAGAGAGGGAGAGGAGAGGCAAGAGAGGGAGAGAGAGGGGTGAGAAATGCAAGAACCCATCTGGGCAATGCATCACATTGAAATTGCCCCGCATTAAAAATTCACCAGCCAGTGAATTTTCAAGGGATTTGTAGTAATTAGATGACAAAATGCTGGCAAATCTCAGGCTTGCCAAAGATGTTACTCAGGGGTCAAAGACTCGACACTTTCGGCTGGGTAATTTGTAAGTGTCAATCACTCGCAGCCATCAGAGAGCAGGCAGGATCTAACGGCTGCATTCTAAAGAAGGCGAGACGAGCCCTCAGCCGTCTGCGGGCAAACCCCCAGACCCCGAGGCCCGCCGCCCACCGCCCGCCGCCCCGCCTGGGGCTCAGAGCCGCGCCGGGCCGACCCAAGCGTCCAAGTTCCTGTCTGATTTCATTCCCCCTTTTCCCTTCTCGAAAGCAGCGGGCTTGCCAGGAGTTAGCTGGAGGTCCTTCCTGCGAGGAGGAGAAAGTGTCCTGTGGCCGGAGCCACCGGAAGGTGCAATGGGGGCTCTCTGTGCTGGGGCAGGGGGGTCTCAGGGTCTTCCTCTGCGAAGGGGGGATAAGAAGGCTCCCCTTGAAGGGTCATTCTGATGGAAGGAGGGTGCTCTTGACCGACCCGACTGAGTCACTGGCTCGGGGCCGACATGCCCTTGCCCCCAGAGCTGTGCCGGGTTCTGAGGACTCAGCAGTGACCAGTAACACGCCTGCCCTCATGGAACTTTCTAGCTGGGGGAGGCAGGAGGAACAGACAATAGACAAATGAATAGCAAGTACATCAGAGTGTGGTAAATGCTTGGAAGAAAATGAAACAAGAGTCAGGGGGACAAAGTGTGTCGGGGTACCCAGTGGGAGGGTCATGCCGGGTGAGGCCACGTCTGAGGAGAAAACAAAGGGCAGAGGATGGCGATAAGAGGGCGATTCTGTTATGGGAATCATCATGAGGCTGGAGACGGGGGGACAAAGGGGGACAGGGGTACGGGGGCGGTGCTTAGCTTCTGCAGCCTTGGACGCTTTGAGGCCCCGTGAGGCAGGACTCGGTGCCGCCCAGCCTCTGGTCAGATCTGCCCCCGGAGTCCTAGCGGGAGAGGAAGCCCATGGAAGTTGGAGCGCAGCCCCTGGGCCTGCCTGCGGGGCTGGGCCTACCCTTGCCAGACGGTCTCATTCCACCTGCCTGCGGCCAGGCGGCCTAGTGACTGCCCGGAGCCCAAGAGGATGGGCACGGAGGGGCTTTCTCTCTCTCTCACTGCCCCCACCTTTGAGGGTACTTTCTGTGGAAAGCACTGGCTTTACAGACCCTGGGCCCCAAAGCCTCACTCTGCTGTTTCCAGACTGTGTCACTGAGGGCAAGCCGCCTCAGCATCTGCATCTGGAAAATGGGCACACGAGCCCCACTCACACGGTAAAGGATGGGCTTTAGTCGCAAGAATCTGGCCCTGGGGAGCTTCTCCACAGAAGCTTTTCCAAAGAAAGCAGCCCCTAAAATGACAGATGCTGGCACTCGGACGGGCCATGTAAGAGTACCCCAAACAGCGAGAGCATTCGGGGCCGAGCCTCCCTTGTGCGACACAAACTGAAGGCACATCTCTGCCTGCAAAGGAAAGGAGCTGGAGCCAGGTGTCTTCGGACAGTGCGCGGTCGGTGTGCAAATGTCCGAAGCGAATCTAAGTGCTGGGCATCGTCACGTATTTGGTGAAGTCGTAACACGGGTCCGCGGAGGGGCCAGGGCTAGTACTGACACATCGCTCCCTCCCTCCAGCTTTCTGGTTACTTCTGGTTGTTTGTTGGTGGGGGAAGGGCGCGGTGTTGGGTGCGCTCAGCCCCCCTCCCCGGGCCCGGGTCTCCAGCCCGTGAGCCTTCGCTGCAGGTGGAACCGCTCAAGGGGAAAATGAGAAACTCGCTGCGTTTCACGGGCGGCGGCGGGCCGCGCTGGCCGACCCTCACCGCGCCCCGGGTGCACAGGTAGGACTGGGGGGCCCAGCACCCGCGGCCCCCTCGGCATCCACGCTGGGCCCCCCTACATCTCGGACGCCCCTCTCTTCCCCACGGCCCCTCGTGAGCATCGCTGGCTCTGCGGTTCAGACGGGGCTGACCCCACATCTGCGGGAGAACCAATGAGACCACGACTAGCTCGGCAAGTAACACTACCCACCGCCGCTGTGGCTGCTGTTTACTGAGCATTCACTACATGCCAGGCACTGCGCCAAGGCCCCCAGTGAGCCCCAGCTCAGCGCGTGCTCACCAGAACCCGGCGACGGCTGTACCGTGACTGTCACCTGGTTGGTGGCGTCCCCCTGCCCGCGGGAAGGGGCTCCCCTCCACCTCCAGGACCCTCGCCTGGAGTTCCAGCCCCTCTCTCATGTTACATATACGTTGTAGACGGAGACAGGCTTGTTTGCGATGGAGGCAGGTGACCTCCTCACCTCCCTGGGTCATAGCAGCCGTGGTTTTTAAACTACCCATTTGTCGTCAGAAAAAGAGCCAGTGGGGTGGGGAGGATGTCTGGAGGACACTGAGGGACGGGTCCTGGCTGCTGACGGGGGAGCAGAGGCAGTGACTTGCGCCGGGCACACTGCCTTCTGGCTACGCAGAGCGCCTGGCGACCACGGAGCCGTGTGTGTCCATGGCCTCCACATCCTTCCACATGCACGACCACGCAGACATGCACCCACGTCCCTCAGAGCCGGAGCCTCTTCTGTTCCCCGGGCGTCTGTCTCCTGTCTGCTCCCCGGCCGCCCGTGCACTCTGCAGGCAGGGACTGGCTCTGCTCTCCTCCCCACAGACCCCAGGGCCTGGCCCGGGGAAGGTGCTAGTCAGCGTTCCTCGGAAGGAACAGACGTACCAGGCTCTCGCACGGGCCTCTGCCAGCCATCTGGTGCTTGGGGATCAAAGTCAGGGAGTCCGAGCAGGGACACCGTGCTGGCCTCTTTCTTCTAAGGGTGACTCTTGGAAGGGGGGGGTCCCCGGCACAGCCCTGAGCCTCCGTTTCCTGAAGTGCCAAACCGGGGAGGGGGAGGGAATAGTGCGCACGGGGCCCTGGAGGATTCAGTAACTGATCCTTTGACTTGATCTTATCATGGAATCCCCACGGTCTAGAACTAACTCTCCAAGAAAGATGGCCAAGCCATTAGGACTCAGAGCCCAGGGCCGAGAAGCTGGCCAAGAGGTGCCTAGAAGCCCGCTGGGGCTTCTAAAGGGGGCCCCGAATCTCTCAAGCCCCCACTCCAGGTCGACCACGGTCCCCAAGGGAACTGCCTTTGCCTCTGGAGACGGGACAGCTGCCCCTGCTGGGAGTCGGGGGGCTGGTGTTGTTCCCGCACCCACAGTGACGACTGTGAGGACGGCCTGGGAAGGCAGACGCTGCTCGTCCTGGCCATGAGGGGCCGGGCAGACCCCCCAAACTCCCCCTGGTGTGTGAGGGAAAGGGACGGGCTCTGGCGGCCAGCGGCCTGCAGCTGGGGGGCTGGAGGGCTCTCCTCAGGGACTGGCTCTGGGCCTTGCCGTCCTTCTCACTTGGGCGTCTGAAAGACAGCCATAGGCAGAGGCCGGCGCGGCAGGCAGGCCGAGCGGTACAGCCCGGAGGTGCAGACCACACACCAGCCCCGGCTCCTCCCCGGAGCTGTGTGGTCTTGAGCAAGGCACCTAACCTCTCTGAGTTGCCGCTTCCTCGCGGCAGGTCAGGATGGCAGAAACGGCGCCCATCTCATGCCGTGGCGGGTTAAGTGAGTCCTCGGTGGTTAGGGCAGTGATGACGATGGTCACGTATCAGGACGGTGGATAAGATGGGGGAGACTGAGGGAAGGAGGTGACCCTTACTCCATGCCCATGGTGCGCCAGGGGCTTCACGTGTCCCTTTTGGCCCACGGACGCCCCCTGCAGGTGGGACCAGGGGATTCCCCCCCCGCCCCGCCCCCAACCCCTCAAGTCTGGCCTGTTCCCAGAGGGCTCTCCTAAATCCTGATCCCTTGACCTTGGGCGGACAGAGGAGCTCAACACCATGAGAAGTGCTCAGAACGGGCCTGGGCTCCACCCCAAACTCCCCTGGGGGCGCTGCTGCTCTCACAGGGCCGTGGTCCTCTTAGACTGTCCACCCCAGGCAATCTGTCTCGGCGGGGGGTGTGGGTTGGACCCCACAGCCATGGTCAGGAGTGTCGGGAGAGGGACACTGCCCGGCTCCCAGCGGGAAGGACAGGAACCTGCCGGGGGCCCGGCACCCTCAATGCCGGCTGGACCCAGGTGGGCACCAGCAACCCCGAAAGGCGGCCTCGCCTCTCTTCACCCTCTCCTTCTGCTGGAGCCCTCCCTGGAGCCTGCTCCCTGCTCCCCCAGGGGTGCTGGCTGCTGCCAGTGAGGGAGCCCTGCTCCCCAGGCTGTCTGGCGGCTCCGCTGTGGGGAGCGAGCGGCCGCGGGCCACCCTGCTGCCTGCGGTTCTGTGCCGGGCTTTGCAATTCCGGTCACATCGTGCCCGCACCTGCCTGCTGCCGCACGCCACTGCCACTCTCCTTTCCTGGACCCAGTTTGGGGTGAAAGCCTTCCTTATTAGTCAATCTGGATCCCACTTACTGTGAATTACCAGGCCTGATTGATATTCATGAGTGGGTCCATCTGAAACCTCAGACATCTGTCACATGACTCTCTGCCTTGGGGGACGCGGGGACCGGAGCAGCGCTGACACGTAGCGGCAGCCCCCAGCTGGGGACAGTTGGGGGGGGCCCTGGGAGCTGCCCCTGGCTGACAGTGGTCCACCCCCAGCGGTGGCTGGGACCGGAAGGTGCCAGCTGGGCCTTCCAGTCTGGATGGGCTACCGATGCAGGTGCCAGGGGCTGGGGTAGAAGGGGACCGGCAGCCAGGCTCAGCTCCCAGGCCCCACCGCTGCGACTTCGGGCCGTGCCCCATCTCCGCTTCCCCTCTGCTTGGCCCCCTCCTACTTCCCCTACAGCTGGGACATCACTTCTTAGAGCCGCCTTCCCAGTGCCCCCATCTGCTCGAGACCCCTGACACTGCTCTCACGGCCACCACAATGTCCCTGCACACACGCTGCAAAGGACCACAGTCCACGATCTTGTTTCTGGCGCTGGGGGCAGCGCTCCGCGGGGGCCTAGTGCATTAAGACTCAGTGGGATGAGAGGAAGTGTTCCCCGTGGACCGGGCCCTGGGCCGTGGCGCGGTACCCACCTCCTGGGGGCCTTGGAAGCCCCCGGGAAGGGATGGTCTTTTCTCCTATTTTCAGAGGAAGCATGTGCAGAGATTCGAGACCTGGGAAGCAGAATCTAGGCTGGTTGATTCTCAAGCCTGTGCTTCTGGGCCCTTGACCTCTCACCCCCAAGGGCTTGGGTTTCTGGGAAGTACTGTCATCCGGAGGGTCCAGTGGCTAAAGGCTCCCAGGCAAGACACGGTCAAAGTAAATACTTGACGGTCAACTCAGAGAAAGTAAGAATGCCGGCAGCACTCCTCCTCCCTCATTCTGCAAACTGCTTCGCAGAGTGGTGGCAGATCGGATGGATGCGTCCAGTGTTCCTCGGACATCACCACCTGGCAGAGCAGCGGACAGAGCCCCGAGCTGGGACTGCTTTTTGGGCACTAGAAACTCCTAGCTTGGGCTCCTCTGAGCAGGACCAAGGGGGACCTGCTTTTCAGCAGCGCCCCCAGCACCGCAGCCGTACCGGCTGGGCGGAGAGGCAGGGAAGCGCCGTCGTCCCTGACGTGGGGCTGCAGAGCCAGGGCAGGAAGCCCGGGGACGGCAGAGGAGCCTGAACACAGAGAGACGAGGCTAACTCCCCAGCATTTCCCAGAGAACATGGGGTTCGCACAGACCTCCGTCTTGGGGGCCACAATGGGCCAGATCGGGGCCCTTGGGCCATCTTGTGAAGGAAGGCTGAGAACTCTTTCCAGGCCAGGCTGAGCAGGCCAAGCCAGGGAACACAGGCCCGCCGCGGGGCGCCCTGGCAGGGAGGGGAGGGGCCCGCTGGCTTTGAGGATGACTAGGGGGAGGCTGCTTTGCTGGCGGGCATCTGCTGGTGGCCCCTGGGCAGTTCGGGGCCCTGCCTAGCAGTGGTGATCCACGACAGACCACAGTGTGCAGGGAAGACAAAGACACAGAAACTCCTGCAGGAGGGAATTAACTCGATGGTCCGCTCACACCCGGGGCTTGGTGAGCACCTTCTAGGGCCCTAAGTGGCAGGAAGTGAGAAGGCAATTGGGGAGGTTGGGCTCACCTGCCTGGTAAGGTTTCCCTGGTTTTGGCTACGAAGACTCTCTGTCCTGTTTCTCAAGAGGCCAGAGCAGGGACGACCTGGATTCCTGCGAATACTCAGTGGCGGCCTCCCCTGGTGGGTAGGGCACAAGGCCGGCGCTCTGCCTTCAAAGGGCTTGCACTCGTGGGCAGTGCCGGAGCGGTGACAAGCCAGGGGAGCACCCGAGTCTGGGGTGGCTGGTGGCGACAGCCGAGCAGGAGGTGGCCAGGGGGAAAGGCTGGGGGACAAGGGAGAGGGAGGCCATCCTGTTAATCTACGCAACAGATGGAATCCAGGGAGAGGGTGGATGCAAGGCACGGTTAAGAGGTGTGTGGGGGAGGGGCTGCATCCAAGCCCTGACTGCCCCCCCGACCTCTGCCCCTTGGCAGTCCCCTCTCTCCACGACTGCGGGCTCTGCCATGTGGCTGACTGTGGCCAGTGGGGCAGCAGCGAACACGTCTTCATGTGGACATGTCTCTGGGGCTTTTCATCGGGTCTAAGATAGTAGGCTTTCAACTTTTCTTGGGTTAAGAATCCATGGAGGCCCAGTTTGGAGCTTTGAAGTGTGCTCCTGTGGGGTTAAGTACTCAAGTCAGCTCCGAGGGTGGAAATCAGGTGGAAAACGCCCCAGGAAGAGCCCAAACAGCAGCCTGATGACATCAGTGCCACAGGCTGTCCCCACCCTCACTCTCTTGCCTCCTGAAGCACGAGGGCCTCATTCTTCCGTGGGGCACACACACGGCAGCCCAGGATGACTTCTCAGCCTTTCTCCCACGTAGTTTCAGCCACGTGACTCTCTTCTGGCCAGAAGCCATGGGAGACTGTCCAGGCTGTGTCCCTGAAGGGCAGAGCAGGCCTCTCCTTGTCCCTTGGACCTGCTGCCTGTTCCTGGCAGAGCAGGGAGTCGGGTCCCCAGCATGCTAGCCTACCGTGCCTACTGCCCTGCTCGCCGTCACGAGAGGGACAAATCAGCCTTCATCTTGCTTAGACCACTGCTAGTCCGGTCTGTCACAGCAGCGGGACCACTCTCACACCATTGCCCCGTCTCTACGAGGCCGACACAGCCGGCTGGCGCCCTGGCTTCAGAGCTGGCTGTTTTTGGAGCATGGATGAAGCCGGCCTGCATCTCAGCATCCCCCAAATTTATCCCACAGCTCCCAACTGAGGTGCTTACGACCTGAGAATAGCACCCGAGAAAAGCTGGAGAAAAGCTGGAGGGGGGCTTGAGGGCTGGGGACCTAAGCCACATCCCCAGCTCCTGTGCGAGCGGCCAGCCCGGGCTGCATTCATGCGCTGCTCCGGCGCCCGTGGCCCCCATGTATTCAGCTTGTCCTTCTTCCACAGCACCCAGGGGAATGAGAGGAAGTCTCCGACCGCGCTGCAGTGGCCACGGCACACACCTGCCTTCGCCTGGCACCCTCCTGGAATAGGGACCACTTCACTTCTCTAAGCCTCAGTTTCCACTTGTGCACTGGGAGTGACAGTCTCTGCCCTGGGACTCCGCCGCGACGCCACTGAGTTTGCGACTTCAAGTGCTTTGTCCACTGCAGGGTGACACGGGGACCTATGAGGTGGCGGCGATAGGATCGCCTGGAAATCTTCCGGGGGACCAGGGAGGGGAGGGCTCCTGGCAGTTCCCAGGGAAGGCGGGAGCAGCTGCTACCTGGAAATCTGCAAAACAGAAAAATGTTTGCTGCTGGCCTGAGCCCAAGGATGGGGCGCCGAGGCCCCAGTGGATCGTTTTCATGAAAGCTGCAATTAAGGGGAAGTGGGGTTTATTAAGGAAGCTGGAGGGGACTCAGCCCTGGCTTCTGGCGATGCTCTAATTAGATCGCAGGGCCCCTTTTATTTGGCTGCTCAGCTAGGAGGCCCTGGGCTCGGGTCTTGTGTGGAAGCACTCGGTCTCCTGGGTGTCGGGTGATGGGGCAGACATGGGGACACCCCTTTACATCAGGGGGGATGGGGTAACAGCAGCGATGGCTTGTACGGTGTTCACCCAGTGGCGGGCACTGGTCTCGGGCCTCATTTAATCCTTAGGACTCCAGGGAGTTGGTACTGCTGTTGCTCTCAGTTCATAGTGGAGGCCACTGAAGCACAGAGAGGTCAAGGAGCCGGCTCAAGGTCACGCTGCAGGTAAGGGGCAGGGCCAGGGTTTGAACCCAGAGAGCCTGGCTCCTGTCTGTGCCCCGAATGGGGAGTTCTGTATGGTGTGACCTGGGAGGAGCCACTGGCCCTGTCTGGGTCTCGCTCTCTGTGCTGTGGAATTACAGGGGCTTGCTTTAGATCGGGACTCCGAAAACTTGATGTCAAGGTCAGATGGTGAATATTACAGGCCTGGTAGGCGATACAGTCCCTGTTGCCATCATTCAACCCTGCTGCAGCTGCAGGAACCCAGCACGGCCCATATGTACCCCAGTGGGCGCAGCCGCGTGCCAATAAAACTTTACACAAACAGGCCGCGGTGGGATCTGGCCCCCGGGCCGTGGTCGGCCAACCCCTGGTTTAGACCATTCATGGCTCTTCTTACCACTTCCGTTTGACTATATTCGCAGTCTAATGATTTCCTTTACTCGGCCACGCTGCTTTCTACGTCTTCCTCAGAGTTTGTAACAGTGTGGGCTTGACGAGCTCTATTTGCAACACACACGTGGAAATATGCTCATACCTTGAAAGCTTTCCCCCGGGCTGCCTAAAATCTTCTCGCGACCACTGGAACCCGCAAATCATGCTCTGAGCCAGGTTTACACGTTACCCCAGGTCTTCAAACCCCGGGGTGCTGACGGAGAGGATGAGTATGTGGGGGCCAGGCCTCACACCCTGATTTTGAACAGAGCAGGTCTGTTTTCTATGTTGGGGTTCTGCATAAAACTTGTTTGGAAAAGGGGTGCCTGTGGCCAAGAGAGCTTGGCACTGTCTAGGGACGGCTTAAAAATGAACTTGAGTTCTGAACTTGGAGCTCGGAGTTACTGGCTCTGTCTACACGGCGCTGTGAGTCCCCCACATTGCTTCTTAGATTTCTGATTTTTTTTTTTAGGCATTGTATTGATTTATTTGACAGAAAGAGAGACAGAGAGAGAGAGGGAGCCCAAGCACGAGCGGGGCGGAGGGGCCGAGGGAGAGGGAGAAGCAGAGCAGGGAGCTGACATGGGGCTCGATCCCAGAACCCCGGGATCATGAGCTGAGCCGAAGGCAGACGCTTCACCGACTGAGCCACGCAGGCGCCCCTGCTTCTTAGGTTTCTTAAAGAAAAGCAGATGATTTCCCATTATGCCTTTGGTCCGGCCCTCTCTAGTGAACTTGAACTTCGTCTCCTCCTGACGGCTATGGTCATCTCGAACATAATGCACATTTACACCCCAACTCCTGGCACCCCCCGTGCCAGCTCCAGCACACGCTCGCTTCCCCCCATTGCACAGGCTCCAAACCATGGGGTCCACCTTGGCCGTGCACACCTTAGAGCTGGAACTCCGTCCGTCCCATGGGCTCCACCTTCCACACGTCTAGGACCTGGCTGCCTGTCACTTCCAGGGGCGGCGTCACCCCCGGCCCCTAGATGGCTGCAGTGGCCTCTGCACTCATGTCGCTGCTCTCTCCCCTCTCCGGGGTCTGCTCACATGCCACCCTCCCTTGGCCCCCCTGGAAACCCCGTACACGCGACAGCCTCAGTGTTGTCCGCTGAGTTCACTCCTGCTCCCTAGTTCCCACGGCCCAGCCTCATGCGCAGCAGGCCCCACAAACATGCTGGACACACACAACAAGGTGTTTTAGGTTCAAACCATTTTGGCTCCGCGGCTCTGTGAGGTCCCGAGGACGAAGCCAAGGGCTCTGCCCTCAGGAGCCGACGGTCCTTGAGGGAGTGTTGGGGCTGCCCCATCACCTCACCCTCTGCCCTGGAGCCCCAGGATGGCAGGGCAATGCCTGGCGCTGGCCACAGCCATCGTGAGCCACAGCACGCACCCGGGGTTGATGGCATTTGATGACATTAAACACCACCGCCATCCGGAAAAGCCCATCAGCGGTTCGTGGCAAGTAGGTCCCGAACAGGAAAAGTCTAATCAGGGGACAAAAAGACAGGGTGCCTTTTGTTCAAGTTGCCCTGAGTTAGGGATCCAGACCCAGCACATGCGAAGCCTTCCCTCCTGAGCCCCAAACTTGCCTGTAACACGGAGACAGTGGCGCAGCCCAGTGCGCAGGGGCGAGGAGAGGAGAGTGTGGTCAACCATCCCGCTCAGGGCCAGGCTCTCGCTCACCCTGGAGAAGCAGGGGATCGCCAGGTTGGGAACTCGGGGTTCTGGCGACAGGAAGCTGGGCACGAGTCCCCGAGCCAGGCCTCTGTGTAGTGTTATCTGGGGGATGCTGCCTGCCTCCGTTTCTACACATCCCATAAACCCACCTCCCATAGCTCCTGGGAGGTCGAAGTGGGGTGCGTTCAGCCCATCCGATACCGCCAGGCAGGGGATGCGGTGTGCACTGACCATGGCTCCTGCCCCCCCAGGGCTTATGCTCCGGTGTGGGGGGGGGCTCAGACAGGAAACCGAGACACATTCACACCTGTGACAGGTGCCGGGCAGGAGTTCGGGTGTGGCCCAAGGTTGCATCGGGGGCCTGGGCTTGCACGGGTCATTGCTGGGAAGGTGCCCATTTCAGCGGCTGGGGTGAATATGGGAGTGTCTCATGAAGCAAGTACTCAGCTAATCTTTTACTAACGACAGCTCTGAAAGAAGAAAAAAAAAGCGCTACATAGTCTTAGGGAAAAGAGAAGCGGGGACGGTGGGGGACCCCAGCAGAGGCTCCTCCGCAGGAGGGGAGAATCGCTCTATTTCTGCCAGGTGCGTGCACCAAAGGGTTAAAGTCATTTTCATTAAAATTTAAATTTCAGCAGGCGTTCACTCTCCCTTCCCCGTCCTTTGAACGTTTGACTGGCAACCATTTCATATTTCAATCTCGGCAGAACAAATTGAATTAGATGTTGAAACCAAACTCGGCTCTGTTCACCAAAGCCTGCGAGCTCGGCTTGCGCTAATCCTTTCCTCGACGCTGCAGAGCACAGACGGGCGCTGGGAGCCGGCCGGCCACAAAAGACACAAAAAGCCGAGCAGGCAGTAAAAGAGAAGGAGGGAAAACAGGCGGGCGAGGGCCGCTGGAAATCGTCTTCTGCCGGACCCATGGGTCTTCAAGCCCAGGACACAGACCCTCGTGGGGATCTAGTTTCTGGCCTTGAAATCCTGGCGCCCTACTAAGTGTGTGATGAATGAACACTCGGGCTGAGGCCAAGGCGCTGGTTTGAGGCCGGGCCCAGGCAGCCTCGGCCTCTGGCGGATGCCCCTTCCTGCTCCGTGTGGCGTGATGGTGGCTGCTCCCCGCTCCACTGCTCCTTTCTGAGAGGCCGCAAGCTGCCCAGCGGCCTCCCAGGGTCAGGGTGCTTCCATGGGAAGCTGGGCTCACTCTGGTCATGCCAGCCCCTGACCAGTGTGCAAAGCGGCCCAAGACGCCAGCTCGAGTTTCCTGGGGGAGAGGCGGACCTCGAGGCTGGGACCTGGGCCTTCCCTACACACCCTGGGACACGGGACAGCCCCATGGCCAGGGTCCTTTGCCGGCTGGGCGCTGACAAGAACCCCTCCTTACACTGCTAAGTCTGCGGACTGGCCTAGAAGCGCTGACCCAGAGGCCAGAGCCTGGCTCTTAGAACAGACGATTCTACTGTGACAATGACATCCCTGGCTGTGGGTGACCTCCAAGCTCGCAGTGTTAGGAAGAGTCCCAGCAATCCCAGGGCCTGGGGAAGGCCTCACATGTTTCCCAGACACGCTCCCTGGCAACCGTGGGCTCACCTCTGGTCTGGCTTTGTGCAGGGAATGACCGGGTGAACGATGGGCCCACTCGGCCTGCGTTGGGGCTTGTGGGCAGAGGGCACCCTCTCCAGGCCACCTTCCTGGATGCAGGGACTCCCCATCCTGCCCCGTGCCTCTGACGTGGGCCCGGCAGGCCTGCTGTGTGCACCCTGGGCTCTGACTTCCTGGGGCATCTGAGGATGTAATGCCCCACGTTTTCCTCTGTTCAACAACAGGAACGATCGTGACAACCACGATTTAGTGTTCTAGGCATGCGACAGTCTGCTAAATGCCTCCCACCCATGACCTTTTATTTGATCTTCAAAGAAATCCTACCGGGCCAAAATTCTTGTACCCATTTTAAAGATACAGAAATTGAGGCAGGAGACACTGAGACCCTGGGCGCGGGTCGCACAAGTAGCGGGTGGTGCAGCTGCGACCCCACTCCAGGCCTTCCTGGAACCAGGGCCTGTGGGTTCTGCTCCCCTTACGGCCACCCCTCCCGCTGCAGTGCACCCCACTCTCACTGAGCCCTATGAGACCCCGTTTCATCCCCCGTCCACGGCTGTCTGTATAGCACCCTCCCCTGGCCAGTCCCAGGGGCCTCGGTGGCCTCTCCTCCTTCCCCGAGCCCAGCCCATGTTTGAACACTCCATCCCACCCTTCAGGGTTCCTTGGGGCCTCACGCCCGTGGCTGCCCCCATAGACAGTCAAGCTTCTGCAGCTCCCTGGGGGTCTCTGTTGGCCCAGCCTTCTGGAGCCCTGTGTGCACAGACCAACCGCACTCCCGGCCTCTCACCCCTGCTTGCGTCCGGGCCTCCTCCTGCAGCAGGCCCCCCAGCTCCCCCATCTCCTCGCTGTGCCCATCGGGCACTTCCCAGAGGGGATTCTGGGCAGAGCCGGAGGCCAGGGGGTGACAACACCCCCCAGTGGGAGGGTCTCGGGGAGGCAGCAGTGTTACCAGAATCCCGGGGCGGGGTTCCAGCTCCGGCCTCTGCAAACGGCCGGCCTCACAGCCTCGTCAGCTCGGGTGCCCCCTCTGACCCTGCCGTCCCCCGCCGGCCAGTCCCGCTGCCAGCATGGCCCTGGTCCCAGCTCCCCCTGACCACCCGGGGGCCACAGACCCTACTGAGAATCGGAGGGGTCTACACGTGCGTGTGGAGGGCCACTTAGCCCCAGGGCTGCGCCCCTCCTGCAGTGCGCCCCCCGTTTTATTCCTTGCAGTTCTTTCCTAGATCGACTGATGTCCCACTGTCACTTCTTTTTTTAAAGACTTTATTTTTGCTGGAGAGAGAGAGCGAGAGCGAGAGAGCCAGAGAGCGCCCGTGCACAAGTGAGCACTAGCGGGGGGGGGGGGCAGAGGGAGAAGCACGCTTAACTGACCGAGCCACCCGGGCTCCCCTATTGTCACTTCTAACTCCTCCCCACGAGCTCCCCGGTGCCCTGCGTCTGGTGACAACAGTGACTATCTCCCGGCTGCCTGGGCCCCCGCAGGTCACCCCGCACACGCTGGATGGATGCGTTTCTCCCCAAGTGCTTCCAGGCGGCCCCCCTTCCTCCAAGGAGGAGAGGCGGTGTCCCTCCTCTGCGCCGGGCGTACTTTACCTAGCTTCACCTGACCATGACCTAGCCGTGCTTTATCTCCTTCCAGAATCATCACGACCGTGGCGGCTCTATCCAGAACTACAATGGTGGAAGGACTTCCTGGCCATTGGAGGCAGCAGCCATTTTCAAAGGAGCAGGGACAGGGCTCCCTGCACTAAGTGCCGTGACGGAAAGGAACGGGGTGTGGGTGCAGGTCTGGGCACGGGAGAGGAGCCGAGTGCAGCTACTCCTGATAAAGTGGTCAGGGACTCTCTGAGTGAGGAAGGAGAATTTAAACTAAGATCTCAAAGGGGAGATAAAAAAAAAAGTCAGGAAGGATGTCAGGGAAGGGGGTCCCAGGCAGAGGGAAGAGCAAGTACAAAGGCCCTGGGGCAGGCCAGCACAAAATAAGGCAGGGACGTGCTGGGTGAGGAGTGTGACTTTATTGCAAGTGTGTGGGGAACGCTGAAGGGTTTGAAGCTGTGATCTCCATAATCCCGTTCACGGATCCAGCTGGATCCCTCTGGCTGCTTGTGGAGAAAGCCATGCTCCTTGGTTAAGGGAAGGGAGGTGAGGGTGGCATCCACCATGGATGTCCTCGGTGGCATGAAGGGGGTGACGGGGCACCCTGAGATCTCCAGTGGAGGTCAATCAACTGCTCTTGGCTTATGTGGCTGTTCCCCATCCTGACAGCCAGCCCCCGGGGTGGGGGCAGAGAGGCCAGGTGGGGCAGGAAGGAGGGAAGGGGACCCGGTCTCCCAGGCTGGAGAGCCTGTGCTCGGCACCCAACACTGCGCCGCAGGACTTGGCGGATCCTGCCCTGGGAACGTTCCAGTACTGTCGTCCGAGTCAGGTAAGTGGGTGCCAATGAGGCCCCTTGTGTGCCAGGCCCACGGGTCTGATGCCCCCCAGCGTGGTGACTACGCCCCCACCATTGGCCTGGCTCTGGCGGTGTGGCAATGTGGATACAGACTCTGTGTTCAACCAGAAAGACCCCCGTGCCCTGCACAGGACGGGCAGTGGGGAGGAATGGGGTGGGGGATCCCTGGGCACTTGAGGGGCTGGCCTGGGTGAGGCTTAACAGTGACCCCGCCGTGCAGCCCCACGTACATGCAGTGCCCACGCCTGTGGGACAGCCCTACTGCAGAAGCTGGGGAGCGAGCCGCTCTGGGGTTGGGCCTTTTGCCTCTGCTCTTTCTCAGGCAGGAAGCACCTACCCCGCGGGAACTGGGGAGTGCGCTGGGCCTCACACGGCTATCGGCGCCGCGGGGCTTTGCCCGGGTTCTAGGCCGCTCTGCAAACCGGATGAAGACTGGAACCTCCTTCCTCCCAAACGCACAGACCAAGTTTTATGCCAAGTCAGAAGGTTCCCGGACTCGGTCCCAGATTCAGAAGTACACAGAAGTGCTGACGGGCATCTCCTCTGGGCTTTACTTGGATTGAATGAGGCAGTCAAACGCCGGGAAGGCACAGTACCACCCGCATTTGACAGAAAGAGAAGCCGAGGGTCACAGGGGACCTCACTGGTCTGAGGCTGCATAGCTGAGAACGGCGAAGCTGGATTCAGACCCAGGTCAGAGGAGCAGCGGCTCTTTCCTCCCCACCAGCCTGCTTCCTGGCGTGTGCGGGGCACAGGCCCCCCGCTGGGGGAGGCTGTATTTCCAGGCCGGAGTACGTGTGTGCACTCGGGCGCCCCATGCCTTCCGATGGGGCTGGGATGCATTTCACAGAGTCCTCCGCCCGTGAGCAGGGGGTATCCGCCATCAGAGACGCATCTTAGGCTCAACCGGCCGGCATCTGGGCTTCCTGGGTGGCTCGGAGGCTTCCGCCGCCCTGGGGTCAGGACAGAGGCCAAGTCCCCGGGCGTGAGCGCTCCCGCAGATGGCCGCAGGTGGGAACTCCAGCTAGCAGCCCTGGGGGGGGTGGGAACAGAAGCTTTGGGGCTGGTCTCCCACTGCAGCTGGGGTAAAGTTCATGGATTAACGTGGCGTGATTTTCTCACCGAAACTGTACGAGCTGGGGACCCGTTCGCGAGGCACACATTGGGCCCAGCGGGGTTAGGTAACTGGGCTGGGGTCCCCAGCCTGTGTGGGCTGGAGTGGGGGCTTCCTGCCCCGACAGCCCAACTGCAGGGAGCGGCCCCCAACCCTTGACGCCACACCATGCAGCTATGCAGAAGCGAGCCCGAGGCCCTCTGCACCCCGCTCTCCCGGGCAGCAAGGCGGGGCCCTGGCTCCCCATCTGGGAGCAGTGGACAGCCAGGACTGGCGGGGCACAATTTGTTTTTGCGGCTTTCAGGTCCCGAGAAACTTCCTAACGTGGCTGCGTCTCACCCGCGCCCTGGCCCCGGGGATGCATGGGGGCTGCCGGAACGTGTCACCCGGGACACTGTCCCTCTGACCTCAGGCCGGGTTGGGGGCACCTGTGCTCCCCCCGCCCCCCCAAATGGTAATGCCCCCCCTTTCCACCCTTCCCCCCGCCCCCATGGCAGGAGCGCAGAAGCCAGAGCGGCTGTCCCCAGTCCCCCGGGCCCTGGAGCCACGTACCCTCTCGGCGCCAGCTCGCAGCTGAAGGGTTTGCTCCTCACTGTCGTTTTCACTGTCTTCCAGCTGCTCCAGGATCTCGTCCAACACCACAGACCGCTTTTTCTTCGGGGGCTCTGTGGGAGCCCAGATGGCAAGAGAGGAGGAAAGAACAGCCGAGAGGGGTGGGAGGCGGGAAGAGAGAAATGGCAGGAAGGGAGAGGGACCGGGACGAGCAAAATGGAGGGAAGGGAGGCGAGAGAGGAGACAGGGCACCGGGAGGGAGGAGAGCCGGTCCGAGGAGGGGGCGCAGAGGACCAGAAGCCAAGGGGGGAGAGAAAACACGAGAGGAGAGGGAAATGCGGATGGTTAGACTCCGGCCTCACCTGGGCTGCCTCTCCCCGGCCTGGCCGGCCTCCCCCTCCCCGGCTTCCCCACCCCGCCGCAGAAGAAACAGCTCCGTTTAGGAAGGGAGCGAGGAAGGCCTCTCCCGGCAGCTCAGAGGTTGACGGATCCCTGCCTGGCTTGCAGGGAGCGGAGCACCTTCGGAGAGGAAGGGTCAAGCGAGGGCAATCACTGGGGAAACAAGGAGAAGCTTCTCTGGCTTTCCTGGAGGTTGCGGACTCTTAATGGTACAGCAGGCGGCTGATACAGCAGGTGCTCAATAAATGCTGGGTGAAATTATGCTCCGAGATGCCAGGGGAGGCATGGAGGGAAGAATAATCAGAGGTAGCTCTGGGGAGGAGGGGCTATTTGACTTGGACTTTGAAGGACGCAGAGGAGTTCTCTGTGAGGAGAGGGGTAGGGGGTGCGGACACACAGTGTGACCAGAAGGCACGCGGGGCTCAGCATACACAGTCCCCCTGGGCTCCAAACACTACTGAGGACCTACTACACGCTACAGCCCCACTGCTCTCACCAATCCTGCGGGCACGTATGATGATTGCCTCTTACAGGGGAGGGAGCTGAGCCGCAGACAGGGAGGTCTAAGGTTACTCAGCTAGAAATGGTGGAGGCAGGATTCAAACCCAAGCAACACCAAAGCCAGTCTCCCCATGTCTCTCCCATCTCTGGTGCTGGCTAGAGAACGCCAGGGAGACAGAGCTGGGCAGGAGAAGGTGAGCTGGTCCCCTTGGCCCTCCCAGGATAGATGAGGCTGGGCTCAGGTCTGGCCTGCTGTTAGTCCCTCTCCTAGTCTAACCTCTCACTAACGGTCAGCCTCAGTCCCAGAGAATGCAGATTTGTTCAGAGGCAGCTGCAGACAGGCTGTCCCAATCCCGTCCTCAAACAACACCTCCTCCGTGAAGTCCTCCGGGGACAGAGACCACCCTGTGATCTTTTGCCTCCGACTCCGCACTAGGCCGGGGGCTCCCAAGGGCAGGTGTCTCACGTGGGTTTCTCCAGGGCCCAGCTCAGCCCCTGGCCCCGACAAGAATCTTGGGCCTCTCGGAGAAAAGACCCTGGACTAGTGACTTGGCCTCTCTGAGACCATGTGTTCACCTTGTTCCTCCCAAGGCCACCAGGGCACAGACCCTGCCTCATCTTCTCCACGGCTACCTGCCTGATCCAACCACTTCCACCCGAATCCCAGCTCCTGCCACCCCACACGGCTGGGTCTAGTCTCACACAGCAGCCCGAGCGAGCCTTCTAGAACAGGTGCCACCGCTGGCGGTCTCAAGCTCCTATGGCTTTGCAAAGCAGGGACAGGGGGCTCTGGAGTCCTCTCGTGGCATCACTTGAGCTGGCCCCTCCAGGCCGGGGCGCTGCACGCCCACTGCGAGACCTCTGCACCTGCAGAACCCAGATCCCCCGTGTTCGGGCCCCAGCTCCATGCCTCTTCCTCGGACGACCCCCCATTGCTTTGTGGCACTTTCTACCGCCCACATCACAGCAGGCACTTTGAGAACTGAGCTGTCCCGCTCACTGCCGTGTCCCCCGCCCCCGCACAGGGCCGGGCACCTAGTGGGTGCTCGCTGTCTGTCCGGCGAGGGGAGAGACGAATGGAGCGGGAAGGGGGACCCAGAGAGGCTGGGGAAGCTGTGCGGCTGCCCCTGGCTCAGGAGCCCGCAGGCTGGGCAGCTGCAGCCATCACTGTGAGTCACGGAAAGGGAGAGGGGGCAGGATGGGCCGGGGGTGGGGGCAGCAGCCCCTCCTTCCTCACTGTCTCCGCGACGCTTTTGGTTTCCTTATGATCGCCAGGCTTTGGGGGTGCACAATGGCCTCTGGAAATTGAATTTGTAGGCAGGTAATGGGAGCCAGGAAATTGAAGAGCAGCAAAATAGGGCCTGTGAGCCCGTCACGGATGCCCCCTCCTCGTTACTAACAACGGGGGTACGAGCTCCTGGGCTGGCGGGTGGCAGCTGGCGGGTGGCAGCCGGCACAGCCGCGGCGGTGGCGCTGTGGGCTTGACCTTCGGAGCTTGTCTGGTTGTCCCCGCAGCCGGACATCACCCTGAGGCTCCAGCAAGGGAGCAGGTGTCTGCCTACACATCCTGGGGCTCAAGCTCTCAGCCAGTCTGCACCCCGAGCACCCCCACCTCCACCGCAGCCCCCGCTCCGAGTCTGAGGCATCTCTGGCCTGCAGGACGGGGAAGCCTCCTCCGCCCTCCCTCCCAGAGCCCACTCTCGAGCGGCACCCGGGGAACAGCATGTGTGGCTCCTTTGTCTCAGCCTCCGTGGTGCGGTCCCACCTGGGGAAAAGCTGAAGCCGTCGGGACGGCTGCCAGCCACCCGGGGGGACTGTCACCTCCATGGACTTCGGGTCACCCCCCCCCCACGCACGCATGCGGCGACAGCCACCCAGGGTCCCTTCCTGGTGGCCAGCCCCCACTTCTCCCAGCTCCAGGCCTCTGCACCTGCCATCTCCTCTGCCTGGAGCGCTGCTCCCCAGGGCACCACGTGGGGGACTCACCTTGTCAGGGAAGTCTCCCTGATCTCCTTGTTTAAAAGCACAAGCCCCCCAGCGCCCCTGCCCTACTTCCCTGTCCGTGCTCCTCCGCAGCCTTCACCCCGTGTTTTACGGCGCAGCTTACTGTCTGCCTCTCTCGCTGGGATGCCGGCTGCAGGGGGAAGGGGTGTCTGTCTGCACGGTCAAGGCCCGTACCCCCAGGCCCCAGAACAGCGCGCAGCACAGCGGCTGCTCAGAAGTGCTTGTTGGCTCAGTGGACGGGTGGCAGGGACAGACGGGGTTGAGGAGTTCGGGTGGCTGAAGGACACACAGAAGAGGCACCGGACCAAAGCGGTCTTTAACCACCTTCGTTCACGTTTCCGCCACTCGCAGCAGAGACCGGGCAGTGCCCGCTCTGGGCCGGGCCTGGGAGGGAACGGGACAGGCCCATCGAGAGCGCTCCTGGGCCCGTGAGGGACATGGAGAAGAAGCCAGACAACCACAACCCAGGCAGGATTAGTGCCGTGATGGGGAGGCACCTGCTCCACGTGGGCTATCAGGGCAGCTTCCTGGAAGAGGTGACAATGTAAATGTGGCAGAACCCAGCTGACTCCTGGATCCGGCCCTCTTACCCCACTGTGCTGGTCTCACTACTGGCAGGTGGCTGTGCTCACGGCTTCACGGCATCTCCCACCCTCTGAACCAGGGGGCACCTCCCAACCTTGGCCCCGAGGCCCACGGGCGTCAGCCATGCTCAGCTGGCTTGGGAGCGGACCTCGCTGTCTCACAGACTTGTGACCCAGTTCTTCCACGCCTGGGCCTGGAATGCAAGCCCTTCCCTCGGCTGCCTTCCCGCCTTCGAGTCACTGGGTACCAGACGCTCTCTTTCTCTGTGGCCATTTGACAATCGTTTAAGAGCCAAACATCCCCGTGACACAGCCGCAGCAGAATGAGAGAACCCGTGCCACCCAGAGCTGGGTTCCAGTCGTATGTTTCCCCTCCCGGCGGCACTGGGACCTTCACCCCTCTGAGCCTCAGCTCCCCCTCCTGGAACAGGCAGCGGGGCCAGGCCTGCAGGAGGCCCTGGGGCAACGGACAGGTGACAGGCTATTCTGGTACAACCGACAGGGGCAGGGCTGATGGGCAGCCGAGGGGTCATCTGGCTGGGGAAACCGAGGCCAAGAGGGAGGGGGACGCAGCCGGCAGAAGGACACACACAGGCAGCGCCTCGGCTGAATCTCAGGAACCCCTCTGCAGGAGGGGGTGTCATCACCCCCACTTCACAGCTGGAGAGATGGAGGTGCAGGGCGATGCGCACCCCCAAGGCTCCCAACTACCACACGTCAGCCCCTGGGTTCTGCCTCAGTTGTCCCGTTTGCAGTCCACACGTGCTGTCTGGGTTGTGCCCTGCGGCGTCTCCTGGGGCCCTGACTCGGGGCGGGGGGCATGGCCACGGTGGCACGGGAGCCTGAGACCCTGAGACAGGCATGCGGCCACCGCATCTGGCCTTAGCGTCACACACACTGGCTTGGGCACTACCCCAGCTGCGTGTCCTCAGGCGGGGGGCACGTACCCCGTGAGGTTCACTCCCTCATGCATAAGATCAGGGGGGCGGACAGGGCAGTTGCTCCACCCTTGCCCTTCTCCGTGGCCACCACCGCCGACCCGCAGGTCCACAGGCAAGTCTTCCCTTCTGCCTGGAGCAGGGCGGGCTCATCCTTCCAGTGAGAGCCTCCCTGGGCAGCCCACGTGTCAACACTTGGCACACACACTCGGGGACGCAGGCTCGGGCCCTCCGCCCCACCGAAGACCAGCCTCTCACTGCCTCGGTCTCCTTGCCTGTAACGTGGGGGCACTACCAACACCTCCTGGGGGTGTGGGGGGAATTCATGGGGGAAAAAGAGCAGTGACCGGCACGTGGCGGACCCCAGTCGATGGCGGAGAGACCATGTCTGTTGCTCTGACTCCCGTCTCGGGTGCTGACTTAACGTCTCGCTTTGCCATGAGGCCTGCAGGTGCCAAAAGGACAGGGCCCGTCACAGGACGGCCAGTACATAGTAGGTGATCAACGAACTGCTATCAGGTAAATAATGACAGGATTGGGTTTGTAAAGGCCAAGGGAGGCGCGGTACTGCTTCCCCACCCCAGGCTGGAAAACGGATCCACGGACCCCTGTGGGGCGAAGGGCATAGGAAGGTCAGCGACTGGCTAACCCCATGGGCTTGCATGTCACACAACCTGAGGTCCCTGCTCCAGGCCTAATGGCTCAGTGACCTGGGGCAAGTCACTTCAGCTGCTGGGGTCTCGGCTTCCTCGTCTGTGCGTGGGGGCTGAGAACGGGACCTGTCCCCCGGGGCGGCCGGGAGCACCCGCGAGTCTGAGCACGGAGCCCCGCACGCTAAGGGCGCGGCACTCGGGAGCCATGACCGCGCTCGTGGGCCGGGCCATCTGGCTCGGATCGGGCCCCCAATCCACCCCCCCGACCCAGGGGAAGCGTCGGGCCCGAGTTCCCACCACACGACACCCAGCGGCGCCCGCCGGCCCTGCCTGTGCGCGGAGCACCCCGCTTGCCGAAAACAGCTGCTGAAATCCCACTTCCCCGACATCAAAAGCCTCAGTGGGTTTTCACCAAACAAACATAATGCAGAACCAGAGAAAAGGTGTCAAATAAATAAACCAAACAAGCTGTGCATTTTCTTCCAGCGTCACAGCTGCGCCCGAGGGTAAACAGCACGCGGGTGTCACCAAACATCAACGCCCGAGAAATTACCTTGACAAAAAACTCAGCCGTCCCCCAACAACCCCCCAGTCCTGCCCCCCTCCAACCACCATTTTGCATTTCTGGAGTTCCCATCTAATGATTTTATTTTTCAATTAATTCCTTGACAGAATGCCAGCCCGCGTCTCTCTCCCGGCCCTGGCTGGCGCTGTCGCCCCGCATGCAAGGCACAGGCAGACAGAAAGGCGCGAGCGGCCGGGCGGGGGGCTGCGGGACGAGAGAAAGCACCTCATGGGGTTTTGTTCCAGAGGCAGCACGCCGAGCAAGGCCGAGCAGAGTGGCGGACAAGGGAATTCTGGAAGGGCCCTGAGAGGTGCAGGCGCTGGCAGCGGGGGAGGCTGGGGCCAGGCTGCCAGGACCAGAGGCCGCTGCTCCGGGCTGGGCCTCCTGGGGCCAGAGCCTCACGTCTCTGTGCTCCGTCCCCGCACTTACACAATGGTGCCCCGCTCGGACGGGGCCTGGGGCTCCAGGAGGGCAAACGTACTAGGTCTTTCCAGCAGCGCCTGGCGCGCAGCGAAGGCTGGCCCATCTTGCAGCTCGGTGATGGACGCTGTCACTGGATGCTAACGGATGCAGGCAGCTTACTTCTTTAAAATGGGGGCAGCAACAGCAGCCCTGGACCGATGCAGGAGCCACTGGGGGTGCCCCATCCTGGAGGCCGCCCGCAGCATTAGTGCGTGGCTCGGGGACACGTCAAAGGTGGTCTTTGGCCACTGGGCTATGCGTGGCCCTGGTGCGGGGCCAGCCGGAAGGGTTGGGGACATGAGCCCCCCAGAGAAAGCCTCCACCAGGGAGGTGTGTTAATGGGGAGTTGGTGGACACACGTTCCAGCTCCCTCGTCTCCCAGGGGACAGCTCCGAGCTGTGTGGCCACACAGATTTGGAGGGCCCTGGTGGGCTGAGCGCCAGCTGCCCACGGCGGGGCCCGCTCACTGCGGCCCCGGGACTGGTTCCCTCACTTCCCCCCCGTTCCTCATGCGCTTCCTGGGCTCACCTCCTACGTGATCTGCCTGTACCCAAATCCACATCTCAGGCTCTGCCTGTGGGGGACCCACACCAAGACACCACGTCTACAGGTGACCCAATTGGAAGGAAGGCTCCCACGTGACACAGGCCCCCGGTGGAGTGTTTTGAGTTTGCTGACAGGATTCAAGATTTAAAACACTACTTACTAATATGCAAACGGAGGGAAGATGCTACATAAAAGTCTCCATTTCTAGGTGCTCTGGAAACGGGCTGACCCGGCCACAACGGGCCCACGTCCGCCGCTGAACGTGAGCACATGCTATGTACCAGGCCTGGGGCTGCGGCCACAGCTGTGAAGAAAACGCTGAAGGATATTTTGAACCGCCAGCCACGGTGGCTGTGTCGGGCCTGACGGTGGGCAGGGCCCAGGCAGCCGAGGCAAGCTGAGGGCTGGCCAGGAAGAGCTGAGAAGCGGAGGGCCCTGGCGTTCCTTGGGCCTCCGTGTCCCAGGCACCCGCTGGCCCTGAGCAGCAGGCTGGGTGGGCCCTGGGAGAAGTGCCCCGAGCACACTCCCCCCACACCCCGTCACACCAGCGATGCCCACGGTCCCGCGGCTCAGTGGCCTGCCCTGCAGTGGACACACTAGCTTGGTTGCCCCTTAGGAAAGAACTCCCAGCAGACAAGCCATGAAACAGACACCCTGCAGCACCCACCCACCTACAGCAGCGGCGTTCACCCAACTGCCTGAGAGAATCATCTAGAAACCACTGGAGCCGGGCCCCCACCCCCCGAGGTTCTGATGCGATTGGCCTGGGGCGGCCGTTGGCTACTGAGACTGATGATCATTGCCCTTACGAATCACCCCGGAGCTGGGGCTCCGGCTCGTGGGGAAGCATGAGACCGTGCCGCCTGGTAGGCCCTCGCTCTGTGCGTTCCACGCAGCTGGCCCGGAAGCTCCCCGTCCACGGGGCCCGGATTACGGTGGATTTAGCCTGTCGTAGGGCTGTGGGGCCGGGCTAAGCTTGGGGGCTTTCAGGCTCCGTCCTGCATGTGTTTGCATTAGTTACAGATGCCGGAGAGGCTAGTGAGGGCTGGGGAGGACGGCGAGCGGCCAGGTGAAGGTGACTCACCGCAGTGGAACAAAGGAAAAAGGAAGGGAACAGGTGGAAGGCATCCCCACTCCCCTGCCTCGGGCCTGGAGGGATCGTTCCGTTTCCAGTAGTGACTTGACGGGCAAGAGCCTCCCGTCCCCCTCCTCCTGGCACAGCCCTGGGTTGGGAGGACGTGGTAACGTGTCCTCAGGGGGCCAAGGTGGGAGGAAGTCTGCCCCAGATCTGGACGCGCACGGGCCTCGCGAGGCCAGGCAGGCACGGGAGGGAGACGATAGGGTGGGTTGAGGGCTGTGGCAACTTGGCCCCAGCTGCCCTATGGGCCCTGCTTCACCACAGTGGTCAGACCTGACTTTTCCAGGGACCAGAATCTCCATTTTTCAGGCCAAGTCTTCTGAAAGCACAATAGTGGCAATTTATTAAAAAAAAACAAAACACCAAAAAAAGAACCAAACCCCACCTGTGCATATCTTATAGGCACACTAAAGATCTGAGGCAGAGCTCGGCTGACGGCTCACCTGTGCAGCCTCTGATTTATGGTCTCTCCCCTCTCTGTCTACAGAGCCCCACTAGTTTCACTTGTGGCCACAAAGCAGTCACAAAAATCTCCCCGTCTGTCTTGTTTTTTTCTTGGGTTTCTCTGGCCTGGGCCCACCGACAATTCAGAAGCAACATCGGCCGCCCCCTGCCACCAGCCCCAACCCTGGAGGGAAGCCCACCCTCCTCCCGGCCCTATTGCCAGCACTCTGGTCCCCAGGTCCCCAAACCCCTGTCCAATCCGGGCCCGGCCCCTTCCCCTCCCAAGTCGCTCTGAAATTCTCCTTCTGTCAGTTTAATTCCGTGATCGATGAGGAAGAGCAGGAGAAATGGCCCGGCACAGCTGGTTTCCCCGTTAGCCCTAGCAGGGATTCCTGGCCTCGCTGGCGACGGCTGAGTGACATGTTTGCGGAGCGCAGAGAACACAAGTCAATAACAATTTAGCTGGATTGGGAGCAAGTACCTTCCCCGCACGGACAGCCACTCCCGGGGGAAGGGAGAGAGCGGGCAGGGTATTGCTGAAGCGCCTGGAAATATTTCCAAAACACCACTCCAAGAGGCTCGGGTGTGGGCAGGAAGGAGGCAGGAGGAGGAGGTGACCTGGAGACACGTGCTCCCGCCAGCTCCGGGCCGCTCTAGCCTCCCCAGCACCTCGGCAGGGGACGCATTCGGCTGTTGGAACGTGGAGCCCTCCCTACCGCCAGCCATTTGCACCCTTGCTGGCGGCTGTCGCCGAGGAGCTGTCTGACCCAAACAATTCCCGCTTCTCCATGGGTCTTCGCTCGACTCTGCCTCCACCAGCTGGGGTGGATGGGCCACTTGAGAAAGGAGCTGGCCGGGGAAGGCGGCGCCCTTCCGAGAGGGCAGGGGTAAGACGCGGTGGCAGGTGGGACAGTCCCCCTCGTCTGCTTCCTGCTGGGCTGCCTGCCTCCGTGAAGCCTTAAGGAGGGAACGAGAGGCACCCAAATGGAGGAATAAAAGCGAGGCGAGGGGAGCTTACGGGAACCTTCTGTCTCCAGGGAGCTGCAAAGATCCACAGCAAAGGGATATTTTGAATAATAAATTCTGTGACTTCACATACTTGCTTGAACTTTCCTGACTGTGATTTTTAAAGCCCGATGATTATGTTTTCATGGCCAAGATCAAGAAGGCATATTTGCAAGGGCTGGCGTGGGGATAACGGGCTCTCCTGGTCCCCGATCTTTTGAAAATGTGCCGTCCTAGAAATGATTAAGTTATGGAAGGGGGGGGTTGGTGAACTGTTGCAGGCTTTAAATATCATCTGTATGCTGATGACTTCCAAATTTATATCTCAGCCCAGACTTCGCCCCTGAGCTCCAGACTCATAGATCTATCTGCTTGACATCCCACGGGGAGTCCTAATAGGTGACTCAAACCCCATGTGCCCCCCAACCCCCACCTGCTTTTCCCAGCTTCCTGGGCTTCATCATCACGACGCACCGCCATCCTGAGTGGCTCTGAGCAGAAATCTCCACACTGGCCTTAACTTCCCTCATGCCTTCCAGAAGCAAATTAGGCTGGCTCTACCTTCACCACATAGGCTCAATCCACCTGCTTCTCTCCATCCCCTACGGTCTTTGTCCCCACCCAGGCCACTGCCCCTGCTTGCTGGGAGGACCACAGTGGGACTCCTACCTCCATTCTTGCCCCTCTGCAATGCACGCCCCATAGAACAGGGAGGAAGAGGTCTGACAGTGTAAATTCTCCCTTCTTAAATCTTTGAGGGACTTCCTGCTTTATGCTGAATAAAAGCCAGGCTCCCTGCCAGGCCCCAAAAGGAGCCCTGCTGGCCTCTCTCCAGCTTTGTTTCCCAGCATTCTCCACCCTGGAACTATTCTCTAGCCATGGTGGCCTGTTAAGACTATGTTCCTGCCCCAGGGCCTTTGCACCTGTGGGTCCCTGTGCCTGGAATGTGTTTCCCCCCCGATCTGTGGCTGGCTGGCTTTCTTCTTCCCATCACGAAAACACCGACTCCTTGGAAAGACCTTTTTCCGGTCCAGGGCTGTGCCATGAGGAGGGGAAAATCTCTCCACTCCTCCCCACCTCTGAGGCATCTTGCTACTGTTTCTAATTCCCTCCATAGGGCTTGCTATCATCCTAATTTTGTTATTTACTTTTTCTTTTGTCATCTGTCTCTGCCCAGGAAATACCAGCTCTACGAGGGCAGGGGCCTTGTCTTCGGTTCACTGCTTGGTCCTCAGGGCTGAGTAAGCCTTGACCATGAGGTGGTCAGTGCAGAGTTGAGCACATGAATGAATGAATGAATGAGCAGAGTATATGGGGGGCAGAACAATGGGGACTCCTTCCCAGGGAAAGCTGGAGTTCTTAAGCAGAGCACTCCAGTCGGGGGGGGGGGGGGAGGGGGTGTCTGTGATGCTTCTAGAACTGTATACTCTCTGAGAAAGAAGGGGGCATGGTAGGAGGAATTAGCCGTCCCCGTGGCTTTTAGGTAAAACAAGGGCAGCATTTCTTGAGCCCCAGGGGCTGCCAACTCCTTCTGTAAGTGGTGAGGCAGTGAACAGTTTTGGCTTTGCAGGCCACGGTGTCTCTGCTGCAGCCACTCTGCTCTTCCCTCGCACTGTGAGCACGCGGCCGGACCAACCACGGGAACACACAGGCACGGCCATGTGCCAAAAGCCTTTTATTTACAAAAACATGCTGCAGGCTGGGTCTGGCTGTGGGCTCTGGTTTGCAACCGCTGCCCTACCTGGACGGGGAGGCCAGGTCCGATAAAGGGGGATAATTTGGGATCTGGGGGCTTCTGCCGAATAGGGAGTAGGGAGATAGGGTTATCTGCTCTGCAGTGTGCAAAGCTGTGTGCTCTCTGGCAATCCACTAGACCTCTCTGGGTCTCAGTGTGCACCTCAGAAAGACGGGAACACCACCTCTCCCCAGTGAGCTGGGAGGCCAAACCCCTCGGCTGTGCTCCCCGCACAGAGCAGTCCTCCCCTTGGCCCTCTCCCCTCTTCTCCTGCACCTGATTTGGTCTTTAATAAGAAGTCACATGGCTGCCTCTTTCACACTGGTGTGTGTCGAGTCTCACGGTGGGGAAGAGTGGGCTTCAGGCCAAGCAGACCCCAGGGCTGGCTGCACAGCTAACTGTCCAGCATCTCTGCGCCCCGGCTTCCCTCCCGTGGGGTGACAGTGAGGAGGGACAGAACCGGCTCCCGCACCGTGGCTGCTACAGATGAGATGCTCGGTTAGAATGGGCCCTGATGTTCATGTGTCTGGCTCCCAGTTAGGGGCGCCCACTCTGTGCTAGACGCAAGGCCACGCAGGGGGCGTGGAGAGGGCCCTGTGCCCTGGAGGGTAGAGCCTCACGGGGAGAAGAGACATCAGACAATCCCACACAGGAACACAAAGTGGAAGGAAGATGGGGCGAGGGATGATGCGGGAACTGAACAGACAAGGGGTACCAGGGAGAGGGCCAGTCTCTGACGCTCTGGTTGAGAGCTGCGGCGAGGGGGCCCGGAGTCGGGCAGCCAGGACAAGGGCACTGGCAGTCAGGCCCCTTCCCCGCCTGGTCCCCGCCGGTGCCCGGCTGGGGGTGGGGGTGTGTGCTGGAGGCTTGGGACCCACCTGGACGGGCACCCGTCTGCACCCAGAGATAGCAGATCGCCCACCGCGGCCTGGCCCGGCGCAGGCGGGCGGGGGAGGCGCCGCTGCTAGCCGCTTGCCATGCCGGTCATGTCTGCGCTCCCAGCTCCGGAGGTGAAAGGTGCGACCGCTAACCACAGCCCATCAGTCCTCCCAGCTGGAGTAAGACAACGGCGGGAAGCAGAGCCGTGCTCCCGGCCAAATAAAAGCCTGTTTGCCCAGGCCTCCCCGGCTGTGCGGGCTCTGAAACAGAGGGTTCTGCGGGCGGATTGCTTCTCTACCATTATATTCTTTCGGTGCCACTCGCGGGTACCACGGCCTGCCGAGGCCCTGAAAGCTTCTCGATGCCTCAACCCTGCTGGTTTGTAACACGCTCGGGAAGAAAAGGACACAGCCAGTGGCCGGCTTTCTTCTTTCTTCCCTCCTTGCTCTCTCTTTTCACCCTCCCACACGTGAGGCACCGAAGAATAGCACTTCACCTACCGGGGGCGCGAGGTGCAGAGGGGAGAGGCGGGTCTGGGCCGGGAGGGGAGGGGAGGCGGGACAGGGGCGAGGGGAGGACGGCTCCGGGGAGGACGGCCAGCTTGCTATTCCCTCTCAAAGCACCTCTGTCTGGTGTCAAGACTCTGGGCAACTTTTCCAGTGACATTGAGAGACCTGCTCTTTGCTGTTCAGTGTGATGGGCATATCGTAGGCCTCACCTGAGAAGGGAAAACGTGACACCCTGCCATCTTACAGGGACAAGGGCTAGGAGGAAGCCTTCCTAAGGGTGGGGAAGCCGGGCGGTGGGGGTTTAAAACAAGCTTCTTTGGCTGCCAATACAGGAGCCTCGGTGAGTGGCAAGCACCAGGCCAGGCAGGGAGCACGTCTAGGTCCCACACCTGCGTCGGAACGCAGGGCACTCCGAACGCCGTCTCCCCTGCGAGGAATCCTCCTCCTCGCTACTGTGTACTCAGAGGCTACCGTGTGCCCGGCAGGGGCTACGCGCTCAAGACACGGGAGACCAGCCGCCATCGAGAGTCAGATGCAAATGCACCATCCTGGGCGCTGCCCGCGTGCCGGGCACCTCCATTCCCCCAGTCACACACGCGGGCACACACACACTCGGTTATCACCCAGGCTTGTAAAAACCAGGGCTCATCCTCTGTCTCTCTTCCTTGTCCTGAGCACATCCTCCCTGAGCCCGGCTTGACTGGGACGCGAGGTCAACGAGGCGCTCTGGGCGGCCCCGAGAAGGAACTGAGCAAGTGACGTCTGTCACATGCTCCCCTGTGCCAGGAGCATCAGAGGCATCATCTCCTTGAGCACCGCGGGTCCCCAGAGAAGGTGGACGCCCTCGCCCCACCGTACGGATGACAAAGCTGAGGCCGAGTGCCGTGCCCAAGGTCACAGAGCAGGTATGGGGGACACACCCTGGGGTCAGTGGAAGGGGCAGCGGGGCACACCCGCTGTTACAAAGACTCAGTCCAGCAGCATGGCCAAAAGCCCAGGTCTGACTCCTGATTCGGCTGCTAGTAACCGGGTGCTCCCTTGGGCAGGGTATCTGCCCTTTCTGTGCCTCAGTTTACTCATTTGTGAAGCAGAACCGAATGATGGTATTTACCTCTTAGGATTCTGCAGGATTAATACCTGCGCCCGCCCGTCGATAATACCTGGCACGGAATAAGGCTTAACAGATGAAAGTTGTTACAGCAGTAGTAATAATCATTAGTGTTATCTAGCCTGAACCGCGCACGGCTGTCCACTGTCACCTAGGCTCGTCAGGGACTCTTGGTTAGAGAGGGGCTGGTCTCAGGGGCTGTGAACGAAGCTTTCAGTTCGCGAGCAAGCCTCGTGCCTGGCCCTGCTGAATGGCCGAGACGCCTGCCTGTCATTCCCCGGCCCACCTTCCACAGGGAGCCCTTTGTGTGGCCTCGTGGCCTTGGGGCTCGGACTGGGCAAACAGGGCTGGGGCCTCCACCTGAGATCTGAGTGCCTTCCTGGCAGAGCTCGGCCTGGAGGGAGGAAACTGGGCGTAGGTCCCACTTGCCCTCGGAGTCCGCCAGGGCCCTGGAAGCGCTGAACAATGCCGATTTTGACACAAATGAGCTGGGTATTTTTCGCCATGTGGGAAGGGGCAGGGCGGGGAAAAGGGTCCAGCCAGGAAAGCGGGAGGCCAGCAGCCCTATTCTGAACATTCAGGGCTGCGGGGGTACCTCCCATTCCCCGAAGAGCTCAGACAATGGGGTGGGTGGGTAAGAGGGACCGTGGGCTCCAGAGCACCTGTTCTACGATGATTCACCCCCCTCCCCTTCGGGTCCAGCTAACGTGGGAAGGACGGATGGAGCCGTTGCCCTGAGTACAGGGCGCCTCAGCCAGACTGTATGAGCTTGAACCTGCTTCCACCATTCACTGCCTGCGTGACCCGGGCAAGCGACTTCATCTCCGCCTGCCTCCACCCTTCATCTGTAAAATGGGACGACACAGGGCTTCTGCCTGCTGGGAGTGCCCTGCGGGGCGGGGGGGGTGCCCTGCGGTGGGGGGAGGCCCTGTGGGTGACAAAACCAAGGCAGCTTCTGCTGCTTTTGTTACTCACAGATCATTTCAGGACAAGTCTACAAGCGGGTGCCTTTGTTAGCCTCCTAGGTCGGGGAAGGGGAAACGGAAGCCCAGAGGGCACACTGACGCCTCCCTGGACACTCAGCCAGGGAGCAACAGAAACCGGGTCTCCTTGATTACAAGGTCAACGCTCTTTCTCCTACAGCCAACCTTTTGGGGACCAGGAGCTTACGGAAAATCTGACGACAATAGATCCTCTTGCCAAAGAGGTGAACACATGCACACACGTGTGCACACACACACGTGCACATGCACGCACTCCCCCCTGCCCCCGTGACAGCCTTTCTGGGTATTCACAGCTCCTCTGAGGCCAGCCCCAGACTAGGATCCACGAAGACAAGGTTTCACGGATTCCAGGGTACAAATCCCTATGTCTTATGTTGCTGTGTTCTGGAGAGAGCTTTCTTTTGTTTTCAGAGGATTATCATGTGTTTCTTTGGGCAAGAGTGCAGTGAAACACAACCGGGAATGACTTTACTCTCAGGCTGTCTTGCTGTCGCCTCTTCACGACCCAGACAGGTGAGGCCGGTGTGGAGGTTGGACATGCGGGTACGTGTCTGAGAGACCCCTCCAGATGGGAGGCCTCCCCTCAGCAAAGACTGCCGGCTCCCCCCCGCTCCGTCCATACCCCTGCTGCTCATGGGCACCAGACGGGCTGGATATTCTCCAATGCCACCAGATCCATCCTCTGTCCTGCTGTCCCCCGGCAGGTGTCCCTGGGGGACCTGGCCCTCCGGCTTACAGATGCAACGGACCAAGGAGAGACCAAGAGGGGAGCAGAGGTGGAAGGAGAGGAAGCTGCAGCTATTTCTCCCCCAGCTCCCCACCTGCTTTGGGGAGTTCTCTGGCATTGGCTGTGGCCCTCTCCACTAGGGGATCGAGTAGATGTCTGTAGGCCCTGCTCTTGATGGACCCCAGGGACATCACTTCCTCCCCACCTGCCCCTATAGGCGCTAGGGATGGGGCGAGGGCTGGGGGGGGACCGCTCCTCATTCCTGTTCACCTCTGGCCCCTGCCCTCATCTCCGCATTGCAGGCTCTTCCTGCCAACCCCTGGGGTAAATTCTGTTCCCTGTTAGGACCTTGCCCATCTTTCCTTGGTGCAGGGAGGGTCTGGTAGCACTCACTTCCACAGACTCAGTTAGCTCAGAGCTCATGACCCCTTCCAGAACCCGAGAAGGCAATGTTCCTCGAGGGGGACTCAAAGAGAGTCCAAACACAGAGCTGGGCTGACCCTCAAAACTGACCTCGAGGCCCTCATCCCACCTTGCATTTGAGCTTATCATAGGCGGGGACGCGGTTACACGCACCCCGCAGGGCCTTCTAGGAGGACACAATTCCAAAGGCCCAGCTGACGTTTTCCATCATTTCTGGAAGGGACCCAAGAAAGTCTACATTCAGGGTCTGGATGAGTCAGGATGAAGGAAGCCATGCAGGAAACACACTCACACACCCCAGGTCTAACAAAGGCCCCAAACTTCTGGAAAATGGCATTTGCTAGTGCCATGCAGTACAGGGCGACAGGGCGGGGTGGGAGGCTCTAGGGCTGGCCTGGAGTTCGGATCTGCCACTCTCCAGCTCCGTGACCACGGCCAGTGCCTCGGTTCGTCTACAGAACAGAGACAGCAGGGCCTGGAGCTGCTACTGCGGCCCTGAGGCCGAGACGGTGCAGGTCATATGCTGAGGACGGGCCCTGGCGCAGAGCGAGTCCTTAGTAACACTAGCTGCCATGTGTCACTTCAATGCTTGGTGGGTCTCAGTTTTCCCATCCGAAAAATGGGGCTGATCAAGGGCACCTGGGTGGCTCAGGCGGTGAAGCGTCTGCCTTTGGCTCAGGTCATGATCCCAGGGTCCTGGGGTCGAGTCCTGCATGGGGCTCCCTACTCAGCAGGGAGTCTTAGCTTTTCTTTCTGCCCCTCCCCCCGCTCACGCTCTCTCGCTCGCTCTCAAATAAGTAAAATCTTAAAATTAAAAAAAAACACCAAAAACCAAAAACTGGGGCTCACATGCCCACGTCGCAGGGCTGCTGGGGTGTTTGCGGGAAGACGTGTGTAACCAAGCCACTGTCTCCATGACTCCTGTGACTGCGGCTGCCCTGTCTGGGCCGCGGATACTCAGAGGCGGCCGATCCCACACGAACGCTCCTGGCCGCGTCTTTCCGCGGCAGTGAGGCAATAATGCTGTCTTTGGAACTCAATTTATTGAAGGGGGCTTCTCTCTGACGCAGGACAGAACTGCTGAGCCTGCAGGCCGCCGGCCCTGGGGGTGGGCAGTGCGGACGAGCGGGCAGCGACCCTTACACAAACATTTGCCGACGGGGGCATTTGGGCCTGTCAATGGCTGTCGATAAGGACAGGTTCCCTTTCTGCACATCAGGATTTGGGGACTTATTGAGTTGTAAGCCTGGGACTGTGTACTCAGTCCTCATTTCTCTGGTTTCTTGTGCGCCTTTGCCGGTATCCTCCCCAGCCTGAGACGGGGGGCCTGCCCTGTACCGGACGCTGTGCCAGGCACGGGGGACCCAGAGAGGAACCCAAGGACATAGTCCCCATGCCGGGAAAGGCATCAGTCCAGGGAGGATAAAACCATAAAGGAATATATGGTGACCCAGCACGGAAGTATAGGAAAGGAGGTGGGAGAGCAGAGGATGGAGCCGTTACTGATACCCCAGGAGGGGGGCAGAGGCAGGGAGGGCTTGCTGGGGGAGGTGTCATTTGAGCTGGGCCTTAATGGCTGCATAGGCTGTGCCTGCTTAACGAAACGGGCAGGCCGAGCATTCTGAGCAGAGGGAAGAACACATGGGAAGACACACAGCACTGCGTGGCCTTCGGGGAGGTTTGGTGGGACGAGGCTGGGAAAGGCCCCTGGAGTGGGCAGGGTGAGGGTGTATTCTGAAGGGTCTGGAAGGCTGAGCGACTGAGAGGCTTTCATCCTGTCTCCGGAGTTGGTAGCACACCTGAGGGGGGTGCACTTTTGCACCCCCGAGACACTGTTGGGAAGCCCTGCTTGCTAGCCCGGAGCAAGACCAGAGAGGCCCCACTGGAAAACTCCCTCCCCGTGAGGGCCGCCTTCTCTGCGTGTCCCCCCCAAGCTGCCACATGACCGGGGAACCCGAATGTCACTAGCTGGGACCGTAAATGATCACGTCCTGGCTCCAGGCTCCATCCCTACACGATGAGTGGGGCAAGGGTGGGCTCTGTAGCCAACACCCCCACTCTGCCCCCAGGGGACACTGTTGGCTCCCCGCTGCCCAGTGGGGGTGGGTGAGGGGAGCAGTGGCAGGCACTTGGGTAAATGGTCTACCCAGGAAAGCCCCCGAGAGCCATGACCCCTCCAGTTGTCCCTGGGACTCCTGGGTGGAGGGCAGCAGACTGCCTCAGAGCGGCCGTGGCTGATGCCGTGGGGGAGAGCACGGAACCCCCTTACCGGGCCCGGCCTTCCCAGGCAGCGGGGAGGAAGAGGCGCATTCCCAGCCGGGTGAGGCTACTTCCTGGGCACCCGTCACTAAGCCAAAGGGATCCTAAGTGGATAGGAGGCTAGCAGCTGCCCCTTCACTGCCTGGCCTTGAACGCACTTCTGAGATGCATGGGAGAGGCGTGGAGATGGGATCCAGGTTCAAAGGTCCCTCGCTATCCCGAGTGCGGGGGTGCACGCTGTGAGGGACCGTCGGGGGCACCTGCCACACCTTCCACATGCCTGGTGTGGCCCAGTGTGGCCCAGTGTCCTTGGGGCTTTCCTTCATCCCTTCTGCCTGATTCCCAGCAACTTGCTGGGCAGGACGAGGCCTCTTGTGAGCCAGCCCCCCACTCTCTCCACTTTATCTGTTCCAGCCATGCTGGCCTCCCTGCTTCTCTAGGTGCCAAGCTCAAGGTCCCCACTGCTCAGGCAGCCCTTTCGTGGGCACAAATGTCACCTCTGCAGGAGGCCTTTCTAGACCACCTGCTCCAGTAATGTACCCGGCCTCTTCCACTCAAACCCGTCGCCCAACAGAGCAGGTGCTCACTGAGTATTTTCTGGGGATGGACTGAATCATCGGTGAGGCCGCGTGATGCCCCCAAAGTGTGTAAGAGGTGAAGTCAGGTTCTGGGACCATCAGGCCCCCGGCAGGGAGTAGATGGCCCCCAAACTGAGTAACCGAGGAGGGTAACCAAAGAGGTGGCAGAGGGCAGCGGTTTCAGTGTGAGCGAACCCCTAGGCTGGCCACAGGGACCTGGATAGAAAGTGCTGGGTAGAGAGGGCAACTAGACTGAGCTGTGGCCTTGGGTGGCAGTGCCAGCCAGCCAGCCACCTGGCAGGATGGAAGGCGGGGGTGGGGAGGTGGGATGGGGAGGGAATAAACCCCCTGACCCCAGTCTCCTCCTCCCCCCAGTTTCCTGCCAGGCCTTCCAATGACCTGACCCAGCTGGAAGCCATAGGGCATGGAGGCTACGGGTGCCGTCCACACAGATCAGCCTCTCGGTGGGAAGCAGGGAGAGGAGGGCGGACAGCAGATCTGGGGGGCAGAGGGAGGGCACCCAGCACATGCATGGAGACAGGGATCTTGCCCCATGCAGCCCATCGCCGCAAAGACAGTGCTCTCGGAGCCCCGCACACTTACCGTGGAAGCGCTCAGCTGTCTTCCGCCGCAGGGTCTGCAGGCTCACCTCCGAGTCAGCCCACTCCAGGACCAGTCTCCGGCCGTAGAGGTGGGTGCTGTGACACAGCGCCTGGAAGGCTCTCTGGGGGAGGAAGGGCAGGAAATGAAACTGCGAGCTAGTGGAGACCTACTGCAGACACTGCATCCTGTCCCCCTCCCGCCTGCTGGCACCTCAAGCTCAAAGGCCAGGTTCCGGCCCTTGTGACACCTGCTCTCTGGCGAGGGTGTGGGAGCTGTTGGGCACTTTATTCAATTAGTGGGTTACGTTCCCAGGGAGAGAGCTGCAAGTGACCGTGCCGTCAATATATCTGCCTGTAATTGGTGCCCAGGCCAGCGGCCGACTTCTTCCCCGTGCTGTGCTGTGTCTGGGGAGGGCCACCCCATGAACCGGCTCGTCTCCCACTGGGTCATCGGGGGCCATGCCACGTGAGAAAGCCGAGCCCTGTCTAGCCATGGTGACGGCCACACAGGCCCCTTGCTTTTGCCTGGTGGCTTTGTCCTTCACTAGCCCCGAGGAGTCCGTCCCCCACCTCTCTCTGCTGCCCGAGGCCAGGCCACCTTCAGCCTCCGGAAGGCCCCCCCACCCCAGGCGCTGGCTCCCTCTGCAGCTCTGTTTTCCTGCTCTTCACTGCTCCTGGCCTCCGAGTTCTCCCTCCCCCATCTCTGGTGTTTGGCGCCACTTTACTGAGATATAAGCCACACATCGTGCGAGTCACCCATTTGAAGTACACAGTTCAGTGGTTTTCAAGATATTCAGAGTTGTGCGGCCATCACCGCGTCAAGTTCAGAATACTTCATCCTCCTCCTCCCGGAAGAAACCCCACACTCGGGAGCGAGCACGCCACACCCTCCCCCGGCCCCCCCGCAAACACTAGTCTGTCTCTTTGGATTTGCCTGTTCTGGACATTTCAAATGAATGGAACCGTGCGGGATGGGTGAGTTCGCTCTGAAATGCGGCTAGGGCCCAGGCTAAGTAGCACTGCCCAGGGGTTCTCCCTACAGCTCTCCCGTGGCACACAGAGGCCACGCGCTTAGACTCCCAAGCCACCGTGCCTGGGCAGGGCAGGTCCTATACCTCCTCGCTTCGAGACCTCAGCAAGTTAATGAATCCCTCTGGCCTCAGTTTCCTGGTCTATGAAATGAGAACGTTAATGGTACTCCCAGCTAAGGGTTCCACGGGAGATGAGAAGGAGTTAACGTGGAAGGTGCCTCCAACAGTGTGGGGGTATACAGCAAGCGCCAACAGATGCTAGCTCTCGTCCTGGTTGTGCTGTTACTGCACACTTATCACATCTGTGATTTCTGTCTCTCAGCACAGAGGCCTTGAGTCGGCGGTGGGTGGGGACAGGGCTAGCCCCGGGGGGCTCGTGAGCACTGGAAGCAACGGGGGCTAAGGGTGGCGCTGTGGTCCGTGCTTCTAGGCTGCAGTCAGCACCACATGGTACGAGAGCCCATCCCTCTTGCTTCCCGCATGCTGCGAGGAGGCAGCGTGACTGTCAGGGGCTCAACCGTGTTCCCCCCAAAAATGGATGTTGGAATCCACACCCCTGGTACCTTGGGGTGTGACCCTAGTTGGAAACAGGTCCTTGCAGGTGTAGTCAAACGAAGGTGCGGGCGTCCTGGAGAAGTCAGGCCCCCTAACCCACTGTGACTGCGGCCTTGTAAGAGACAGAGATGCAGGGCAGGTGCCGCGTGGAGACAGAGGCTGAGGAATGCCACTGTCACCAGGAGCTGGGAGAGAGGTGGGGACCAGACTTCCCTTGAAAGGAACCCAACAACTCCTGCCCCCTTGACCTTGGACTCCTAGCCTTGAGAGCTGTGAGATAATCAGTTTCTGTTGGTTTCAGGCACCCAGCCTATGGCACTTTGTTACGGCCACGGAGGTGACCCTGGGTAAGTCAGGTGCCCCACTGGGAGCCTCGGTCTCCTCATCTGTAAAATGGAGCTAATTGTGCGATTAACATGTAACAAGCCCCGGCGGCGGGAGCGGGGGAGGTAGTCCACAACTGATAGTCGATAAACCACCAAACCTGAAAAGCACTGATGGGAGGTGGCTGGGACATGCATCTTTTTAAAAGGAGATATGTGGTCAAAGTACAGAAATGCTTTGTTCTCAGTCGCGCTTTTCTGGCAAGGGCCAGGTGCGGGGAAACTTTTTCTCCCCCCCCACCCTTTTTTGACTTTAATTTAAAAAACTCTTTCTGACTGCCAGCATAGCCTCTGCATTTTTTCCACGCGGATATAAAAATGCATCTGGACTCCGAGCCGAAATGGCCCATTCAGAGCTTTAAAACACACGCGTTCTCAGCTGGCATGGCAGAGAAACAGCCTGACTGGGGGAGCGGGGGTTCGAAGATGGGGGAGAAAAGTCAGTTGGGAGTCTGGCGGGGTGGGTATTCTGCCCCGGCACCCGGGTCCCGAGGAGCTGTAGTCCCGGGGACGCAGGCGGGCAGGGGCGCCTACGAGGCTGCATCTGGGGAGCAGAGAGAAGTGAGGGAGGGGGCCTGGGAGGTGGGCCCGGGCGAGGCGCCCCCACCCCGGCCTCCCTCTGCGTGCAGCCTTCAGACTGGCGTTTCCTTCAGAACCCTGGAACCGCAGTCTCCACTGCTGGGCCCCACCAAGCTTGGAGAGGGCTCTGCTCACTGCAGAGTTGCTAAAACCCCCTCTCCTCGCCTCCCTCTGACGGCAACCCTTCCAAATCCTCATCTCTTCTTTGGAAGGGCTTTGCACCTCCAGAGGTGAAGATGGCACAACCATTGAGACTGGGGGCTCTGGGCCCGGGCTGCTTTGGTTCCCATCCCCGCTGCACCACTAAAAAGCTATGTGAGCTCGGGCAGGCTGCTTAACCTCTCTGGGACCCGAGTCCTTGAGGGGCAGCAGTGAATGGACAGGAGGAGCACCGCTGGTGGTGGTGGTTATTATTATTATGGATGCCCTCTGCTCCCCTGATGGCACCGAAGAGCAGGAACAGTATTTGGTGGGACACAAAAGCTCTCGTGCATTCGGCTCTGGGGGCACAGTGTGTGGTTCTCCCAAAATAGCAGGATGAGCTTCTCTTGCCCCAGTCCCCTCTGGTTCGTAGGAGACCAGGTCTCTTTCCCGAGTGCCCGCTGCCTTGCTAGGTGCCATGCAGTGGCCTCAAACTGTCTCAGGCAGCAGGGACAGTGACCCGAGGCTGAAAGTGGCCTTGGACAATCCAGCAGTCATATTTCACCAAAAGAGCCTAATGAGAGCTTGTTATATTTGGGGGATCCTAGGAGGCAGGGGGGTGGGTGAGCAGGAGGACACAGCCCAGGCCTCGAGGGGCTTTCGGGCTAGTGCAGAAGACATGGAAGGTTCCAGGCACAGCAGAGGGGAACGTGAAGCCCCGGCCTCTCTGGCCTGGGGCCCACCAGCAGCTTCCTCCCCGGCCTCTGTGCCTGCTGAGACCCGCCACCTTCCTCCTGAGAGTTCTGAACGTCAGCCGCAGGCACCCCTCTGCCAAATCAGCTCTCAGGGCCTCGTTCACCTGGGGGCGCCCGGGGTCAGTGCGATGAGGGTGTCTCAGAAAAAGTGGGGAGTTAGACGTTCCTGGCCTGCTGCTTCTCTCCAAATCCTGCTTCTGCTGCCCGTTTTCTTCCCTTGGAATGCAAGGGCCTTCTTCTTCCCACGGGTTATGGATCTCCTGGGCTGGAACTCTAAGCCTATGATCCCAACCTACTCATGAGAACAGACATCATTTTCCCATTTCAATGAAAGGAATACAGGCGCCGGCCAAGGTCCCCACGCACGTCAACTTCCTTCTAGCTTTTCCTTTCAGACCCTGTACGTTCCATCCCTGGGCCTTTATAATCTGCTCTGGCCTTGGAAGAGCTCCCTCCTCACAGCTGACCTGCTGGTGGTCCAGGGGACACCATGTTCTCCTCACACAGACGACAGCCGGGCGCCCTCCCTGCGCCCTGCCCGCGTGGCCTCCAGCCCAGCACCGGCCCCATGGACACCTGCTTGCGGGCCGGCCTCCTGGGCTCAGCCTTGAACCTGGAAGGGAAGGTCTCTCTCCTTGCTGCCCCTAGCAGTGCTTGGGACACAGTGTGCCCAGGGAACATGGCTGTTCCCCTCATCTGCGGGGGATACGTTCCAGGACGCCAGTGGACACCCGCACCCACAGATGGTACGGAACCCACACGTACTCCAGTTTTCCTATACGAACATTGTATGGTACAGTTTTGCCTATAAATTAACCACAGTAAGAAACCGAACAACAATAACTAATAATAAACTAGAACAATCGTCCGATAAACTGTAATAACGGTTATGTAAACGGGGTCTCGCTCAAAATACGCTCCTGTACAGAAGTCCCCCTTCTTCGGGTGGCATGAGAGGATGACGTGCCTGCGTGATGAGACGGAGGCCCCACACCTCTACGATACAGAGCACGGGGGACAGAGGAACAAGGAGCTCATGTCTTCGGCTGCCCATATGCATGGGACACTCTGCCTTTCGATTAGGACAGGACCTGGTATGTACACGGTCTTGTGTCTGGCAAGGGGAAGAAGATCTGCTCCCAATAAGAATGACTTTGGTGCCCTGGGGGACAGGAACAGGTGTGCAAGCCACCAGGACTCGGTACACCACCAGACCACCCACTTGGGTCACTGCAGAAGCCCAAAGATCCAGGTGGAACTCTAGGAGTGCATTCATTTGGCCAGGAGAAGGCCATAGAAGAGGGGAGCCCCTGCTCTCTGGAACCACTTCCTGTCATCATCCGGCCAGTTTTGGCTATTCCTGCTCTTCTCTGGACCATTTTCCCGGCTTTCACAGCCAACACCCACGGACTGTATAACCAGGGCTCTCGCCCTCTAGTTTCTGTTTAGGGTGAGCAAATGGGAGGGGCCATAGTACTGGAGGGAGGGAGGAAAGGGGTGGGGTTATTTCTTTCCCTGCTCTCTCCCTCCAGGACTGGCGCTCCTGCCGGGGCCCCTCTAGGACAGCTCCCACTGTCACTGGCCCCTGCAGGCACCAGCATCCCTAGCAAGTCCCTGAGCCCTACTTCCTCCTCCATAAATCCCTCTTGGATCATCAAGGAGTAGACTGTTTGCTGACCCAGATGGCTGCCCAAAGTCCCTCTGCCTTGACCTGGGGCAGACGGACTTCTCACTTCGGACAGCAGGTCTCAGAGCCTGGTCCCACTCAGAGAACTGAGGCGTACTAAGGCCAGCTCGGGCAGGTCTGGCTGGAGTGCAGGCTAGCTACCACCATCGTCTGGTTCCCTGACTTGGCTGTCCTAGAATCACACCCCTTTGATCTCCTCCAACCTGAGCCACCAACCATGGGCACCGAGAGCCCTAGCTTCCAGCTGCCTCTTCTGCAATACTACCCCCCCCCGCCAACCCCACAAGGAAATCTACGAAGGTAGAGGGGGAATGACAGCCACCGGCTAGACTGTGACCAGGCCTGGCAGCCATCTTTCCGGAACAGGGAAGGCACTGGAAGGCTGCCAGCGCAGCACTGGCCTGACCTTTCTGCAGTTCTCCCTGGAGACAGACCTCCTCCTCCCGGCAACAAAAGTCCACTCGGTGCCCTTGGCAGGACTCCCATCCCATGGGCCGTGGCTGCTGGCCCAGGCCTGAGGACAGGACTCCTGTCTTTACAAGTCCAGGCCCTTCTCGGCCCCTTCTGCTCTGTGTCTTGCACAGTGGGAGGGCTCCATCCCTCCGCAGACGTCAAATCCACCTGAGCACGGACAATGGCAACCTGCGCCCGGCCATCTGTGCCCCCAGTGCCTGGAGCAAGTGTGACCTAAGACGGCCAAGAATGGCCACGTGTGCCCAGGAGCACGGGGTTGATTGACAGGGACGTGAGCACCAGGCCCTGGCTGGGACCGTTGGGGGCCTGGCTCCTTCTCTCCACGGAGGTGGCTGAAAAACGTGGGGCCCGTGCTTCTGGGAGGAAGGTCTGCCAGCACCGCATGTTCTGTCTCTCTGGGCAGCATCCTGAGCTCCGAGGGGCAGAATCTTCTCGTCCCCGCCTTATGGTGCCCACAGTCCCGGAAGCAAGCTCTCAGCGGGTCCTGCCAGCAGGCGGGAGCTGGTCCCCGGGATGAGTGGGGCTCCTGGCACGGGACTGGGGGACCCCACTTAGCACCTTAGTCCATTGCAAGTGAGGATAGTGGGGAGCTGAGGGCAAGTTTCTCAGAGAGACGGCCGGGGCATTGGTTCCAGGCTGCGGCGACTATGTGTCTCGGAGAAACAGATGTGTCTCCTGCCTCCCCTGCGTTTATCCACACAGCTCCGTCCAATTCAACTCAACCTCCCTGGAGGACCCACCATGAACCAACACCACGGTGGGGGACACAGAGGTGAGGCATCACCTGTGACCTCTGCAGAGATAAAGGAACCACCGGGAGAAGACAACCAATGCCAGGTCATCGGCAGTCAGAAGCGGCCAGGCAAAGAGGCAGCGCGGCCTGCTAATGGCCTTGGGCTCCAAGTGGGGCCCGCAGCGTGGCCCTGCTGCCTTCCGGCTTTGTGACCCGAGGAGGCACTTCTCTGGGTCTCCATTTTCTCTGCTGCAAAGTGGGGGCACTCTGACCTCCTGCGTCTGCCGGGAAGAATAAGGAAGACGGCAACGATTCATTTACCCCAGTGCCTGGCACGCGGTAAGGGCCTGAACCCCGGTCCCCGTTGTTGCCGTTGGTAGTACAGCTTTTAAAAAGCTACCAGTAGTGCTCCTGGCGGCAAGGAAGTTGCCCGTCTTTCTCGGGCTGGGCTGGTTGGCTTTCCTGGGTTACGTGGACGGACTGCCTGGTGAATCTGGAGTGAGGACTCTGGAAGCTGCCCTTCCCCTGGGGGGCAGAGGCCCAGAGGGAGGGACAGGGTGAGCAGAGGGGTATCTCACGGCGCTGCTTATCCCCCGGAGATGAAGGTCGCACCCTTGCTAGTCTGAGAGGGGCTTGTCCTGACCCTGGCTTCTCAGCCCGTAAGTGTGTTGGCTGAGCCTGAATCCCCGCCTTGAAATGCAAGGCTCAGGATTCCAACAACTTCCTCTTACGCCTGGGCTCTAAAGATGGGAACAAGGCAAAACCCTGCGAATGAGACAGGGGCATGAGTGTCCACACCTAACACTCTTGCCTGAACAGAAGAGTGGGGACCAAACCCCCATTCCCGAGTTGGCTTCCAATTAACATGTCTGGAGACAAAGAACATCCGAGAGCCGGGCAGCAGCCCTGACCCCTGGGGCCCGGCCCACTCGCTGCTGCCCCTTCTGTGGTGCCCTGTGCCATGGCCTGGGCCCGGCCCTTCCTCTTCACAGTTGCCTCGGGGGCAGTATTACTTCTGACGGGGGGGGTGGGGGTGGGGGGTGGGGATGGATGAGAAACCTGGCGTTCGGGGATACGAAGCCCGTTGTCTGTGTCCACGGCCTCCTCATTTCCATGGGGTGATGGCCCCTTCGGACCCTGTTGCTCCCACAGGCCCCACGGAGACCGTGCTCTACTCCATTCTTACACTCAATTAAGCAAACATGTGTTGAGCGCACACCACTGATAATCGGATGGCGATCGTCATTTACAGGGCAGGCAAGACGGCTCAGCCCCTCGCGGGCCGCACCGGGCACCCAGCCCCGAGTGGCTGTCCCTGCGTCCAGATGCCCTGCCTGGCTTCCTCAGGGTCCACCCTCTCCACCACGGGGCTGGTTTCGGCAAAGTCTGCAAGGTGACAGCATGGGTGCGGCCGGGCCCGATGGTAGCCCTCGACGAAACTCTCAGCAGCACCCCAACCCTGGGGCCAGGGGCGGGGGCCGTGTGTCCACTCCCCACCCCCTCCCCCGGCATGGTGCCGAAGGGAGAAATGGGAAGGGACACATTAACTGGTGCGACCCCACAATTAAAGCCACGGTTGTTTACCACGGCGAGAACAGCTCTGCCTGCCAACACCAGCCACCATCACGTCTCCCTGCTGCCGGCTCCCCCCAAGTGTTTATTTAAGCCAACACATTGCTCTGCTAATTGGATAACATTCCATGTGAAAATAGACCTTTTAAAACAACAGCAGCGGCAGCAAATAAAAACAGCTGCAACTGCAAAAGTACAAAGGCGCGGCGGGCTTGGGAAGGGAAGAATTAAAGGCGCATGCATGGGAAAAAAATTAATATTCTGGTTTCCGGGCCACGAGTCCGTTCTTCCCATCCTTTCCCTTCTGGGCTGCGCTTCCTTTCCTCCTCGGGGACCTGCCTGCTCTGGGCAAAGAGAGAGGGCATGGCGGCTGCAGAACAGAACCCCAGTGGCTACTGGGGGCCCCTCTGAGGCCAGGCTGCTGTCGGGCTGGGGAGGGCTGGAAGCTGACATGTGAGCTGGAGGGGCTGATATCAGGGTGCTCACTCCTTCTCTGGGGGTGGGGGGGCTCATTTCAGCCTGGGGGGGGCTCATTTCAGCCTGGGCAGGCTCCCGAGAGATGCTCTTCCCCCCACCCTCACTGAAATGTCTCTAATTGGCAAGTCCTTCTCTCTGCTGGGTGCTGGAGAGAGGAGGGGCTGGCGCTCAGCGTAAGTGAGCAAGTGAACGCATGGGCTTTGGCATCTGGCTGGCACACGGGCCGGCTCTGCCCAGTCCTGGCTGCCTGACCCCGGGGCCAATGACTTCACCCTCTTTGAGCCTCAGTGTCCTCAGGTGTCAAATGCCACCCACCACTTCCCTCTGGAGTCTTGGGAGAATGAAGAATGACAAATGTTAATGCCTAGCACCCTCCTGCCAAAGACAGGCTTTGAGAAGTTGATCAATGCCAAGACGCTGCCCTTCTAGAAACATCAGGGTCCAGAGAGGCACATGGCACCTGAGACAGGGACAGAGCTGTGCACATGAGCACAGACCCAGGGAAGCCCACTGCATTTGGGACGGTTCGAGTCCTTGACTTCCAGGCTTTGCTGATCAGCCTCTGTCCCGCTCCCCTCTACCTCGAGGGGGAAGGTCTTTGAGAAACATCAGCTCATCACCCCTGGAGTTTTAGGGAACACTGGCACTCTCAGAGGGACTGACACTTACTGCCCCGGACATCAAGGGCCGACAAGTGTCCTAGGATGGGAGAATGTGCCAGCTTGCTGAGCCTGTGATGAGGGGAGACGGGTCTCCTCCAGTTTAGCGCCTTGGCCCGGGAGCCAGAGCTGGGCTTCCCGCTGGTTCATGGGGATCGGGCCACGGGGCTCTGCAGAAGCTGCACAGACGTTACTCGGCGGCCGTGCGGAGACATGGGGAGGGAGTGATGCAAATCTCCCGCCCGATTCCTGGGGCTGCTGCAGGTTGGGGCGAGACAATGCGCGTGTGGTGTACGTGTCACATACAAAGCCAGCGCGGTCGGTCGCGGGAGCCTCTGGCTATTGTCATCAGTTGCCTGGTTACTCTGAGCTCTGCCACGACAGCCTCTGTGGAGCCTTGTGCTACGACTCTCTTTCCAGTTTGGGGGTGTGTGCTTGACCCAGAGGGGCCCGACAGATAACAAAGTCCCTGATCATGTGCAGGGTGGGACACGGTATCGTGGAGAAAGGTTGGAAAACTCGTGCAGGGCGCAGGAGCAGCGCAGATGGGTACGTGTGGGGGCCCCAGCAGCCGGCGGCGCCAAGGGGCTCCCTCTAGGGACTGACTGGGGCCTAATTCTCTCCTCAGCCAGCTGGGAATGGACTGGTTGATGCTGGGGAAGGAGTGCTGTACTGGGAGCCGACCCACCTGGGGTCAGGCCCTGGTCCCTCCCAGAAACCGTCAGTTCCTCCATTGCTTTCCAGACTCCTCGCTGTGCAGTCCCCTGTTCGTGACCCCCTCCCGCCTCTCCCCTCTCCCTGTTCCCTCCCATCTGAGCACTGCCTGGGCCCCTGGGTGAGGCTCCAACACCAGGTTCAAGGGCTGCCGATCCCAAGAGTGACGACCTCCATATGTCCACGAGGGTGTCCCGCCAGGCAACGGGAGCAAAGCCCCCAGTGAGGGATTTGGGTGGGTCAGGGATCAGTCAAGCCGTGGAAAGGCTTCTAAAGGAGGTCTCCTTCCTCAAGTGCTTCTGAAGGAGGAGAGCCACGTAGGGGAAGCCAGCCAGGGGAAGGGGGTCAGGCAGGCTCCTCTAACATTCCCACAAATTCCTTCTGCGGAAGTAAACTGTGATCTTGGGGTGTTTTACTCAGTGTCTCCTTACGGCCCTGTGCTCCCTCTTCAGACTCACACCCACCCTCGTGCTGGCTCGACATGCACAGTTGTCAGGATTCTATTCACCGGTGTGCAGCGCGCACGGCTCTCTGGGTCAGCGGCAGGCGCTAAACATGCCACTCGGAAGACAATAAAGTTCTTCAGACAGACACGGAGAAGGAGAGGGAGAAGCAGCTTCCCTGGGAGGCAAAAAGAGCAAAGGGATATCTGCAGGGAGGATGCGCTCGGTGGGTTCACACTTCGGGGAGGGCCGGCTGGTACGGTGGTGGCCACAGGGAGAGCTGCTGTGGGTCAATGCCAGGGCCAGAAGTGGCCCCAGAGCCCGGCCGGCCGCCTGTCAGAGCCGAGGGGCAGGAGGAGCCAATCCCGGAGGGGCTGTGTGTTGAGTCGTCCCTGTCCTCGGCTGCCCTTTCTCCTCCCGGAGCCCAGAATGGAAGGCAGGGCAGAGGTGGAGGGGGAGGAGCCACCTGAATAAATCAGAGAGCTGTGCTGCCAGGCCTTTGGAAATGTCCTCTGCTGCCGGGCCCTGGTGCCGAGAGCTGCCCAGCGGGGAACTCGCTCCGCCCTGTCTACCTGAGGGGCCCCTCCGCCCCAGGGAGCCCGGAGAACACAACCCCCGACCGCGTCCCGGAGCCCGAGCCCGGTCTGCTCCTCCTGCCCCAAGAGCCACGTCTGCCCCGGAGGGAGGCCGCCGTGTGTTAGAGCCATGCCTTCCCGCTGCAGGGCTCGGACACCTCTTCCCTCCGCTCTGTCCCATCCCTCCTCCTTTTTAGCCCAGCGCCATTGTCGCCACCTTCCTCCCCAGCACCACTAACAGACGGAGCTCCCAGGGCCAGCGCCACCCTAAGAACACCACCCCCTCCAAACCTCACGACAACCCGATGTGAAAAGCCCTATCACCGTTTCATAAGGGGGGAAACTGAGGCACACAGAAAGTAAGACACTTGTCCAAGGTCACACAGCAGGTAGCGGCAGGGCCAGGATTCCGACTCAGGCAGTCTAATGAGCCCCCTCGGAAGAGGCAGCTCTTGGGGGCGGGGAGTGGATCCCCCCTCCTCTTCTGCCCTGCTCACAACCTCACGCAGGGCCCCCGATATCAAACAGGCAACAACAATGTCTCTGTCCCCTCACTGTCCCACCCCTCAGAAGCCTGGAGCTTGATGGAAAGCCATGGAGAAAAAAAAACACTGTCCCGTGTTTTCCTCCCCTCTGGTTGGGACGAAGGTGCAGTGGCCCCCAAGGGGGCAGGGCTGGTGGGAACAGGGAGGCCTCGACTCCTGAGCCAGGGCTCATGTGCGCCGTCCGCCCGCACCCTGCGAGGCTGGAACCTGCTTCCCACTGCTGTCTTACAGCTGGGGAACCTGAGGCGCGGGGCAGGGCTCGGGAGGCCAAGCCGCTGGCAGGAAGGCGCTCTGGACGGCTGCCCTCCGTGGCTTCCCTCCGAGCCAATGCGGGTCCCCCAAAGGTGCCTGCCCTGCTGATGGGAACCCAGGCCAGGGCCTGTTGCATGCAGGGGGTGCTGCCCCTGCTGCCATGGACAGGAGGCAAGGGAAAGGCTGCCAGCAGAGAAGAAAGGGGAGCAGATGTCCGGAGAAACGCGGCCACGTGTCAACAAAACAGGCACTTGAGTTCAAGCCGCGGAGACAAAGGTGGCTGGCAAGGCTCCCCGACGTCCCAGGAGTGCCCTCTGTGCCTGTGCGTGTTCCCAGGGCCCACAAAGGCTGCAGCTGTGTCCCTGAGATGTCACCTTTGGCTCCACCCACTGGGCCTCTGGCGACGGCAGCTCGCAAAAGGCCAACGGGTGCGATTCTAGCAAAAACCCCTGCTTTCTCGAAGGACGCTTCATGAGACGTGGAGGGGGTCCCACTAGTCTCTTCACCGTACCCTTGAGGAACGACAAGGCCAGCAGAGGGGAAATGCACAGGCTCATGAGGGAGCCCCCAGACACAGCCAGACCCCCGATCGCAGCACCTCTGCTCCCATATCTGCTGCTGGGCTGCCCTCAGCATACCCCTGCAAGGGCGACCCACCCGCCGTGCTGCACTGAGCCCAAATCCCGAGACTGCCTTGCTTCCAAAATGAGAGGCGCTCTGTGTCCAAGGAGACTGAAAAATGCCACAGCTGTGCTTACACACGGCAGCACCTGGCTGCGCTGACCTCCCCTATAACCAGGACAACTGAGAGGCCCCGGCCACGAGTGGGAAGATGAGGGGAAAGACGTGTGTCCCCATGGACAGGTCTCCTTCCTGAAGTGCTCGCCCCCGGTCCCTGACATGCTGCATGGCCTCTCCCATGCTGCCCGCCTCGGGGTGCTCATGACCGGGAAGCCTTGTCTGAGCTGGGGAGCCCCGGGAAACCCACCTGCCTCCCTACTTTGTATCCCAGGTTCCTGCGGACGTCACATCAGGGAGGGTGGGCAGGGGACACAGAACGGCCCCCCCCTCCAAACACAAAACCCAGGGCCTTGTCTTCAGAGGGAGTGGCGGAAATGAGCAGGGTCAGGGAAAAAGCAGGAGAACCAAATGGGGCAGCGACACGCCCTCCTCCGTGAAGAGCTTTTTGCTACTTCTCCTCCTAAGGGCCCAGAGGGCACAGTCTCACCTTTGCGTCCTGCTTCGTGAGGAAGTCCACGAAGCCGAACCCTCTGTGTGTGCCTGTCCCGGTCATCTTCTTTGGCAAGCGGACAGTCTTCAGCTCCCCGAAGGTGCTGGAAACAAAAGGCAAAACACAGCAGTTTAAGAACTGAGGCCTGCAAAGGGGCTGGGGTATGTGTGGGAGGGCAGGACCAACTCTCACACACGAATCCTTTCTGGTTAGAAAAGAAGTACCCGCAGGAGCACGTGTGCATGTCCACACACACCCACACCCACACCCCATACAACGGAGTCCCCTCCCCACCGTCCGACACACGCTCCGGGGCATGACTGGTCTTCTCTCCTTTCAGATCCGGGCCATCACGCTGGGCAGGGAGGGATGATCGGGCTGGAGAGGCTGATGGAGAATTTTTGGTTCCTCTCTGACAGGCTGGCACGCTTGGCCTCCCCTTGCCTGTGGGGCTGACTATCTGGCAGGGGGGACGCAGCCCTGCACGCGCGTGGCCAGGGCACGGGGCCGCTCGTGTGTGCGAGCCAGGGATCCGCACGCAGAGTCAGCAGGGTCTCCTGACCTGAATCCGCCTGCACGGCTGAGCTGAGCACACAGCAAGCCTGCGTGGAGCGAGCAGAATGAGCCTCTGCTCCCGGCCCCAGGCCCCGGGATGTTTCCTCAGTGCTCAGCGCCGGAATGACACACAGCTACTCCCTCTAAACCCCATGTCCCGTACCTCCGGGCTTTAGTTTTGATATCTGCTAAGCCAAAGTCAGGCAAAGCTCTGGAGAAGAAAATGGCTTAGCTCCCCCTGACAGGGATCAAACAGGTAAACACTGCTTGGACCACCCCCTGCCCTCCCCCCAGCCTCTCCTCCCAGATAAACGTTCCAGAAATTCCCGGACAAAAGGATCAGGCCTCTCGGGCTCTCCTGCCTCACTCCCCCACCCCAACCCTGTTCCGATGTCCATTTATCAAATATATGTGCGCAAATTGCCGCCGATAAATATTTAATGTGCATGGCATCTGAAGAGGTGCTATTTTCTTTGAAAATCTACGCGCACTGGTGGGTGGCTGGGCGCACGGCACACACACTCAACGGCCTAGGATGCTTCAGGGCCAAAGACCGATTGGGTAAAAACACAGTAAAGGCCGTAAGCTCTCGTGAAATGATATAAGCTAAATCCGAGGCGTTAACCCGCAGCCCTGCCAGCATGACCAGGCATCTGCCAGCCCAATTTCTGAAGGCAGGATGGTGTGTAAATGCGGCATTATGAATCCTCAAAATGGATCTGCACGTCTCCTCCGAGCTCCCCCAGCAGCTCCCCCCAGGCTAGCGACAAGGCCGGCCTCCCGGGGAGGGGAGGGGCTGGAGGGGGTAGGCCTCCGAGCCCTGTCAGTCTTTGAGGCCTGGCTGAGGCTCTGGCTCACTGGGAGGGGGGGTGAGGGGGCGCGGTGGGGGCCCAGAGGCTGGGCAGGTGGGGACGAGCAAGAAGGTAAGGTGGGAGGGGCTGAGAAGTCGAGCCCGCAAACCCTGCTTTATTCTGCCACCTAAAGGCCAAAGCATCCCATGACAGGCACTGTCTCTCCTCTTCCGTGGGAGTCTCAGAACCTCGGTCAGGGAGGCCAGCGGCCAGATGAGTTTTCTCGCAGGGTCGTTCAGATACGGGGTGCTTTGGCTCCAAGTTCTTCAGAGAGACATGGGGACGGCAGGGATGGTGCATCTGACGGCCATGAGGACCTGAGTGTGAGAGCACTCAGACTGGTAAGAGAAGGCCGTAGCCAGCACCTCCCACGTGCCCAGGCCATGAAGGGTGTTCTATGCACAAGGGCACAGACAACCCTGCCCCAGGCTCTCACAGGCCTTGATTTCACCACTGCTTAAACTCCAAGCAGCCTTTGCTCATCCCCCTGGGCCCCGGGCAGTCAGGGCTCACCAAGCTTCTCAGCCAGGGCACTGTGGTGTGGATGCCTGTGCGCTCTCTGCCTTCCCGAGGCTGGAGCTCAGCTCTGCCACGGCAGAAACCACATCTATCGCGCTCATCAGGGGATCTGCGGCAAGGAGCCCAGTGCCTGGCCCAGAGGGGACGCCTGGTGGCATCTTTGGAACGAACAAGCAAACGGCAGCCCTGGGCCGTAGACGCGACCACTGGTATCTCACCACTAACACTCAGAGGGCTATGTCGAGGAGGACGTGACACAGGCCACGGGGTATATACAAATAGCACAAACGTTCATGGATAGTCTTGCCATCCCCATTTCACGGATGGGAAGACCGAGCTCAGGGAGGCAGTAGTCCTGACTAGCAAGTGGCAGGTTTAGGATGTGAGTCTGGGCGGGTCTGATGGTAAGCTGGAACTCTCTTTCCACTGCAGTGTTTCATGGTCCTTCAATTATCTGGATGCGGACTGGCCACTTTCTGGACTGCGGGGCTCTTTCGGAGGCGTGGCCCTATCCGGCGTGAAGCTGGAGCAGGCTGGCTGGGAATGGCCTGCTTGGACTCCGAGGCATCCAGTGACTTAGCCCAGACCCCAGGGCAAGAGAGGGTGACTAAGTCCCAGTTCCTCCCACTCCCACCATGGGTAAACCCTCCACCTCTGCCCGCACGGATGGCAATCCTGTCCCTAGATGGTCCCAATGGCCTCTGCCCAGGTTTCTTCGTAGCCCTAATTTCTGGTGAGTTAGCCTACGTGAGTGTGTGCATGGCAGAGAGAAGGGGAGAGAAACGGCCGAGGTTAATTCTTCTCTCTGCAGCATGCCGCCAGCTGCGGATGCTCCGTGCATGGCAAGCAGCTAAGGGTCCGGAGCAAGGCAAGGAAAATAATTAAAAGGTGGAGAAAAAAGCTGATGAGGAGAGGCTGAAGGCGCTGTGCTTCTCTGGCCTGGAGAAGTGGCATCTCAGAGCTCGGCAGGGTGGGCGACGGCACAGGGGTGCCCTGGATCCACAAGGGACCACGCACAGGGATCGGGGGCTCCTGTCCCAGGCAGCTGGGGGGCCTCGGGGAGGTCGCAGCCCCCATCTGCACAGCACAGAATTCTGGGTCCGAAGACTCTAGTAGCTTCAGAAATCCTGTTATTCTTCCCGGGGACCGGGGAAAACGGTCCTGATGAGCATGTTTCCCCCTCTCTTCTGAGAATAGCACGACAGAGAGCTGGGACTTAAGGAGAAGCTGCAAGATTAGGGTTAGCTCTTAGAAGGAACTTCCTAACGTCTGGGAAGCCCTGAAGTGAACGGGCGAGGCTTCCAGACACCATGACTGCTGCCACGACCCCAGCCACCAATGACCGGGCGCCTGTGAGGTGCTAGGCTGTTTTTAAATACACCGTTTCCAGGTGTAACAACGATGGGGCAGTAGTGTGACCGCCTCTATTCTCCCAGGTGAGAAAACCAGAGGTCGGAGAAGCCAGGCGACCCGGCCACGTCCCCCGGCCACGTCCCCCAGCCACGTGCTTTCTCCCGGCTGCCACTTCTCCAGCCCAAGAACAATGCTGGGAAGGCGGCCGGCTCCGGCTGCTTGTGTAAGTGTGCGGGATAAAATAAGGCTGGCACTAATGATCTTGGAGCGATATCGAAAGTGAATTAAAAAGAAAAAAAAAAGGTTGGGGGGGAAAATCGATGAAGTACCTTTAGCTCCTTGGAGATAAGCGATATATAAATACCAGCCATTATTAAGGTTCTTATCTGACAGCAAGGTCCACAGAGCCATTTTTAAGAGTGGCTTTTGAAGGAAGTTCTGCATGTACCCTCGTCTCCGGGGAGCAGAGGCCTCCGCCTGGGGGAGGCCCGGGAGGGCCGCCAGGGACCGGAGAGGGAGGGAAATCGCGGGGCACCCAGGAGCTCCCCGCCCCCCAGCTCAGACCCTGCCGCTTGGGGAAGGAGCCGCGCGCGCTCCCCACTGTGTAGATAATAGAAACCACAAAATAGCAATTACTGTATCGGAAGCTGTGAATAAAGAGGACACACCGGGCTTTTAAACGTGGCCCTCCTTCCCTCCCCCACCATGCTCACACTTCATAACAAACTCACACCTCACTTTTCCAATTACTTCATTCACCTTGGGTTCACCAATGACTCCCCCGCGCAGCCGCAGCCCCACCCCCTCTGCCGTACCCAGAACGCGTGACTGCGGGCAGACTGGTGGGTTTTCCACGACTGGAGTTTGTTGTCACGTTTCTAATTCCTTCCGAGGTGTGTAGGGGTGGGAGGGAGAGAAGGGAGGGAGAGGTGGGAGGGGGTGCGAGGTGTTGAGCGAGGCGAGCCAATTATGCCCTGCCCTCGTAAACAGGTCTGGGCATGCAAACCATGTCTGCACACAGGCCTGAACGTAGACACAATACACGTGTGTGTGTGTGTGTGTGTGTGTGTGCCGTGTGTGCATGTGGGGATCTCCTCCCTCTGCACACGCTGCGTACCCCCCAACCGGACTCCAGCCCCGGCTGGCGACTGCTGGGGTTTTGGCTCTGCCACTGAAAAGGGATGAATCCTCCCCTCTCTCTCCCCTCCTGTTTGAAGTGATGGGACCAGGAGAAAGGAGTGAGAAGAGAGGTGAGGGGGAGGCAAAGAGAACCCTCCAGAAATGCAGAACTTGACAGTTGTGCAGCTGCTCTGGTGCCTGGGTTCTGGGGCTTAATGAGCTGACTGGGAGGCTCGCCTGACACTCTGACCTGTATGCTGACGACACCAAGTGGGGGTCAGGCGTACCTTGAAGAGCCTCGGCCCCTCTGCTCCTAGGACATAAGTCCTTATCACTCTCCTATTTGGATCTGCCGGAGGAACCAGGAGCCCAGCAGAAGTGCCGAGTCACGTGGGGAAGTTTGTTGGCATGACTTCTCTTCCACCTGCGCTCAATGCACCGCTGAGGGAAAAAAATATCAGCTGCCACCCAAGGGACCCAGAGTCAGACAACAGTGTGGTCTCAACAAGATGAAGGGGTGGCTTGTGATAAGAATGAACCCCAGGCTTCTTTCTCTTCCTTCTGGAGGTAAGAAAAAAGGGCTAATCTCTTGGCAAAAAAAAGCCTTTCAAATACACCCCCAGCACCAGCACCAATTTCCCGACACACAGCATATCCGTCTGCCCCCTGCTGGGACTTCCAGGCTCCGGGCCCCGCAGCACGTGAAGCATCTGCTGTGCGTGGCCTCACAACAGCCTTCGGGGCTGGGCGCTGCCGTTCCCATTCTGTAAGTGCGGACGATGAGTCTCACGGAAGTCACGTGACTTCCCCAAGGTCACTCAGCGAGTTCTTCTGTGCCGCGGGGGTGGAGTGTTCTGCCCAAGGTCCCACAGGTGGCAATGAGCCGGGCGGGGCTCCAAGTGGACGGCTTGTCCCCTTGTGCCTCTGATCGCTCAGCGTTTCCAAGCCGTCTCGTGCAGCAACAACCAGCCCAATGTTCCCTGGATACCAGGGGCCGGGAGGGAGGTACCAGGTGGGTCAGATGCTGACCCTGTTCTCAGGGGAGACTCGCCTGGTGGGCAGGCAGGGCTCCCCCCACTCCTTGCAGACACGAGAGGACTCTGCAATCAAACCTCTAATCTCAGCCCATCAGGGGCCACAGCTCAGGGCTCCTGATCTCTGCCCACTGCTCTCCCCGTCGTGCCCGCCATCCTACAGAACTCACGGACCCACCAGTGATTCCCACCAGGTGAATGAACATGGTAGGTGGGCAGCTGCTTTGCCTGGTGTCTCGTGGCCTCCTTCGCAGTCCCCATGTGGATAAGGGCCCCAGCTGAGGCTAGGAGAGACAGACGGGTCGACTAGAGACAAACGCATCCTCCCGTCTACGACAGGTGATTTCTGCAGTACGGAGAGGCTCGGGCGCAGGCCCCAACACCCCCACCGCGCACTTCTGCAATGGGTCCAAACTGAAGCCTTCAATCCAGGCAGCCTTGCCCAGTCCTCCAGCCTCACACATGGGGAAGGAGGCTAACCCAAACACTGGCTTTCCGCCTGCTCCCGAAGCCACCAAACTTATGTCTACCTCAGGACCTTTGACCCTACTCTTCTCATCACCTGGACCTCTCCTTACCCAGATGTTCCCACAATCGACTCCTTCCTGTCATTTGATCTCAGCGCAAATGCCATCTTTCCAAGGAGGCCACTCCGTTTAATGTTGTTCCCTACTCCACCAGCCACTCTGTCACATCGGAGCACTGTCGGAAATGGCTTGTTTCCTTCTCTTTCCTCTCCCTGTTCTAGAAACAGAAAGAACACTCCAAGACAGCTGGGTTCTTAGTCCCTGTCGTGTCTGCAGAGTCCAGGCCTGTGCCTGGCACGTGCTCTCACACTCAGTCGGTCACGCGTTCGGCGTTCAGAGTCCTGCCCGAGTGCCAGGTCCCTATCCTGACTGCACATATGCTACTAGGGCCACATGGTCATGTTTGGGGACAGAACACGTGGTCCTTCTGTCCTGAGGATGCGTCTCCAGGTACTGCAGGTGATTACAGGAGTGTGTGGCCGCCGGGGTCGCTGCTCCTTCCAAGGCACCCACGTCCATTCCTTTAATTGCACTGCATACGTCGCAGAGAAGAAACATGGGGCCAGCTCCAGGATTTTCCAGACCCCTACTGGGGTCTAGGCCCAGACAATGAGGTTCAGAATCGAGCCCCGCTGGGTAAGAGAAGGCGCGGTTCCCTCCAGACAGCCTCAGCCAAGGGGCGGACGCGAGCAGGGAGCCTGGCCGTGGTTGGCCTGCTGCAGGCGGTGTGCACTCCCCCAGACGGCTACGCTGGGGAGCGCGTGGACACCGTGGACCAGACCTAGCCGGCCACTGGCTCTCGGAGACATTTAATCGAGACCGATCCGGGCATGCGGTTTTTTCTTTTGTTCTCTCTCGCTCTCTTTTTAAAGGGTGGCTTTTAGACTGAACTTTTCCAATTACTCACCACTCATCGTGGTGAGAGCCGGATGTAGAAAGGTTACCTTGTCTCCATCAGAGCAATCCTCCCTTTCACTTTGGCCTCTTGGAGGCTGAAAAATGGCCTGGTTTCCAAGAAAGTGAGAAAGGAAGCGCGGAGGACAGCGTTTAGCTTTTCTCAATAGCCTTTCATGGGGTCCTTTCCAGGCAAGCGTGACCCTCTCGTTTTCTAGATGAGGACTCCTGGGGACAAGCAGGTAAATGGTATCTCTGAATCAGAGTTGGGGCCCACGTCCCAGGCGGGCTCACTCTCCCTCTCTCTCTCTCTCTCTCTCTCTGACTTCCGCAAGGAGGGCACATGGCCCTGAGGGATGGAAATTTCTGGCCTGGCTCTGTCTTCAGCAGCTGGGTGACCCTGGGGGAGTCGTTTCCGGGCTGGACTGATGGGGGAGAGAGCGAGCGAGTGAGCATATGCGGGCACACGTGAGGGCAGTGCGGACCTGCTCTAGGTTTAGGACCCCAGAAGGGGCAGGGACCACTCGGCTCCAACCTGGATGGCCAGCTGGAGACGCCGGGGCCCAGGACTGGCAGATCTCCTCTCTCTTCTACACTGTCCTACACTGCACACGCTTTTGACAAATGGCACTTCTAAATACTAGTAACAAAGTCAAAACATCTCAGACACCGTGTCGCCAAACACAACAGACACAGCCTGCGGGCTGCCTGTGCCTCCCCTCCACGTCTGAGTTCCCGTTCTGGTTTGGTTCCAAGAGATCAGAAGGGCTGCTCTACTTCCAAAGGGATGAGATTCCCCACCTCCCTGTTAGCCAGGACTGGGTCTCCTCCGGCCGCCTGCAGCCCAGCGGCCCCCTTGCTGGCTTGTGTCCGCACCATGTGGCCTCTGTGGGAGTCTAAGGTCCGTGAGACAGGGACAGTCTTGCCAGTGCGTTTTGCTTTCCGGCATTTGCTCCAGGCGTGGACCACTTACGGCTACACACGCACCGAAGGAATCACGGTCACCATCCTCTAGGACCCAGGCCCAGATTTGAGGCATGGAAGGAATTCGAACGTGCCTTGTCATTCCGGTACTACGGGTCCTTCATTCCCTGGGCAACCACTTCCGGAATGCATCCTGAGTGTAGACACTGAGCTCCGTGCTGGGAAAGAACAGTGGGCCAGACGCGCCCTGGCCTCCACGGGGCACAGCCTCTTTCTCAATGATTTGTAAGTCGGTGGTTTCCAATTTTTTATCCTGGGTTTGATGCACGTTCTCAGTGAAATAGCTGTGAGCGTTCATCCCCAATACACGTACACTTTTAGTGTGTAAATGTACGTACGTACTGCTGTTTCACCGTGTGCGTACCCCATTAAGTATTTAAAAATTAGGCCATTTGAAAGGATGAGATAAAACATAAACAGAAATGGAAATTCTAACGGTTTTCTCCTGCTCCCCCAACTAACCATCACAGGCCTGTCCTGGAGTCACACCCTTGGAAGGCACACGATGGGCCAGGCAGTGCACATAAGTACATTCCGCGTATAACTTCACGCCATCCTCAGCAATCCCGTGAGGCAGGGGTTATGGGCCGATTTTACAGACGGAGAAATGAAGGCTCAGGCTGCTTAAGGGACTGAACGGAAAACTCACAAGGCTATATTAAATGGTAGAGCCAGGACTCAACCCTAGGCCTAAGGAAATTGTAAAGCCTGTGCTCTTAACTAGCGGGGGTCCGTCGGTGCACGGCTGAAGGATTTAAGAAGCGACTCAAGACTGAATACTGTCTGCTGAAGCTGAGTATAGTCCTTAGGCAGAAGATGTCATAAAAACAGTTTCAAGATCAAAGGTAACGCCTTAAAAACGGTATTTTTCAAACTTGTCCTGAAAGAAGTTAATAGGTATTTTGTGTCAAAAGGCTTCCGGAATTGAATAAATTTGCGAGCTATCTGGTTAACAGAGTTCAGCAAGCTTCTCTGCTGCAGACCTTGTCAGTGCATTTAAGGTCTTAAGTGCATGGAAGGTGGATTTGGAAGAGTGAGAGAGAAGACATGGTATTTCTCAAACTCATCTGGCCACCAAACCCCTCCTACCCCCAAACAAGAAAACCTATCAGCATCTCCCGGGACACAGCTGGAGAATACAATCTGGGAGATATGAAAAGGCAGGCAGTCATCATGGAAGGCCTGAGCGCACACACTGAGGCAAAGCCCGTAACTCGCCAGGGTCTCTGAGAGTGGGGAGCTGCCGCAGGGGTCTAGTTTTGACCACGAGGGGGATAAGTCCCAGCATCACTGAAAGAACGGAAGTATGGAGTCAGACGTGGGTTCAGATCCCAGCTCTACACACGATGTCACCTTTCTGCGGCTCAGCTCTGTCACCTGAAGAATGACCATCCCACCCTACGAGGCTGCTGGATCCAGGGTTCCTGGCATGTAACGGGAATGGAGAAATGGAAGCTCTGGACAAGGATGCTCTCGACCATTAAAAAGGATCTGTGGCTGGTGCCAAGCAAGGGACAGCTTCCAAGCCCGTATGGGGTTTCAGGTCGAAGCTGAGAAGGAGCCGGTTGGGCCAGGCTGGCCCCTCCTGGTGGATCCCAGGGGCTTTCAGCCAAGAGCTAAGAGAGCCAGATGTGATCTTGTGATTCTTGGTGCCCTGAGAAAAAGCGGCAGTTCTCCATCTTACCCACATGACCTACCAGTTTTACAAGATAATTGGAAGAAACTGTCCCCAAGGGAGGCATCCCTCAGCCAGACCCAGGCACCCCTGTTTTCCCTCGGGCCGAGCTAGCCCATTGGAACAGCTTGTGTTCCTTCTTTCTTTCGGAAGGAGAGGATCAAGACGCCACCCCTGGCCTGGGGCGCACATTCTGGTCAGTTCCACGCCTCTGCCGGGGTGAGTTAATGAAATCCACAGCAGACGCTCTCCCCCACTTTCTCCCCCTCTGGTCTTCAGCTGCCTCAAGTACAGCTAATCCCATTACAAGAAAATAAAGTGGATAATTCAGGCTAATGAAATCGTTACAAGAATGTGGCCAGCCAGAGGTGGACATTCAGAACCAATTTAACACCCTTTGGTGTCATTATCCTCAGTACAGGAGATGTTGGAGAGGAGGAAGGAAAAAAATTAAAAAGGAAAAAAAGAAAACCCAGCCTCTTTCTTGTTGTTTATAAATCTGGTTAAAGAATGATCTGCCTCGTGTCTCTCTCACTGTATCTCTGCCAAGTCCGCTATCTCCAGGGTAACCCCAGAAAATATCAAAGTGGGTGGAGAAACTCTGGAAGTCACCCATCGTGGTGAAACTGGAGGACCCTTCCACCTCTTTTGCTCTGCCCAAATCTGCTACTGAGGGATGAACTCCCGGGCCCCGAGCCGCCACCAAACTCAGAAGGCTCTGACGCTGGATGAAACTATCTGTCCCTGGGGTCTGAGGGAGGCAGGAGACGCCGGCGTGCAAAGCAGAGCAGGCAGCAGGACCCCCTGTGTCCGGATGGGACTGAGGGGGCCTGAGCAGGGGGCTCGCCTTACCACTGGCCCACACTCCCTCATGCCGCCTGCTGCCAGGTCACGGCCAGGCCTTCCGAGAAGGCTGAATTAAGGGTGGCCACTCAACTTCCCAGCACCCGCTGCCTGCACTCGGTGCCCACCCCCCGCCCCACCACGTCTCCCCCCTACTCAGAAAGGGCCCTGAAATTGTGCTCCTTTTGCATCCATTTCAGTGCTCAGAACCTTAAGGACGACGGCCTCATATCCCGAATCCCCTTATGTCTGGTTGGTTCCCATCAGCCCAGATACGACTTTCACAAACGAGTCTTGGACTGTTCGTTCTAACCCCTCCGGCTAAGGGCAGGCTCTAGGTGCTCCTAACCGGGGAACGTGCATGGCAGGTGCACAAGAAGGAGAAGGACGCAAAGGGAAGGGAAGAGAGGATCCTACAAATGCCTGGAGAACTTCTGTCGAGCTTGTCGGGTCATGGAGGGATCTTAGGGGGCACGTGCGGGTCGGACATACAGTCACTGGGGGGTTAGAAAACTGCCAGGGATGGTCCCCCCATCAAGAGTGCCACACGGCAGCCCTCAGTTACCAACATCCCCCTCTACTTACTGATTAAGAGGAAGGCATCTGGGGAGACTGAAGCCTGACAACCTAGCAGCCGCAGCTGTGGGGGTACGCCAACGCATACGCCCCATTCATGGCCGTCGGGCCCCATCTCTCCTGACCCCTCTGGAGGAGCGACATCCACACAAGTCTACGTGATGTCCCGACGGCAGCCGTAGAAAGGGGTGCGACGGGGTTCAGGGAACCCACCAGTTCCCTCTTAGGAACACACAAGGGATGTGAGCCGAAGCCACTACTTAGGGGCCCCAGAGACTCGGGGAGCCAGGGGTTCAGAACAACGCAGGCTGCGTGCTGTCAACGGCACACAGCTTCGGCGGCCTGCACAGACATTCTTGCTCATCTAGAACCCAGAGAACCCAGATGGAAGATAAGAGCCCCCCAACTAACAACGACGCCACAACGCCCACACGCTATGCTTCTGCCCATCACTTACGGGAAAGCCCTTGACCCTGCTCCCTGCCCACCGAAAGCCTATTTACTTTTACTTTACAAACTTGTTTATCTAATTTCTCATCCCAGAGCAGCTGAGGTTAAGAGTGGCAGGTGCCTAAGAGGCCTCAAGAAGTGATAACTGACAGCTGTGGGTCAGACCAGGGGCAGGCACACTTTCTCTGCACAGGGTCACACAGTAAATATTTTTGGCTTTGCAACTACTCAACTCCGTCGCGTGAAAGCAGCCACAGGCAATACGTCAATGAATGGGTGCGGCTGTGTGCCAATAAAACTTTATTTACAAAAAAAAAAAGGGCTGGTATCACTTGAGCCTTATTTCGCCAACCCCCAAGTTAGCCCCCCAAGACCAAAACATGATTATTTAAACTGACTGGCACAACGCAGGAGCCCGGGAATGTCAGGTGCAGGGGCAAACAGCAAACACGCCGGCACGGCTCTGATTGGTGCCCGCATGGCAGCCTGCGCGCACCGTTCTTCGTACACGTAGGAAAAGACACTGTGTATTTTAGAAAGACTTCCACTGTGTGATCAACATTTTCAGAGGGGGCTGATGGTCAAAGGCACTTACTGGGGAACCCTCAATGCTGGTGGTCGCACCGAGCGAGTGGTGAGCGTCTGGCCTCCCGTCTAGAGACCTACTCAGCAGAGAAGCAAGTAGGCCCATACAACGAGCTGCTGGCCTGCTAGACAGTGTGAAGGAAAGAATGCTGGGGTGGACGATGCCACCTCGAAGACCTTCCCACCCAGCCCGCCTGCCTCACAGACCCTGCGTTTGTGGTCACCTGCCCCATTCCCATTCCTTGATGCCAGCTGCCTTTTGTTCTGATGACGAGTGTCCGTCTCCCCTGCTGGACCAGTGAATGCCCCGCACCCAGGACAGGGCCAACAGTGCCTGGCATGCAGCAGGTGCTCAGCAGAGACCATCTGGTAGCTGCTCATGGACCGGGTTGTAAACAGATGCTCGTCGATTCCTCGCTTTTCTGTTTCTGGTCACCCGGATCTTCAACACCAGGCACGAGAACCAGAGAGTGGGGAGCGGACCCGCGGTGGCTGATGCCATGCTGGATACTCTACGAACAGGGACCAGAGCGACCCCACAGGGTGGCAGCACTCCCAGGGTGCACGGGACAGCGAGGGGACGTCTGAGAGCCGGTGCCATGGTCTGTGGAGCTCCCTGACTTCCGGCTTTGCCACACCAGGCCCCTCCGGGCAGAGCAGCCCACTTCCGCCCTGGAACGAACTCCTCCAGTTCTGGCGGGAGCCCGCCAGCCCCCGGGAAGCCGTGTCAGGCAAATGATGGAGGAAGCACGAGAGAGGCCGAGAAGATGTTGACAGATACAGAGGGCGGCTTCTATGGAGCTCAGCATTCTAGAGGCTTCTGACACCTGCCATTAGGAGGAACACTCCAGACCCCCAGCTATGGATGCCCTCGACCACCTCCCTGAGAGTTCCAAGCATGCACCTGAGCTGGAAAGAGGCAGACTGTGGTCACCGTGTCTCCCCAGGAGGCCCCAGATGGACAAGTCCACGCTGGGAGGTGACCCCTTTTCTGGTCCACGGCAGTTCGGACTGGGGGTGTGTCTCAGGTATCTGAGTCACCTCAACATCTGAGCTTCCGAGAAAGCCAGGGCAACAGACACAGGGGATGACAGCAAGGCAGCTCTGCAAGAAGGCGGGAGAGGCAAGTCCAGAGTGCTGGCCAATCGATGGAAGGTGCCGGCGGCCGTCCCGGGGGCACGGCAGGAGACAGGGAGCGAGGACAGTGATTCATGCCACTGAGCCTGCCAGCGCAGAGGGGGAGGAGAGGCACTCACCTCGACTGGGACAAATATTATTTTTGAAAGTCTGGGAAAGAAAACAACAATAAAACAACCTAGGCTCAGGGCGGCTGGCGAGTTTTGAGATGCAGGGAGAGGAGGCAATGGATTTGTGAGCGGGCCCATTTGTTCGGGGCCAAGCAAACACTGCAGAACTCCATTCGATCACAGAAGGGGAAGGGGAGGCTGAGAACCGGGTGGTCACCAGAAACTGAGAGTCACAGGGGTCTGACCCGGGCCATGCGTGGCCTGGAGCCGGGGACAGAGCCACAGGCTCCGGACGGCAGGTTCCAGGTGCCGCAGCAAAGGAGAGGCAGTGAACTGGAGGGGTGCGAACACGGGTCGTGCTGTGGAGTATCCGAGTGCGAGGGGTAGGGAGGCTTTCCCCTGACACGATACCCTGGCGGGGCCGGACAGGATTTGGGGTGTGGGATGGCCGAGGAGTGGCAGGCAGAGGAGCCGGGAAAGGAGAAACCACGGCAGTCAGAGGGAAGAAGGCCCCGTGTGCAGTGACCACTGTTCGCCTCAGGAGCCATTTCAGGAGCATCGTTTGCCAAGTTCAAGAGGACGGAGGAGTAAGTCAGGGTGTCTCTGGAGACGCACAAAGCGCCCCACGTGCTCTGCTCCCGCTCCCTCGCCACACTCAGGTGAGGGGCTGTCTGTGCGACTCTGGGCTGCGCCTTCCCCTCCTCGCCTCCCCCGCTCAGTCCATTTGGATGATGGGCAAGTGGCCACAGCTTTTTTTCTGAGGCAGCAGTGACCCAGGTGACCTGGGTCTCGGGGTGGGCACGGGCTGGGCTGGGGAAATGCAGTTAGAGAAAAACAATCAAAGGTTTTAGGCTCCAGCGGGGCAGAGCAGGAGGTAATTAAAACCAGGCTTGGTTTCTCTGGCTGCATTCAGGCGCCCAGTAAAACAGAAAGGCTGTCTGCGTCAGATGTGATGTTTCCGACCCCTGGTGAGGAGCTATGCCTCCAACAGCAAGGATGACTTTGCACCCCATGTTTGAGTGGCCCCCCCCATTCAAGCTGGGAGATGTCAGGAGTCTGGAAGCATAGATGGGGTGCAGGGCTGACAAGCCCAGGCTGGGGGTCAAGCTGGCTCCTCTACTCTCTGCCTCAGCTTGCTGGTCTGTAAAATGGGGATAACGGTCCGCCACTCAACAGAGCAGCGATAAGGACTAAATGAGATAATATGTCTGAGGCATTCCACGTGGAGCTGGGCCCACAGGGAGCACTCACTAAGAAGCAAAATGAACAAATGAAGGAGCGAATGACAGAATGAATGGGGGAAATCACATGAGGTGGTTAAGGCTAAGTTCCCTCCTGCCCTCAGAGCCAGTGTTGGGGGCTTCTGGGCCAAGCCCAGAAACCCATCTTACAGATGAGGAAAGGGGAAGGTGCCTGCCCTGCCTACCTTCAAAAAGGTGGGATCGGAAGCCCGCAGACCAATCCCCCTCTGCCCCAGGGGGCTGTCCCTGTGGCCACAGGGATGCTCTGTCTCACCCTCCCTGGGAAGTGCCCCTTGGGTGTGGTTTGCACGCTGGGATTCTAGGGCACAATTTCACTTGAAACAAGGTTCCCGCTACGGGGAGAAACCCCCTAATCTGTTTCACCAGTGACCGTCGGTGGGTTCCCGGGACATTTACTGATGGTGCGCTGGGGGTGGCGTCGGTTACCGTGACAGAGCCCTCACCTGCTCCCCCTGGACATGCACACCCACTGTGGCCGTGCACAGCTACTGACATTCTGGGGCGAGGTTGTGCCTGTAGCTCACCGAGTCTCCCCTGCCTGATACGGTTGTGACAGCACAAGCGTTTGGGGAGGGGCACAGCTGGCTGTGAGCGGGCAGCAAGGAAAGGAGCCTGAGCTCAAGAACAGCAGCCCCTGGGATGGGAGCTCACGGAGATGGGTCTTCAGAATCCGTGTTCGGTTCGCTTCTCTGCGCAGGTGTGAGGCACCTCCAATGTGCCCAGCACTTTTGCCGGGTGTCCGCAAGGCTCAGGAGAGCGAGGCTTAGGGCCTGCCCACTCTCTCAGGCCCTCGAACGCAAGGTTGGCTCTTCCCACTTCAAATGACAATGAGGAAAAAGTGACCAGAGGTTGGCAAACCATGACCCAGGGCCAAATGCGGCCTTCTACCTGTCTGGGTACATAAAGTTTTACCGGAACCCAGCTATGGCCATCACTTACTTCTTGTCTATGCCTGGTTTGGGGCTACGGCAGCAGGGCTGTGTATCTATGGCAGAGGCCACACAGCCCACGAAGCCGAAAACGTTGACTCTCTGAGTCTGCATTAGCGTTCTCCAGAGAAACAGAAGCAGTAGGATATATACAAGACGTAGAAAAATATTTACTACACGGGACTGGCCCATGAGATTATGGAGGCCGAGGAGCTCCACGCTCTGCTGTCCGCAAGCTGGAGGCCCAGGGAGGCTGGTGGTGTAGTCCAGATCCAACGGCCTAAGACCCAGGGGACCCAAGAGTCTAAGTCCCAGGCCAAAGGCCCGAGAACCAGGGGGCCTATGGTATAAGTCCTGGTTGGCAGGCCCGAGAACCAGGGGCACCGATGTCTAGGGGCAGGAGACGGACGTCCCAGCTTAAGGGGAGAGCAGATCCACCCTTCCTCCGCCTTTTGGTTCTGTTTTGGCCCTCTGTGGATTGCATGGTGCCAGCCCACACTGGGGAGGGCCACCTGCATCATTTGTCCACTGATGCAAATGCTGTGAATCACCTCACAGACACACCAGAAACAAGGCTCTATAAAACCAGCGCTCTGGGCTCCTGGTGGCCCTGTCAAGATGACATGTGAAATCAGCTCCCACGGGCTCTTCACAGAAGTCTGACAACCCCAGTTGTAGCCCCATCCCCACTCTGCCCCCCTGACCCCCCCCAGCTCTGGGCCTCCTCCCTGCACTGCGGGCCCCAATCCCATCCCCCTGAAACTCACTCCTGAGTTAGTTGTTTTCCTTAGCCAGGCTCATTAGATCAGGGGGCACTGAGTAGAGGCCGGGAGAAAACCCAAGGCAACTGGTCTTTAGGGAGGTCTGCACAAAGCTCGGCGAGGCCTCCCTGCCCCTCCTTCCCGGTGCCGCCTTTACCTGCGGGGCGCTGGTGAGGACCTGCTTCCCAGGAGCCGGCCATCAGAGCCGGCTGCACCTGGCATCCCCATAGCAGCCCCCCCACCCAGCTCTCTGCGGGGCCGGGAGAGGGGTAACCCGCCTGACCACCCCGCTGGGGTGTTGACAAGACATGGGGCCCAGAAGCAACGGGCGCTGCCCCCTCCTCCCCTGTGCCTGCCACACACCCATCCTCACCCCTCAGAGACAGGGAGGAGAGCGGCCGAGGTCCCCTATCCAGGGGGCGATGTTAGGAGAGTGCTTCCCAAACCAAATCTTCACCACGAAATGGGATTAAGTAGAAAGAAAGAAAAAAGAGCCGGGTGCCATAGGGTTGGAAAAAAAAAACGGGGTGGGGGGGTCGGGGAGGACACGTACACAGGTGTGTGTGGGCACAGGGTGCTATTTCTGGGGTTAGACATAGGACCCTGGCTGTGCTGGCTGCCTGTGTGTGTGGGGGGGCACAAAGAACGGACCTTGTGTCCCACCCCCCTCCCCAGGCTGGAGGTGGGCCGTGACAGCTGGTCTTCCCTCTCCCAGCCAGCGCCCCCCCCTCTGGGGGGCCACCCCTTCTGCCCCAGCTCACTCAATCCAGGGGGCAGGGCAACTATGGCCTTGGGGGCCGTCCTCAGCCAATACACTGCCAGGGGAGCTCAGGAGGACTGTTCTGGAAGGCATTCTGTCCGTTGCTGGGAGTCTCTGTGGGGTCNTCTGTCCGTTGCTGGGAGTCTCTGTGGGGTCAGGTCCTGGTGTTGGGAGCAGTGGAGCACCTTCCCCATCCTGCTCTCCCCGCTCCCGGGGTCACGTGCCACTCCGCTATCTGCACCGAAGTCCTTCCCTCAGTGTCCAGTTCGGGCGGAACCAAATTAATACACATACTTGCCATTTCTTCTCTGCCTTCCTAGAGCTTTCATACCTCGTGAGCAGTTTCCATAAAACAAGCACATATATACGTAAATACAATACGTTCATACGTAACATATATTACACATGTCTATACAACATATTTTTTTTCCTAAATGGAGAAAGAAAAGCCGCCAACAGCTCAATCACTGGTCCCTCCAACCACAGTTGGATTGCTAGTTCATTCCTCCCTCCTAAAAAGTATCGTGCTAAGAAAGAATGTTATCTCTTGATCCAGGTACGCATGGTGCCCAGCAGAACCACTTGCTCCCCTTATTCCCTAGCCTGCCAGGGATCCCACTACGGGAACCCTCCTAGGCCAAATCTTCTGGCCCAAATACGGCCCTGACCTATACACAGCTCCGCCCGTCCCTCTCCCAGATCTACTTCCCCACATGCCCTATAGAAAACATCACCCCCACTCCCTTGGGGATAGGTTGGAGGGTGAACAGAGAGGGGTGGGGTACTTCTTCCCAGTGTCCTTCTCTTTTGGGGCCCTCTCTCTGACAGCAGCTCTGCCCGCTAGGACACCAGTTCCCCTAGGCAGCCCCTCCTCCACTCTTGGTGGCTCTCTGGCTCCCCACCTTGTCGCTCTGGCCCCCAGTGCTGGGGGCTGCCAGAGGAAACACAGGACACCCAGTTAAATAAGATTTCCAGACCAAGAGCAAGTAACTGTTTCAGATAATTATGTCCCAACTATTGCACGTGACACACTTACACTACAAAACAACAAAACCCACACCAAATCTCCTCACCCCACTGTATTTAAGGCCTTTTTAAAATCTGAAATTCAAATTAAACTGGCATTTTGTAGTCTTATTTGCTCCATCTGACACCCTGGGGTAGCAGATTTCTGCCGTTGGTCTCTGGGCGCCCTGGGAGCCTCCTCCCCCATCCCCCGGAGTCCCTTGTGGGCTCCACAACCCTGCCCACAGCTGTCAGGCACCCATTCACCCAAGTATTTAAAGCAGTGGCATGGATTCTCTTTCCAGCTGGCGCTGTGACAGATCCGAAGGCTCTTATTCTGTGAGCTTCGACCTGACGAGAGTCCTCTTTCAAGTGGCTTCCAATTCTCTGAGCGAGCAGGATGCTGCTGCTGGGCCCGGTGAGACTCTGGGGGAGAGCCACACTGCCGCAGGGCCTGGGCAGCCGGGGTGCGTGGAGCTCCGCCTGCCTCGGTCCCTGCATGGTCTGCTCAACAGCTCAGTTTCAGAGTCACCCCTTCCAGGAAGCCTTCCTTGACCACCTGCACCAAACGGCCAGGTACCACAGAGCCCATCACCCCATGACAAGTCGGCACTGTGCGTTATCACTCTCTGATGTCACCTGTTCACGGGCCATCTCCCCACATGCACATTAGCTCCGCCAGGGCCAGGCTCTCGGTCCTGAGGGTAAAAACGAGGACCACAGAAAGACAGGGACCCTCTCTGCCTGTCAACGAAAGCACCTAAGTCACGTATTAAATGCGCCCACGTCCCTAATCGGCTTCATTAGGCATACAAGGCTTGCCCCAACGGGGGGCGCTGCCCTGTGAATCCATGGAGATAGGCGGGTTCTGGGACACTTCTTGTTTTGGATTCTCCGCCCAGCCCTGATAATGACTTTTCTCGACCAAGTTTCTCCGTGGCTGCAGCTGTGGAAGAAAGTGCTAGAACGGGAGACAGGTACAGTTGCCATGATACGGCCGTTGCGGTAATTTAGCCTCAGAGCTCCGGCTCCCCTGGAATAATTTAACAATCTGTCATGGGAAGGGAGGAAGGAGAATAGTGTTGTGTGGCTTGATGTCTCCACCTCCAAAAAATAATCTAAGTTCCCGTAGCCAAAGAAGACCCCCAGTTGGAGAGATGGAAGAGTGAGAACATTTTCTACCAGGACCCAGGTGGGAAGGCCTTACCTATCTACCTTCGTCGGAGGGGAAACAAACAAGTGCATTAGAAAAACCGCAGGGACGTCTATTCCAAACTGTGTCTTCCTCTGGCTGCTGCTTATGTTCCTTTATATCCAAAGCCTGGAGTGTCTTTCCTTAAAGCAACCACTCATCAAAGCCTCTGATTGGATTCCTCCCTCCTTCAGGGGCCCCCCTCATGGAGGAAGAGGGAGCTGGGCACAGGACAGGGTGAGGAAGAGAAATGGAGCCACTGCCCTGGCCCCGTGACCTCCTGTCTCCCCGACCCAGAGAGGAGGTGGCTTCTAGAGGCCAGAGAGAACCCTTCGTCCTACAAGCCACTGGTTACTGCCTTGTGCCACCAACTCTTGACATACCTGGGGGCAGGGAGCGTCTCCTTAGGAAGCTGGTTCCTCTGCTGGCGGGGAGCCAAGCCTGCACGCACAGGTGTGCACACACCCTCCGCCCCCAGGGGGCGAGCCCCCTGCACGCTGCTCACTGTGCACTGGACCAGTGCACCGGACTGCCGAAGCTGGGCCCTCTCGGACTGGAACCTTCACCCCTGAGCCACCCCCCAGCCCAGGCCCCTGCTGGTGGGGCAAGAGTCTTGGGGAGCCTCTGTTCTCCGGGCAGCACGGCACGGGCCCGTCTGTGGAAGCTCGCGGACGAGACAGTGACTGGCAGTGCTCCAGGAGGGGGCTGGGTGCTGGGGCCTCCTGCTCAAGGAGAAAAGACAGAAAACCACATTCCTCCTGGAACGGACGGAGTCACAGCTGCCTGCAGCAGGCACAGTCCTCTGTTTTAACCAGTCCTTTACAGACAGCGGAGACCCGGCCCTTGGGGCTCTGCCATGGTAAACGAGTCACTGACCCCGTAGGTAGACCGGCCCGATTCATGGGGGCTCCCAGAAGGGGTCCACAAATGGCAAAGCCTCATCCTCATTCGCCTCAATTCCACGTCCTGGCAACACTCTTCCTCAGACGTAAGGAACTGGCACGTTTTATTTTAAAGGAGCTCTGAGGTCATGCTAAGAAGAGTCACCAGACAAAACGTGCTTGGAACCAGAAGGAAGAGAGCAGGCACTGGAGCCGGGTGAGTTTCAAACAACAGCTCTGGGCGGCGGGAGACTCAGGGGCTGGGATGGCTGACACCACGGGGACCTGCACCAAGACCAGGGCTGGCTCCCGGGGCGGGGAGTGGGGGCTTGGGCACAATCAGTCAGTCCCCACGCCACCCACCATCTAAGCGAAGGCACCTGCTTCGCTACTGTGCACATACGGCTCCTGGACCGGTCCCTGCAGAAAGCCCCAGCTCCCCCACCGGAGACATTCTGGAGCCGCCACAAAGACTCGAGAGCCATGCATTCAGGACTCAGCTCTCACCCTGCACCTGTGCCCCCTGGGTGGTTGTGCAATAAAGCCTCCCTCTTCCTCCCTCTTCCTCCCTCCTCAGGTGGGAATGTGAGGTCCTTGAGATGCCTTGAACGAAACAGGGAGCCTAAACACCTGTTTGAAAAAGGCAAAAGAAGAGAGACAGAGACAGAGACATGCTTTTGAGGAACAGGAAAAGCAAAAGACAGGCCATCTTCCCTAAGAACATTCTTCCCCAGAGTTTTCAAGAAGGGGCCCGTGGCTGCCAAAGTGACCGTGAGAGTGGCAAGGTGGTGACAGACTGCAGGTCTGGACAGTTCGGGCCTAAGCTGCAGGGGGCTGGTCCCGGCAGGACAGCGGGCCAGGGGTCACTGTCCAGTGCAGACAGAGCCCCCTTTGATGGTGAGCCAGACTCGGGTTGGGGTGTCTGCTGAGATTAACCAGCAGAGCCGCTGGCAGAAGTGACAGCAAAGAAGAAAGGAGCTTATCACACACTGGGAAAGAAACAGTCCCTCCCACGCAGTCCGTCTGCTCTGCTGCAGAAAGTTCCAATGGCACATTGTAAGCTAACAGGCCAGAGTGACTGACCAGCCCACACAGCCAGCCCAAGACAGAGAGGGACAAGGCTGGGGCCCAAAGACAGAAAACCAAGCTACCAAGCTTCCTGCCTGGTTTTGCCCAAGGAAAAGCTAGGATGGAGGGGTCAATGTTTCTAAGGGTTTGTGTGACCATCTGGGAGCTGCCCGACCTTGGGCCAAGTGACGTGTCGGTGCTAGGTCCACGTCCTTATCTGTAAAATGGGGATGAGGACCGGACTTTCTTGGGGGGGCCCGTGGAAAGAGTCCGGTCTGATGACAGGTCAACAGGGCCTAACAACGGTTGTGAGCTTCCTGAGGACTGACCGTGGCCTCTGCATGGTTCAAGGCCATAGTGAATTTTACCGTTCAACGTTTGCAGCATGCCTAGGGTGGCCAAGGAAGGTACCTTGGGGGAGGTGACGTCTGCGTGGATTGTGGACACTGTGAAGGGGCAGAGTATGTGCTTATCTGGAACAGAGGGTTCCAGGCACAGGGAAGAGCAGAGTCAAAGGCACTGAGCAGGCCAGGAGGCCAGTGTCGCTGGGGATGATGCTAAAAATATGGGCAGGGAGGCCCACCATCATGCCCAAGGACAGAGGTGTCTGGCCGGGTAAATCTGTATGATTTGGAGAGGAAAGCCTATTGCCTTAGAAACTTCTAGAAAGTCTGCACTGGAAGAGAGTTCAGTGTTCCTCTAGACCCGGGGTTGGCCAGCTAGAGCCAAATCTGGCCCATCACCAGTTTTTGGACAGCCTGTGCACAAGAATGGTTTTTGTTTTTTTTTCCACTTTTTAAATGGTTGGCAAGAAAAATATCAAAAGAATAACATTTCATGGCATTAAGAAAATGATGTGAAATTCCAACTTCAGTGTCCACAATAAAGATTTATCGGACCAGCCCTTCCCCCTTGTTTACTTACTGTCTCTAGCTGCCTTCCAACTCCAAGGGCACGGTTGATGGAGTAACAGGGACAGAGACCCTCTGGCCACAAAGCTGAAAATGTTTCCTTTCTGGCCCTTTATGGAAAAAGGGTGCCAACCTCTAATCTAGGCAAGCCATTCTCGCCCCTGACTGCAGATCTGGACCACTGCGGGGTCAGGAGGGGGTTTAAACAAATGCACCCAGGGGTTCTGATTTAATTGGCTAGGTTTGGTCCAGTCTTCCTGACTTTCCGAAAGCCCCCCAAGGTGAACTGGATATGACCTGGGGGTTGGTTCCCTTGACTTGCTGCCCACCCCCCCGTCATCCATCACCAAGCCCGGAGGAGATGGGCACAGAATGTTGCTCTAGTGAGATTCTGAGTCAGGGGCCTTTGCGACGAGGCCCATGCTGCTTTTTGTAAAACCCAATGCTTTCGAGACGCTCCCTTTGGAGTGCCATCACATAACCCATCTGTTTAACGACATAGTGCCTAACAAGGAGCCAACATCACGGCACTTGAACGGTATTTGACACTGCGTTGCGACTACTATGTACATTTCAGCCCAAACCTAGTCTGGCTTTAAACGTGATCTTCTAAGTGCGAATTCCAGCGGCCACTGACTCAGCGGATGACGCTGGTTCGTGAGGAACGCTGCTCGCCGTTCACGTGGTTTTAGACTCCTGGCAGCTACACTAATTACTGTAATTTCCTCACAGCGTGCTCTGTGTTTTTTCAAAGCACTTTATGTGCATTCTCTCCTAAGATTCTCAAGAAAAACATGAGATGAGGTGCAAGGATGGGTAATCGTTTCCCCCCCATTTAGCAGATGAGCCAACTGAGGCTCTGAGAGGCTCAGGGACGAGCAGAGGCGTTAAGACTTTGGCCTCTGACAGGTCTGGGCTTCCATCCC
>NC_048229.1:10514487-10548951 GCF_002007445.2 Ailuropoda melanoleuca
TGGAGCTCCGCCTGCCTCGGTCCCTGCATGGTCTGCTCAACAGCTCAGTTTCAGAGTCACCCCTTCCAGGAAGCCTTCCTTGACCACCTGCACCAAACGGCCAGGTACCACAGAGCCCATCACCCCATGACAAGTCGGCACTGTGCGTTATCACTCTCTGATGTCACCTGTTCACGGGCCATCTCCCCACATGCACATTAGCTCCGCCAGGGCCAGGCTCTCGGTCCTGAGGGTAAAAACGAGGACCACAGAAAGACAGGGACCCTCTCTGCCTGTCAACGAAAGCACCTAAGTCACGTATTAAATGCGCCCACGTCCCTAATCGGCTTCATTAGGCATACAAGGCTTGCCCCAACGGGGGGCGCTGCCCTGTGAATCCATGGAGATAGGCGGGTTCTGGGACACTTCTTGTCTTGGATTCTCCGCCCAGCCCTGATAATGACTTTTCTCGACCAAGTTTCTCCGTGGCTGCAGCTGTGGAAGAAAGTGCTAGAACGGGAGACAGGTACAGTTGCCATGATACGGCCGTTGCGGTAATTTAGCCTCAGAGCTCCGGCTCCCCTGGAATAATTTAACAATCTGTCATGGGAAGGGAGGAAGGAGAACAGTGTTGTGTGGCTTGATGTCTCCACCTCCAAAAAATAATCTAAGTTCCCGTAGCCAAAGAAGACCCCCAGTTGGAGAGATGGAAGAGTGAGAACATTTTCTACCAGGACCCAGGTGGGAAGGCCTTACCTATCTACCTTCGTCGGAGGGGAAACAAACAAGTGCATTAGAAAAACCGCAGGGACGTCTATTCCAAACTGTGTCTTCCTCTGGCTGCTGCTTATGTTCCTTTATATCCAAAGCCTGGAGTGTCTTTCCTTAAAGCAACCACTCATCAAAGCCTCTGATTGGATTCCTCCCTCCTTCAGGGGCCCCCCTCATGGAGGAAGAGGGAGCTGGGCACAGGACAGGGTGAGGAAGAGAAATGGAGCCACTGCCCTGGCCCCGTGACCTCCTGTCTCCCCGACCCAGAGAGGAGGTGGCTTCTAGAGGCCAGAGAGAACCCTTCGTCCTACAAGCCACTGGTTACTGCCTTGTGCCACCAACTCTTGACATACCTGGGGGCAGGGAGCGTCTCCTTAGGAAGCTGGTTCCTCTGCTGGCGGGGAGCCAAGCCTGCACGCACAGGTGTGCACACACCCTCCGCCCCCAGGGGGCGAGCCCCCTGCACGCTGCTCACTGTGCACTGGACCAGTGCACCGGACTGCCGAAGCTGGGCCCTCTCGGACTGGAACCTTCACCCCTGAGCCACCCCCCAGCCCAGGCCCCTGCTGGTGGGGCAAGAGTCTTGGGGAGCCTCTGTTCTCCGGGCAGCACGGCACGGGCCCGTCTGTGGAAGCTCGCGGACGAGACAGTGACTGGCAGTGCTCCAGGAGGGGGCTGGGTGCTGGGGCCTCCTGCTCAAGGAGAAAAGACAGAAAACCACATTCCTCCTGGAACGGACGGAGTCACAGCTGCCTGCAGCAGGCACAGTCCTCTGTTTTAACCAGTCCTTTACAGACAGCGGAGACCCGGCCCTTGGGGCTCTGCCATGGTAAACGAGTCACTGACCCCGTAGGTAGACCGGCCCGAGCCATGGGGGCTCCCAGAAGGGGTCCACAAATGGCAAAGCCTCATCCTCATTCGCCTCAATTCCACGTCCTGGCAACACTCTTCCTCAGACGTAAGGAACTGGCACGTTTTATTTTAAAGGAGCTCTGAGGTCATGCTAAGAAGAGTCACCAGACAAAACGTGCTTGGCACCAGAAGGAAGAGAGCAGGCACTGGAGCCGGGTGAGTTTCAAACAACAGCTCTGGGCGGCGGGAGACTCAGGGGCTGGGATGGCTGACACCACGGGGACCTGCACCAAGACCAGGGCTGGCTCCCGGGGCGGGGAGTGGGGGCTTGGGCACAATCAGTCAGTCCCCACGCCACCCACCATCTAAGCGAAGGCACCTGCTTCGCTACTGTGCACATACGGCTCCTGGACCGGTCCCTGCAGAAAGCCCCAGCTCCCCCACCGGAGACATTCTGGAGCCGCCACAAAGACTCGAGAGCCATGCATTCAGGACTCAGCTCTCACCCTGCACCTGTGCCCCCTGGGTGGTTGTGCAATAAAGCCTCCCTCTTCCTCCCAGGACAGGAAGTCAGGTGGGAATGTGAGGTCCTTGCNGTGAGGTCCTTGAGATGCCTTGAACGAAACAGGGAGCCTAAACACCTGTTTGAAAAAGGCAAAAGAAGAGAGACAGAGACAGAGACATGCTTTTGAGGAACAGGAAAAGCAAAAGACAGGCCATCTTCCCTAAGAACATTCTTCCCCAGAGTTTTCAAGAAGGGGCCCGTGGCTGCCAAAGTGACCGTGAGAGTGGCAAGGTGGTGACAGACTGCAGGTCTGGACAGTTCGGGCCTAAGCTGCAGGGGGCTGGTCCCGGCAGGACAGCGGGCCAGGGGTCACTGTCCAGTGCAGACAGAGCCCCCTTTGATGGTGAGCCAGACTCGGGTTGGGGTGTCTGCTGAGATTAACCAGCAGAGCCGCTGGCAGAAGTGACAGCAAAGAAGAAAGGAGCTTATCACACACTGGGAAAGAAACAGTCCCTCCCACGCAGTCCGTCTGCTCTGCTGCAGAAAGTTCCAATGGTACATTGCAAGCTAACAGGCCAGAGTGACTGACCAGCCCACACAGCCAGCCCAAGACAGAGAGGGACAAGGCTGGGGCCCAAAGACAGAAAACCAAGCTACCCAGGTTCCTGCCTGGTTTTGCCCAAGGAAAAGCTAGGATGGAGGGGTCAATGTTTCTAAGGGTTTGTGTGACCATCTGGGAGCTGCCCGACCTTGGGCCAAGTGACGTGTCGGTGCTAGGTCCACGTCCTTATCTGTAAAATGGGGATGAGGACCGGACTTTCTTGGGGGGGCCCGTGGAAAGAGTCCGGTCTGATGACAGGTCAACAGGGCCTAACAACGGTTGTGAGCTTCCTGAGGACTGACCGTGGCCTCTGCATGGTTCAAGGCCATAGTGAATTTTACCGTTCAACGTTTGCAGCATGCCTAGGGTGGCCAAGGAAGGTACCTTGGGGGAGGTGACGTCTGCGTGGATTGTGGACACTGTGAAGGGGCAGAGTATGTGCTTATCTGGAACAGAGGGTTCCAGGCACAGGGAAGAGCAGAGTCAAAGGCACTGAGCAGGCCAGGAGGCCAGTGTCACTGGGGATGATGCTAAAAATATGGGCAGGGAGGCCCACCATCATGCCCAAGGACAGAGGTGTCTGGCCGGGTAGATCTGTATGATTTGGAGAGGAAAGCCTATTGCCTTAGAAACTTCTAGAAAGTCTGCACTGGAAGAGAGTTCAGTGTTCCTCTAGACCCGGGGTTGGCCAGCTAGAGCCAAATCTGGCCCATCACCAGTTTTTGGACAGCCTGTGCACAAGAATGGTTTTTGTTTTTTTTTCCACTTTTTAAATGGTTGGCAAGAAAAATATCAAAAGAATAATATTTCATGGCATTAAGAAAATGATGTGAAATTCCAACTTCAGTGTCCACAATAAAGATTTATCGGACCAGCCCTGCCCCCTTGTTTACTTACTGTCTCTAGCTGCCTTCCAACTCCAAGGGCACGGTTGATGGAGTAACAGGGACAGAGACCCTCTGGCCACAAAGCTGAAAATGTTTCCTTTCTGGCCCTTTACGGAAAAAGGTTGCCAACCTCTAATCTAGGCAAGCCATTCTCGCCCCTGACTGCAGATCTGGACCACTGCGGGGTCAGGAGGGGGTTTAAACAAATGCACCCAGGGGTTCTGATTTAATTGGCTAGGGTTTGGTCCAGTCTTCCTGACTTTCCGAAAGCCCCCCAAGGTGAACTGGATATGACCTGGGGGTTGGTTCCCTTGACTTGCTGCCCACCCCGCCGTCATCCATCACCAAGCCCGGAGGAGATGGGCACAGAATGTTGCTCTAGTGAGATTCTGAGTCAGGGGCCTTTGCGACGAGGCCCATGCTGCTTTTTGTAAAACCCAATGCTTTCGAGACGCTCCCTTTGGAGTGCCATCACATAACCCATCTGTTTAACGACATAGTGCCTAACAAGGAGCCAACATCACGGCACTTGAACGGTATTTGACACTGCGTTGCGACTACTATGTACATTTCAGCCCAAACCTAGTCTGGCTTTAAACGTGATCTTCTAAGTGCGAATTCCAGCGGCCACTGACTCAGCGGATGACGCTGGTTCGTGAGGAACGCTGCTCGCCGTTCACGTGGTTTTAGACTCCTGGCAGCTACACTAATTACTGTAATTTCCTCACAGCGTGCTCTGTGTTTTTTCAAAGCACTTTATGTGCATTCTCTCCTAAGATTCTCAAGAAAAACATGAGATGAGGTGCAAGGATGGGTAATCGTTTCCCCCCCATTTAGCAGATGAGCCAACTGAGGCTCTGAGAGGCTCAGGGACGAGCAGAGGCGTTAAGACTTTGGCCTCTGACAGGTCTGGGCTTCCATCCCGCCTCCCCCTGCTTCTTGGCGGCCAGCAAGGGACGGCCCCTCTCTCAGGGTCATCTCCCTTCCCTACGTCTGACCTGGCGGTAAACACATATCTCCTGAGATGGCGAGGAAGACGAACAGAAGGGATGCGTGCGACCTTAAGTGTAGCACTGAGCACACAGTCATCACTACAGGCAAAATTAAAGGCAGCGGCTCTTCAGGGGAACTGGTGCCCAGAGGGCCTTTGAGAATCCGTAGGAGCCACTTCTGCTTGTCGCAACGATGGGGAGCATGACTAGAATTTACTGGGTGGAGGCCACACACGTGAAATGCCCCCAGGCACGGGACGGTGCCCCCCATGCCACAGCACCCCCATTTAGAAACACTGGGGCCCTCCCAACTCCTCTCCTGCTTCCTCTGCACATAGGTCCCTCTTCTCCAGNGGTCATGCTAAGAAGAGTCACCAGACAAAACGTGCTTGGCACCAGAAGGAAGAGAGCAGGCACTGGAGCCGGGTGAGTTTCAAACAACAGCTCTGGGCGGCGGGAGACTCAGGGGCTGGGATGGCTGACACCACGGGGACCTGCACCAAGACCAGGGCTGGCTCCCGGGGCGGGGAGTGGGGGCTTGGGCACAATCAGTCAGTCCCCACGCCACCCACCATCTAAGCGAAGGCACCTGCTTCGCTACTGTGCACATACGGCTCCTGGACCGGTCCCTGCAGAAAGCCCCAGCTCCCCCACCGGAGACATTCTGGAGCCGCCACAAAGACTCGAGAGCCATGCATTCAGGACTCAGCTCTCACCCTGCACCTGTGCCCCCTGGGTGGTTGTGCAATAAAGCCTCCCTCTTCCTCCCTCTTCCTCCCTCCTCAGGTGGGAATGTGAGGTCCTTGAGATGCCTTGAACGAAACAGGGAGCCTAAACACCTGTTTGAAAAAGGCAAAAGAAGAGAGACAGAGACAGAGACATGCTTTTGAGGAACAGGAAAAGCAAAAGACAGGCCATCTTCCCTAAGAACATTCTTCCCCAGAGTTTTCAAGAAGGGGCCCGTGGCTGCCAAAGTGACCGTGAGAGTGGCAAGGTGGTGACAGACTGCAGGTCTGGACAGTTCGGGCCTAAGCTGCAGGGGGCTGGTCCCGGCAGGACAGCGGGCCAGGGGTCACTGTCCAGTGCAGACAGAGCCCCCTTTGATGGTGAGCCAGACTCGGGTTGGGGTGTCTGCTGAGATTAACCAGCAGAGCCGCTGGCAGAAGTGACAGCAAAGAAGAAAGGAGCTTATCACACACTGGGAAAGAAACAGTCCCTCCCACGCAGTCCGTCTGCTCTGCTGCAGAAAGTTCCAATGGCACATTGTAAGCTAACAGGCCAGAGTGACTGACCAGCCCACACAGCCAGCCCAAGACAGAGAGGGACAAGGCTGGGGCCCAAAGACAGAAAACCAAGCTACCAAGCTTCCTGCCTGGTTTTGCCCAAGGAAAAGCTAGGATGGAGGGGTCAATGTTTCTAAGGGTTTGTGTGACCATCTGGGAGCTGCCCGACCTTGGGCCAAGTGACGTGTCGGTGCTAGGTCCACGTCCTTATCTGTAAAATGGGGATGAGGACCGGACTTTCTTGGGGGGGCCCGTGGAAAGAGTCCGGTCTGATGACAGGTCAACAGGGCCTAACAACGGTTGTGAGCTTCCTGAGGACTGACCGTGGCCTCTGCATGGTTCAAGGCCATAGTGAATTTTACCGTTCAACGTTTGCAGCATGCCTAGGGTGGCCAAGGAAGGTACCTTGGGGGAGGTGACGTCTGCGTGGATTGTGGACACTGTGAAGGGGCAGAGTATGTGCTTATCTGGAACAGAGGGTTCCAGGCACAGGGAAGAGCAGAGTCAAAGGCACTGAGCAGGCCAGGAGGCCAGTGTCACTGGGGATGATGCTAAAAATATGGGCAGGGAGGCCCACCATCATGCCCAAGGACAGAGGTGTCTGGCCGGGTAGATCNTCTGGGGGGGGCGGGGGGGGGGGTGATTCCCTATGGTAGGGGCTGTTCTGTGCCGTCTAAGACGCCGACCAGCAGCCCTACCCCTACCCACCAGATGCCAGCGGCACCCTCCATGTTGTGACAACCCCAAATGACTCCAAACGTTGCCGTACGTCCCCCAACGGGCAGAAGTGCCCCGGACTGAACACCAATGCTGCTGGTAAACAGATACAGCCTGAGAAGGTGGCTCTTTTTGGCTCCCTGGCACCAAAGGGCAAGGAAAAGCAGTAGGAACGCAGTGGGTGGGCACATGTGGAACACCAAAGTCATTCTAGCCCCACGTCTGATTACAGGGTTTGGCAACCCCGANACTTCTAGAAAGTCTGCACTGGAAGAGAGTTCAGTGTTCCTCTAGACCCGGGGTTGGCCAGCTAGAGCCAAATCTGGCCCATCACCAGTTTTTGGACAGCCTGTGCACAAGAATGGTTTTTGTTTTTTTTTCCACTTTTTAAATGGTTGGCAAGAAAAATATCAAAAGAATAATATTTCATGGCATTAAGAAAATGATGTGAAATTCCAACTTCAGTGTCCACAATAAAGATTTATCGGACCAGCCCTGCCCCCTTGTTTACTTACTGTCTCTAGCTGCCTTCCAACTCCAAGGGCACGGTTGATGGAGTAACAGGGACAGAGACCCTCTGGCCACAAAGCTGAAAATGTTTCCTTTCTGGCCCTTTATGGAAAAAGGGTGCCAACCTCTAATCTAGGCAAGCCATTCTCGCCCCTGACTGCAGATCTGGACCACTGCGGGGTCAGGAGGGGGTTTAAACAAATGCACCCAGGGGTTCTGATTTAATTGGCTAGGGTTTGGTCCAGTCTTCCTGACTTTCCGAAAGCCCCCCAAGGTGAACTGGATATGACCTGGGGGTTGGTTCCCTTGACTTGCTGCCCACCCCGCCGTCATCCATCACCAAGCCCGGAGGAGATGGGCACAGAATGTTGCTCTAGTGAGATTCTGAGTCAGGGGCCTTTGCGACGAGGCCCATGCTGCTTTTTGTAAAACCCAATGCTTTCGAGACGCTCCCTTTGGAGTGCCATCACATAACCCATCTGTTTAACGACATAGTGCCTAACAAGGAGCCAACATCACGGCACTTGAACGGTATTTGACACTGCGTTGCGACTACTATGTACATTTCAGCCCAAACCTAGTCTGGCTTTAAACGTGATCTTCTAAGTGCGAATTCCAGCGGCCACTGACTCAGCGGATGACGCTGGTTCGTGAGGAACGCTGCTCGCCGTTCACGTGGTTTTAGACTCCTGGCAGCTACACTAATTACTGTAATTTCCTCACAGCGTGCTCTGTGTTTTTTCAAAGCACTTTATGTGCATTCTCTCCTAAGATTCTCAAGAAAAACATGAGATGAGGTGCAAGGATGGGTAATCGTTTCCCCCCCATTTAGCAGATGAGCCAACTGAGGCTCTGAGAGGCTCAGGGACGAGCAGAGGCGTTAAGACTTTGGCCTCTGACAGGTCTGGGCTTCCATCCCACCTCCCCCTGCTTCTTGGCGGCCAGCAAGGGACGGCCCCTCTCTCAGGGTCATCTCCCTTCCCTACGTCTGACCTGGCGGTAAACACATATCTCCTGAGATGGCGAGGAAGACGAACAGAAGGGATGCGTGCGACCTTAGTGTGGCACTGAGCACACAGTCATCACTACAGGCAAAATTAAAGGCAGCGGCTCTTCAGGGGAACTGGTGCCCAGAGGGCCTTTGAGAATCCGTAGGAGCCACTTCTGCTTGTCGCAACGATGGGGAGCATGACTAGAATTTACTGGGTGGAGGCCACACACGTGAAATGCCCCCAGGCACGGGACGGTGCCCCCCATGCCACAGCACCCCCATTTAGAAACACTGGGGCCCTCCCAACTCCTCTCCTGCTTCCTCTGCACATAGGTCCCTCTTCTCCAGCCTCAGCACTGCTGGCATCTGGGGGGAGCGGGGGGGGGGTGATTCCCTATGGTAGGGGCTGTTCTGTGCCGTCTAAGACGCCGACCAGCAGCCCTACCCCTACCCACCAGATGCCAGCGGCACCCTCCATGTTGTGACAACCCCAAATGACTCCAAACGTTGCCGTACGTCCCCCAACGGGCAGAAGTGCCCCGGACTGAACACCAATGCTGCTGGTAAACAGATACAGCCTGAGAAGGTGGCTCTTTTTGGCTCCCTGGCACCAAAGGGCAAGGAAAACCAGTAGGAACACAGTGGGTGGGCACATGTGGAACACCAAAGTCATTCTAGCCCCACGTCTGATTACAGGGTTTGGCAACCCCGAAGGGAGAGACCCCATCGTGAAGTCTGCGTTGACTTGGGAATTCTTTGGGTAGGAAGTAAGAATGACACATGGTCTCCCTTGTCTGGTACACAAAGATTACATTCTCTTGTAGTCGCTATGCGTTTGAGACGACCCCCACGGGTCCTCAATTTAAGGCAGAAGTGTGCTTGCTTCCTGATCACAAAACATCTGCTTTCTGGCGTTGCTGACATTTTCCCCCCCATACTTGAAAAAAAGAAAAAAAAGAGAGAGAGAGAGAGAGAAGAAAAGAATGAATTTTAAACTGCTTAGGTAAAAGGCAAGGAATACAAAGCATTACTTACTCTCCCTGCCTAGGTGAACAAGTGCTTGCACAGACACACACGTGGAACAAGGTCTATTACGGAGAGAGAAGGCTCTTCGAGGAAGGAGGGAAATCACAGGCATCCCTCTGCACTTCAGTCAAGCAGAGGGCAAAAAAAAAAAATATATAGACCCGTAATTGATCAGAGTGCCCCGTTCTCCCGATGGGCACCGCCGTCCCCAGCTCCTGCTCCTGGGCAGCACCCACCCTGGCTTTGCCAGCTGGCAGCTGGGAGCCCGGGAGTGGGAACCTCACTAATTGAATAAATGAACTCTGACAAGCCTAAACGGTTGTTTGGACGGATCCTCTCTCATCCGCACCCCCTTTCGCTGCCCCAAAACCGCAAATAAAATAAATTAAATAAAACACGAGACGTAATCGGAGTCTTTTAGGGCAGCGTTCTCCAGTGGGAGTCAGAAAAATGCTAATGATTCCGGGCCCGCCAGGGCTGAGCGGGGCTGGCTCGGGGCCTGGAGCGGCCGGGGTGTTCTCCCCATCCTCGGCTCCCGCTCTGGTGGGGGCGGGAGGGCCTGAATATTATTCAGGCGCTGCCATAGGTGTCTTCAGCCAATCGGAGGTGATGGCAGCCGCTTGCACCTTGCCGACAGCTGCTGTCAAAACAGCCTCACAACCGGCAGCTTGATAATAACTCGAAAATGAGATACAAATGAGTGGCTCTTCATGAGTGGGGACGCGCCACGCGCCACTCTCTCTCTCACTCCGGCGTGGCAGGGAGTGCTTGGGGATGCTGCAGCTAAGCTCTTGCCACGGTGCCGGGATCCACCAAAACCACCAAAACCACTGGACGTGGATGACTGCGCCCATTCCGTTCCCTGTACAGGAGGTCCCGCAGGACTCCAGAACAGGCCCGAAATCTACCCTCCCGCCCCCCTAATGCGAAGGGATGCTGGACAGTCCGAGATGCAGCCGGACATGCTGATGGGAGTCTCAGAGCGGGGGAGTGAATCTGTCCACCAACCCGGGGAGGCTGCCTCAGGAGCCCCAGCCAGAGAGAGAGAACTGTGGACTCTGCCCAGGATACACGGCACCCACCCCCTGCCCGGGTGCCGGGCTGTTTTTCTGCTTTTATTCATTAAGCCAACTCTTTCCCTAAAACTTGGGCTGTTTCTCCCACGGGGAAGTCAACATTAGCACAACTTATTTAGAAAAGCACATATAAGCTCCAGGGAGCACAGAGTGTGTGGTCAGCACTTCTCCGTGTTTCCCAGGATTGGAGGGGCTCAGAGGAGCAGAGGCAGGCAGCTCTGAAACTTCCTTCCCTGTCGCCAGGGTCTCGGCCCTTGCCTGGGCTCTCTCCCCGCCTGTCAAGGCACGGTCTGAGAACGCCAGGCAGGGCTGGGGCTGTCCACGTGGGAGGGGAGGCAGGGGCTGTGACATCCATCTACTTGAGGATGCAATATGCTTCCGAAAATTCCAGAGCACATACCGTCCTCCAGGAGGTTTAGAGGCCCTTAAAAATCCGCCGGTTTTTCTTTTTCTAAACTGTTCTGGGTTGAGCTTGGCTACATTAAGAGAAGCCGAGGTGATGGCTCAGGCAGGGGTGGAAAAAAACGCTCTTTGGCGAATGAGCTGTTAAAGGGACTTTATTTAAATTCAAGGTAGGCAGAGTATAATTGTCCCAGGGAAGTGCAATCATGCTGCTGGGATTAAAACCTCTTCCACATGCCTCTCTCTTTCTTCGCACTCATTTCCCTGCAGAAAGCCTTTATTCCTCCGTCCATGTGTCGGGTAAACACTTAGCTTACTCCGTTTGTGTGTGACAATGCACGCCCTGAATAACTCTGTCTGTAGCGCCCGTGCCTACTTTAAATTGTAAACTCCCATAAAGAAAGGATCAGCCCGGTGTAACTTACTCTGTGAGCTGAGCCATTATAGAAGGCTTTTAAGTGCTACACTCGGAAGGACAAGAGGCTCTCAGCATCCCATGAATGGGTGAGAAGCCTGTCTGGGGGTTACGTCCAACCTCACCTGCGGAGCCACGGAGGGAACACAGACTGGAACTCAGGCTCGGGTCTCGGTTCTGCCACTTAACCAGCTACGAGACCTCAGGCGAGGCACTTAACCTCTCTGACCCGCTGTCTCCTCATCTGTGAAATGGTGATATTCATACCGGCCTGCCTGCACAGGCGTGTGAGAGGACGCGGGGAGGCGCGTGGTAGGGACATGGGGCGCCGCGCACCTGCCTCCGCTCCATTTCCCAGAGTCTCTGCAGCAGCGAGGCTCTTCTTTTTCATCGGAAGAAAGAATTTTAAAAGAGTAAAACTTCGACTTACTAAGAGCGGAAAAATTCCAAGGATGTCTGTCTGCGAAAGAGTTTCGAGGTCCCAGGATGCACTGCGTGAAACCACCACGAGAGCCATACTGTCCTGGCCCGTTTAGTGCAATCAGATTTTCAAAGGGGCTAGTTTCGGAGTCCACACTGAACAGAGGTGAGGGACGAGAACGCGGAGCCACTCGGAAGGTGAGCTGGGCCTTGAGTCTGACCCAGGATATTTCACGAAACCCCCTCCACACCCTCCTTCCCCAGCAGCTCTGGTACACAAGGTGCGATTGTCTTACTTTGGAGAAATCTCCATGCTCAGTGTAGACAATCGGCCAGATGCACAGTAACACAAAGGAGGAAGTAAGTGCCACCGAGCTCACCAACGACTGTTCCTTTGGTGCATTTCCTTCCTGTCTTTTTTTTTGATGTGTGTTTACTCTGAAATCCTACGCTAGCCTATTTTGACTCTTGCTTCCTTCACTGAATTGCCGGATCCAAAGCAACTCCCCCCTCAGTGACGTTCTTTCTAAACACCGTTGGTGTCTTTTGGGTGTTGCACCCATAATTTACTGAATCCGTCCTCGCTCGCCGCTGATGATTAACGGTGTTTCCTATTTTTTGCTGTCACAAGCAACGCTTTGTGGACGATCCCCGGCACGGGGAAAGTTTGTTGAAACTTCCAACTATTTCTTTAGGATAAAACTCTCGAAACGGAGTGACTGGACTGAAGAGTAGGACCATTTTCCTACTGCGCTGCCCAACATGGTGGTCGCTGCCACGTGTGACNGTGTTTCCTATTTTTTGCTGTCACAAGCAACGCTTTGTGGACGATCCCCGGCACGGGGAAAGTTTGTTGAAATTTCCAACTATTTCTTTAGGATAAAACTCTCGAAATGGAGTGACTGGACCAAAGAGTAGGACCATTTTCCTACTGCGCTGCCCAACATGGTGGCCGCTGCCACGTGTGACTATTTAAAATGGAAAGGAAAGATGCTCACTTTGCTATTTAAGGTGAAATTACATAAAACTGAAATTTGGTTCCTCCGTTGTACAAACTGTGTTTCAAGAGCTCAGTGGCTACCACCCTGGGCATACTTCTGTTGTTGCGGAAAGTTCTAGAGGAACACGCCACACCCTCGTAGCTCGGGCTCCTGCACGGACAGGAGTGTGGCATTGCCGGCTGGCACCTCCCCCTTGTCCAACCTGGCCTCATCGCCCCCCACCCCCACTGCCACGTCCTTCTCTCCACTTAGCACTTAAGTCAAAATTTCTCGAAACTTCCCAGCAGCGCACCCAACTCCGTATGGCAGGTGAGAACAAACACCCACTTTNCCACACCCTCGTAGCTCGGGCTCCTGCACGGACAGGAGTGTGGCATTGCCGGCTGGCACCTCCCCCTTGTCCAACCTGGCCTCATCGCCCCCCACCCCCACTGCCACGTCCTTCTCTCCACTTAGTACTTAAGTCAAAATTTCTCGAAACTTCCCAGCAGCGCACCCAACTCCGTATGGCAGATGAGAACAAACACCCACTTCTAAAGACTCAGTGAGTGTACCTTGCTGTTGCCTCGTGCTTATTTTAACATTTCATGTAAACTCTGCATTCCGTTGCACAACAGGGCCATATCTGTGCAAAAGCTTTTATAAAAAGATATATTTTTCCCTGTATTACTGAATACAACATGCCACAGGAGGAAGATCCCTGTTAATCTTGTGGTTTTAGGCAGTAGAATGCAGACTGAATACACTCTCTGTAGCCTGAGAACGGGAGGCTTAAAGTCAGCGGGCCAGAGCCCTGGGAAACCTCCAGGGGAGCCCTATCTCTTTAGGGGGCTGGGGGGTAGATTCAGAATTAGCAGGTACTCATGCTTTTCCCCCTTCTTGCTCTGGTTGCTAGGGAGCTCAGACTTAAATTTAGCGCCCCTTTACTGAAGTACTCCTCAGTCTGGGTGTCATAATCTTCTTCCAACTGACATTTGTCTGAAATTTCTGCGCTGATTGAACTGAGGTCTCTATCCTTCTGGAAGTAGGTGAGGAATCTCCTTGCAAATCGACAAAGACAAATACAAGGCAGATTCCTAGATAAGGTGCTGAGACCTGAAAGTTGCTTCAGCAATCAGAGCTTCCTCTTCCCGAGAAGGGAAGACGCTGTGTTCCTGCTCCCTGTCACGGGGGAAGGTCTGGCTGGCACTCAAAGTTGGTGTTGTCTGACCACGGAGCCCAAGCTCTGGCTGAAAATGCCTCACAGAGTTTCACGTGGGGCAGCCACCCACCCACAGATGGCCCTGAGCTTTCTGATACTGGACGAGAACTGTTCCCTTCCCCAAGCCTGTTCTTTTGCCCAGAGGACAAGGCCCGTCACAGGGGACGCCGTGCACAATGAGAGCCACTTAGGCCAGCAGCCAGGAAGCCCNCTGCTCTTTTGGCCAGAGGACAAGGCCCGTCACAGGGGACGCCGTGCACAATGAGAGCCACTTAGGCCAGCAGCCAGGAAGCCCCATTAACCGAGGCTCCTGCCCAGCGCACACAGTGATGACTGATATTCGTAATGATGACCCGAGGCCCTGCAGCCCCTGAATCGCCTTCTGGATCGTCAAAGATTCAATTACACTCCACCGAGTTCCAATGTTAAGTATATTTTATTCTATTCTAATTCTTTGGAAATTGGCCATCCGTGGTATCGATGGTATCTCCATTAACCCGAGTGGTGGGTCTGCCAGAAAGCCCCATCCCTCAGCTCTGGTTGGGTTAGAAGGAGCTACAGATGAGTCTGAAAAGAAGGACGCAGCAGGCTGCTGGGGCTTCGGGAATGGGGGAAGTCTGGCTGGTGGGAGAAAATCCAGTCTGGGCTGGGGGTCAGAAAGGGCCTTGCCATTTGCTCGCTGTGTGACTTTTTCCCTGCTCTTCACTCCATTTGCCTCATCTGTAAAATGGGCTGCAAGAGTCCCTCGGAAGGAAGAGATAACGTGGGGCATTAAGAACAATCTGGTAGAGCTATATGGACTAAACCAGAAAGATTGCCAAGATACCTTTCAGACAAGGGGGAAAAAAGCCTGATGATACGTAAAACATGGCACATTTTTGTCTAAATGCACGCGACACAACTGCCAATGCTGTCCACACCGATGTATGAAATGCACAGAGGAAGGCTCTGGAAGGAGAGTTCTCAAATGGATAACAGGAATGTCTTTGGTGGGAAGGGTGGCACTGACCGGGGTGGCTGTCGGTGAGTCTCTCAACAAGGACAACACATTTGTGTGTCAATTGTGTAAGTAAATTTTAATAATTTTTAAAAACAGAAAACCATATGTATGTATAAACCATATATAAGTAACATAGGCCATATATGTATATACATACACACAGCGTGCGAGAGAGGGCAAGAGAGCGCGTGCGCATTGCACGGTTGAGTCCAATAACAAGTGAATAATTACTATGAGGCCGAACGAAGTAAAAGTGCTCTTTCTGCAGGTCAAAGATGGCCCCACGTTGGCATTCTTACAAAGTCTAACTTAATACCTGCAGGCTCAAGAGCGCCCCAATTCACCTGCTGGCCAGAGGGGGCTGGAAGGAGGAAGGGGATTAAAAGGAACCCAACCTACCCAACCGAAAACCCCCGCGGCCCTGGGTAGGCGTATGTGTTCTGTGGCTTGCCCTGGTACAAAGGTCTGTGGGGGGGCAAGGCATCTCCAGATGCCCGCAGCCCCAGCACACAGGACGCAACTGAGAGCTCAGGGGGATTTCTCAGCTGGAGGCCGTGTACACTTCAAGGCTTAGGGCAGTCAAGGCCATGGCAGTCTTTGGCAGAAATCAGGCTGCGCAGCCAGAGTCTGCCCCCTGACTGGGAGGAGCCACCTCTCCCCCCCGCCCCCACCAACTACCGACTCCTGGGGCCAGACCAAGGCCACTGGACCTTGCCAGGAACACTGCGAGGCATGGACATGTAAGCGAATTAATTCTCTTTCAAGACTTTTATGTCTTGGACGCTTCGTGACACCCCTTTGAGATGACTGCAGGCAGCCTGGGGTTTTTCCAAACTCGGAGCTGGGAAATCAATGTTTTGAATTGCATTTTACAAGCAAGCAGAGGTGAAGGGTGGGGGGAAGCAAGAGGAACAGCCTACTCACCCTGGATACCAGTCCCGGGCCCCACAGTGAAATGTAGGGAGAGCCGAAACAAAATGGAATCTTGAGGCCCTGAGGCCCGCACAGCCGTTCTGTTTATAACAAAACGGCGTACAGAGCAGAGCGCTGGTTTGCACCAAATGCTAGGCCACAGCTCCCTAAATGCTCCTGGGTCATGCACAGTGCTCTTGGTGTCTCAGTTCTTTTTCCATGGCATTTCTAGACCAAAAGGAACACCCAGCAGTCTGGTTGTAACAACTCCACAGTCCAACCTCACAGTGACAACCTAGCAGCACTGGCTGGCCCCACCTCCAACAGCTGTTGCTATATTTTTCTCAAAAATCTAAAACAGCTCATGGTTCTCCTGTGAGCTCGCAGAGGCACCCCTAAGGTGCACAGTTTGGGAACCAGGTACTGGGCTAACTGCATTATTTTCATGATCTCACTGAATCTTTCCAATGACCCTGACACGTAAGTACTACGGTCCCCATCTTACAGATGCAGATACTGAGATTCAGGGTAAAGTCTGACAACCGGTAATGGAGAAGCCAACATATAAACGCTGATCTGGATCTGACAGACAACCAGGGCTGCCATGTTCAGTGGCACAGGTTGAATACTGCACAATTCTAGAGAGTGCCACTCCCACAGACTACAATGCTGATGCTCTAAGTCATTAAGCTAACAGTTGGTGTTAGTTTTAGCACAAAGCCTCCAGCTGTAGCAGCCCGTTCACTGAGCAGCCTCGTGATTTGGCTTCAATAATCACCTTAAAGGGCCTCTGCCCACATCCCTTCCCCAGAAAATTCAGACTGGCAGGACATGCTAAAGAACTCCAAAAGCTTCATTTAACCTTGGTAACCAAGCGGCAAAATGATCAACTCCAACAGTGTAAACTGCATAAAAAATGGTGGTAGGTATTTCAAACACAAGCAGGCTCGGTAGAGAAAAAGATCTCGAGGTCTAAGTGGACCCAACAAGGATTGTGGACCGAAAAGTCGTGCTCTTGTCAGAGCCTACTTAATAGAATGGAGTTTCTCAAAATAAGGTCTGCTGCCTCTCTGATAGATTTGGGCATATGTGTGTGTATGTGTAATGTGTATCTGAGGGTAGAGGCAGGGCTGTGGGGAGGCTTAGCGACTTTGCGGGATAACTTAAAAATTTTTGGTTTGTATTTAGACAATCTAACTTAATATACATATATGCATGTGTATTAGAGCGGTGCTTAAAGAGACCTGGGACCCAGTGGTACGGGCACACTGACTTCCAAAGGCCTGGGCTGGAGGAGTGGGGAACTCCAGGTAATGGTGGTGGACGCTCCAGCGTGCGGAACCCGTCTGCACACGTCCCAATTCGCAATGAGAGATCGATTAGCCAGAGTGAACAAAGAAACACTTTCCTGTTCTCAATTCTGAAAGTAATTGGTTATCCACTCATTGATAATTTCAATAATACTACAATGCTAACTTTTATTTTTTAGAGATCAGGACAGCTTCGCAGAACTGCTAAGTGACACCGTGCTAGGAGGGGCATTTGATGACTGGCTGAGTTTATTAGGCAAGCCAGAGGTCTGATTCTGAACTGGCAAACAGAGCCTCCAAGTCGGTATCCCTGTGCCGCACGCACTTCCTTATGCACAGAGGCGTTCCCTGCATTAGTATTTGCTGACATAAAGGCACCGAAGCAGATTATAGAGCTGGACCCCAGGCTACATCTTTCTAATATCAAAACCCACATTCTGAATTTAGTTCCCACAAAACAACATCATCCATCACGCTAAAATAATGTTGTTAATTTGAATTTTATTGATTTTAAATTTTGTTTGTATTTAATTTGAAAACGTGTTTTGGTTTTATAGTCCTAAGAGAACCATAAGCATAAGTTGTCAGTTTACTCTGCGTGGTGTGTTTGCACATAGTTAAGTAACATAATGGTAAAGCCATTCCCATCACCACTGTGGGGGAAGGGCCTCGAGAATTTTATTTTTCTTCCATAGGGGTCTTTGTACATTGCTCAAGAAATGAGATGGTGTTCAGAAATACTGCCACGGCCTGTGATTTTACAGACCGTTCCTTTAGATGAGAACCCTCTCAGAGACCAGGAATCCCCCTCACTTCAGAGCGGCCTCGGGGAGGACAGGGAGGCAAGGTAACTTTCCGAAGAGCTCCACGCTAGGTGCAGGACCATGGCTCTCAGCGGACGGACCAGGGTGCTCCGGGAGCCCTCGGCACCACACAGAACCGCTTCATCTGGGTCAGAGAAAGGCCAGGTGCCTTACCGAGATCCCTGACCTTGTCCTCACAGCAAGAGGACACACCGCTGTTAACCTCACCCTTCTCTAGACATAGACCCTGAGTCCTAGGGACGTCACCAGACCGGTGGCGTGGAAGACCTGGCCTCTGCCGTAAGGTTTTTAATGGTGTGAGCCCAGCATCTACTTCTGCCTAAACCAAGACGGTCCCTTCCCCTCCTGGAGTTCACGTTTGTTTCTGTAACCCAGCACCTGGCACAGTCCCTGGCTCATTAGAGATGCTCAGTAAATATTTGCTAAACCGGCGAGTTATTTCTTAACTAAAAAGCAATGTGTCGAAACCTCCCTTTTGCACGGAAGGCTCCAAGTCACGTGAGCAGGCAGAAGCTGCTCCTGCTCGGGAGCCTCCCAAGACATCCCGGGGCTCCCGCTGCCTTTCGGCACCCAGGATGCTGGAGACACAGAGCACAATTATCAGCTGCAACAAAGAGCCCACTGACTGCCGCTCTCCCGGCAAGCCCAGACAAAGCACGGAGACCTTGTAACTGAAAAGGCCCTGAATGGAACGGGGAGAGAGGAGGTGTGAAAGCAAGGCTAGAGCAGGCTGCAGAGAAGGAATCAGGGCGCACAATGTTCCCCCCGCCTCCCCCGGGACCTGCACGCTCTCCCCAGGGTGCCCTGTCCCACCATCTGGGCCTTTGTCACCTACTCTGGAATCGGGCGAGGCGCGGAGGGAAAGAAAACGTCAGCTGTGACCCAGGACCACATCTATGGAGTTGCAAAGGAAGAAAACAACAACAAGAGAAAAAAAACCTTCTCGACTCTCAGAGTTTAGTCCTCTTTTTTGAAAGAGGAAAACAAAGCGTGCTTCCACATGGGCCCCGCTCTGGGCCTGCCTCTAGCAGCCAGTGTGGCAGACGGGAACGGAAAAGCTCCAGTGATATGCGATTCACGCCACATTCTTAGGTGAATCCCTGCAGCTGCTCACCTATCGCAGAGGCTGCTCCCACGTCCATGGCAGACATCACTAATCAATTGCAATGCCATTTCCCGTGGAGCCCAGGCAGCTTCGCCATCCTCCAGCACAGGACTCCAGGCAGCCACGACCGACGGCTGTGTGTCGGCTTACAAGGAGGATCAAACCTCGCTGGCCTCGCCTGACCCCTTCACTGATTCATTCAACAGAGACTCTGAGGAGTCACGCCACTGCCCAAGGTGACCTCAAGGGTGCAGGGCAGAGCTGCGCCAGAATTCAGGTCTCCTGACTCCCTGGCCGGTGTTCTGCTCACTTGGAAAATCACACTGGCTCCTTTCCAAGCGGACAGCTGACTTCTGATGACCACGGCACAAGGACAACACAAGACAGGAGAACTCGGGTAACCAGAGTGTTTCATCCGAGCAAATGCTGCTTCGTCCTGGTTTGAGCAGCAGTAACTTTTACAGCCTCTGACCATCCCCTGGTGGACATACTGGTAGGCAGAGAGCAGGATAATTAAAAAGGGGGAAGCAAAGGGTCTGAAACAGATTTTCTGCAAAGCGGGCCTCTCGAATGAAGAAAGTCTCGCCCAGCGCACATCCCCATCAAACGCCTCAGGGCTGTGCTCCTGGGGATCTTAAATGGCGAAGGGCACGCTCTGAGAAACGTGGCTCTGTGCCCAGCCTGCCAGGCCCCGTGTCCGGAGGGACAGAGATCAACAAGAGCCTGAGCAAGTTAGGAGCTGGTTTCTGAGCTCTCTGTGCAGGGGGTAGCGACACAGGACTGCTGTTTCCTCGCACTGCAAACAACCGACAATATTTTTCTACGTTCCGGGGCGCCTGGGTGGCACAGCGGTTAAGCGTCTGCCTTCGGCTCAGGGTGTGATCCCGGCGTTATGGGATCGAGCCCCACATCAGGCTCCTCCGCTATGAGCCTGCTTCTTCCTCTCCCACTCCCCCTGCTTGTGTTCCCTCTCTCGCTGGCTGTCTCTATCTCTGTCGAATAAATAAATAAAATCTTGAAAAAAAAATATTTTTCTACGTTCCCTACGGCACCAGGTTCACACACAGACCTACTAAATAGAAGTAGATTCCAGGAGATCAAATACAGGAAGGAGGCCAGTCTCTTCATCTCCCTGGGTTCAGCTAGCCTAAATTTAAGTGATAAAGTATATATACTGTTTACACAGCATATAAAAGTTGGGGTAATTTCTCTTCCTCATTCCCACCCCCTCCCCACCTGGCTATTAACTGTGTGTCTGTTGAGGGTTGATCTCCTTGTGACCGAAGGCTCAGAACACCTGCAGCTGACCCAAAGGCCAGAGGATTCTCCATTCTCTGACCGCCCCCCAGGGATGCTAATTCTGACACTATTTCGGGGGCAAGTGTCTTGAAGGGAGTGAGCCTGGCCTCTCATTGCATCAGAAATCACTTTTATAACGCCCTTAACCAATAGTTGCCTTAGTCTTCACTTGCTTGCCCCTGGTGACAGGCAACTCACTACTGCAGAGTGTGGGCTTTTGTAATCCTTTATGGATTTGGATATTTGCTTTTTTAAAAAAACTTTTTATTCTGAGATAATTATAGACCGACAGGCGGTTGTAAGAAATAATCAGGGAGATCCTATATACCCTTTCCCCACTCTCCCCCAGCGGTAACATTTCGTAATAGTACGATATCACAACTAGAAAACTGACATTAATGTAATCACTGACCTTATTCAGATCATACTGGTTTCATGTGCACGCATTTGCATACATGCATTTAGTTTCATGTAATTTCACCACTTGTAGACTCGTGACCAGTCAAGATACAGAACGTTCACCGCAAGGATCCCCTGTGCTTCCCTTTCACAGACACCACCACCCTCTCTTTCTTTCCGCCTACCCGATCCCCAGTTAATGCTCCCCATCTCTCTAATCTTGTCATTTTAAGAATGTTACATGACTGGAATCATGCAGTGTCTACCCTTTGGAGATCTGTTTTTCCCCCTCGGCATAATGCTCCAGAGATTTCACACGGGTTGCTGGGTATACCAACAGTCTGTCCCTTTTTATGGCTCCGTGGTATTCCATGGCACGGATGAATCATGGCTCACTTAACCACTCGCCCACTGAAGGACATTGGGTGGTTTCTGGGTTTTGGCTACAGAATAAAGCTGCTACATGTATCTGTATACAGGTTCCTCCCTCCGTCCTTCTCTTCCTTTCTTCTATAGCAGCTTTAGTGAGATACAATTCACACACCGTGCAATCCAACTGTTTAGAGTGCGTGATTCAATGGTTTCTAGTATATTCACAGAGCTGTGAATCATCACCACGACTGCAGAAAATTTTCATCAGCTTAGAAAGAAAACCTAAGCCCTTCAGTGATCGCCTCCCCAACCCCGTTCCCAAGCCGCAAGTAACCATTAATCCACTTCCTTTCTCTCTCTATTCGTCTATTCTGGGCATTTGGTATAAATGAAATCATGTGACACGTGCTCTTTGGGGAGTGGCTTCTTCTCTCTAGCATAGTGTTTTCAGGGCCATCCGTGGTAGGGGGCGTGTCAGCAGTCATTCCTACTGATGGCAGGACACCACTCCACAGACCTCATCTGGTTTATGCCCTCATCGGCTCATGGGCACGTGTACAGGTTTGCAGGTGAACTTCACTTTCCATTTCTCTGGCATTGATGCCAAGAGCAGAACTACTGGGTTGCACAGTAAGTTGTGTGTGTAGTTTGGAAGAAAGTGCCTATCCTCGTCCTGTGTCGCTGTACGATTTCACATTCCCACTGGCAATGTGTGAATGGGTCCAGTTTCTCAGCGTCCTTGTCGGCATTCTGTGTTCCTCTTGTTTTCTATTCTAGCCATTCCGACGGGTGTGTATTTTTACTTGCTTTTGTGCTCAGCAGAGGTTGGACTCTGGGTAACACTTGCTGCAAGGATCAGCAGGCTCCCCTTGGGCTCGCCTGTGGCGGCCTGCCAGCCTTGGGTCCTCTAACCTGGTAGAGCCTAGTCCGTGCCTCCCCGCCCCAAACCACGCGGGCCCATATTAAGAGCTGGAGTCAGGATGTGGCCACGCCGTGGAGGTGGGGGTGGGACACCTGGGATTTGGACCCAGGGACTCTGTTGTGCTGCGTCCCACAGCCGGCTAACGGGAACCCTGGGGTTCGTTCGGAACGCCACATCTTTCTTTCAAATAAAAAGATATCCGGCAAGGACTGGACATTCCCTTTGAGGAAGAACTGATTCCTTGGCATGTTTCAGTTACAGCCTTATAACTGTCATCATCTTTCTGAAGGTAGCGATCCTGAGGGCAGGGCCAGCTCTCCGAAGTTGGCACAGCGCTCTGCTCACGGGAAGCATGTGTCAAGTATCTGCAGACTGGCCTCCATAAGCATCACAGACACGGAAAATCTCAGAGTGATGACTGCCGAGGACAGGCATATGGAAGGAACTTAATACGTGTGCCGGATGGGTCCAGGAAAGGGTTAAAAAGGCACATCTCTCTCCGTGGAATGTGCAGTGGGAGAGGCTGCACAGAAAGGGAGCGATGGGGAGCGTGAATCCGGCTTTGCAACTTGCTTGGGGTTTTATGGCCGGGCGGCCATCTGCCTCGTGTGCTCAGCTTCGGCTCCCGAGGCTGGTCGGGGTAGGAATGAGTGAAATCACGAGCACCAGGGCACTTCAGGCCCTAGCAGGGCCCTCCGGTAAGGAGCTGTGCACACGTCTGGGGGCATCATCAACAGTGCCCCCCTCACGCAGCAGAGAACGCGCCGAGAAGGAATGTGGGTACGGCAACGCCGATGCTGTGACCAACATCTGCGGGTGAGCCGGAGCTGTTCCCGAAGGCTCACTGGGACTCCCAAACACGCGCAAGCATGCACAGAGCAAATGAGAAGTGCAACTCTGGCACCACCACGGTGGCCGGTGGTTACGCGTGACGCATCACAGGCGAGGAAGTGGGGGGGCACACGGAGCGGGGCTGACGCCTCCCTCGTGATGCCCCACCCCCAAACGCGGCACATCATCCAGCTAGTTGCCAAGGACCCTAAACGTGGGGGTCGTCCTCCATTCCTGTCTCCATCGCAGGAGACTCACTAAAGCCATCAGCAGGCGTTTGCAACTGCATCCCCAGACCGACCCTGCCCCCTGCTTCCGCCGCCCGCACCTGGTCCAAACCAAAATCGCTCGGGCCCAGATGACTGCAAACACCTCCTTGCGGGTCTCCTCACACCCACTCTGACCCTCTTCTCTCAAGATTTTTTACAAATGTAAGGGACCCAGCTCGCCCTCCGCTCAGAACCTCTCGTGGCTGTGGAATAAAACACAAAGGACCCAAGTGCCTCGGGCCGGGAATCGTCAAGGCAATCTTGGGGAAGAACAAAGACACCAGATATCAAGCTCTTACAAAGCCACAGTAATTAAGACAGTGCGTATTGGCACAGGGATAGACAAATAGGCCCACGGAACAGATTAGAGAGTCCAGAAGCAGACCCTCACACACACAGTCACCTGATTTATGACAAAATCAATACTGCAGAGCAGAGGGGAAAGAATGGCCTTCGCAATAAATGATGTTGGGCCAATTCACTATCCATTGGGGGGTGGGGGAAGTACCTTGATCTCTACCTCACACCATATACAAAAATCGATTCCTGAGGGACTGCACACCTAAATGTGAAAGGTCAAAGCTTTTCTTTTACAGGAAAATAGGAGACTATCTTCATGAGCTTGGAGGAGGCAGGGATTGCTTAAATAGAGCACAAAAGGCATGAAGGGAACTAGGAAGGGAAATACAAAGGGAAAAATGACAAACATTAAGAGCCCTCTGTTCATCAAAGGATACCACTGAGAGCTCAGACGCCATTAAAATACTCACAGAATGGGAGAGGGAGGGACTGCAACCATAGATCTACCGCAGGACTTGAACACAGAACATGTAAAATTATACAGAAAGTAGTTATAAAAATAAGAAGAAAAAAAATCAGACAACCCAATTTTTAAAAGAACGGGCAGAAGACTTAAATAGGCATTGCACAAGAGTCTAAACCCATCCTCATACGCACATGAAAACACATCTGATTTCCTTAAGCTACCAGGGAAGCACAAATTAAAACCACAATATTGATGCCGTTAAATACACACCAGAATGGCTAAAAAGGGCAGACAATACCAAGTGTTAGCAAGGACCAGGGGCAACCAAACACTCAGACCCATGGGGAGGTACAAACTGACCCAGTTTCTTTGGAAACCTGATTGGATATTTACTAAAGCTGAAATATGTACACCCCATGACCCAGCAATTCTAGTCCACAGGGACATCTATAAGACGCATGCACTGGGCCCCTAAAAGACAATTGAGACTATTCATGGGGGCATTCTGTATTCGAAAGAGCCAAAACCCTGAAAACTACCCAAGTGCTCGTCGGTAAAATGAATAAATGTATTTTAACGTACTCACACGATGGAATACTGTAGCACTGGGATGCACAAATCACAACATAACCCAGAAGAATCTCGTAACAAAAAATGTTGAGCAGGGAGACCAGACACCAGCAAGTATATACAGTATGATGCCAGTGACATAAAAAACGAAAACTGGCAGTGAAAATACACGTGTTCAGAAGTCAGGGGAGCAGAGGGCAGGGAGCGGGTGGGGGGCAGCGATGGGAACAGGGTACTGGGCAGAGGGCAGGCTGGGAAATGTTCTGTTTCTTGAGCTGGGTGCTGGGCACACCTGAATAATAAATTTAAAAACCATCCAAAGCCCTCCTCGTGGCCCAGAAGACTGTGTCCCCGTCCACTCGTCTCATCTCAGTGCTGTCCTTCTGCTCCTGCTCAAACCGCCCATTCCCCTCAGGGACCAAGCTCATTCCCACCTCAGGGCGCCGCACCTACTGCGAACCCTGCCCCCCCCCGAACTGCAGGCACTCACCCCTTCATACCCTCAGGTCCCCACTAGAATGTCCCCTCCTCTGAGAAGCCTCCCCTGACTGCCCCTCTAACACACCCGGTACTGAGTGAGACGTGTCCCCCAAATTCATGTCCGCCAGAGCTTATGCAAGGATTTTACTGGAGATCAGGTCTTTGCACATGTGATCGAGGTAAGGTGAGGTCATACTGGGTTTGGGTGGGCCCTAAATTCACTGACTACTACCCCCAACTCAGTTGAGAATGAATGAGTACATTCATACCGTCCTTTAAAACTTCAGCAAAGGGGAAGGGAAGGATGAATGGGTAGAGCTCAAAGGACTTTCAGGGCAGCGAAAACACTTTACAGGCTACTATCATGATGGGTACATGTCATTACACATTTGTACAAACGTGCTGAATATATGCCACCAAGAACGCACCCTCACGCACACTGCAGACCCTGGGTGACAACAACAGATCCGTGTAGGTTCGCTGCATGCAAGCAACGTCCCACCCTGGTGGGGGATGTGGATAATGGGGAGGCGGTGTATGGGGGGGCAGGGGTGTATGGATACTACATACCTTTCTCTCCATTGTGCCGTAACCCTAAAACTGCTCTAAAAAAGGCTCTTAAAACAAACCACAAAGACCTCAGCAAAGCAGGAGGAACAGGGACGTCCCCGATGAGAAAACAGGTCGGAGTGGGGGAAGGGGCCTGCAGAGGTGAACATGGCAACTCTGAGTGGGGCTTCACATCTCACAGCTCAACGGGGGTCAATGAGGTGACAGCTTTACCTGTAAGGCCTGTATGCTTTATCAAAAGGGGAAGAGAACATTACCATATCCGGGTAATGCATCTAGAAGAGAATGCCAAAAACCCCTAGGGTGTGCCGTGGCTCCGTAGGAACTGCACATTCAACTTAGTCCAGGGATCAGCAAACGTACCCATAAAGGGCCACACCATCCGTATTTATGGGCTCGCACGTCAGCTGGTCTCAGACGCAGCTACTCGGCTCTGCTGCTGACGTGGAAGGGCAGCTGGCCGGCACGGGAATGAATGAGTGTGGCCCCATGTGGCCGTGGGGGTGTGGTGGCCTCCATCTAGGGGCTCCCTGTAGCGGCGCATGTGGGGGGGATGACCTATGCAGGGAGGTACAGCCTCCTTACCCCAGCCCTTGTAGAACGAGGCTGAAGGGTTTCTCTCCCCCCCAACCCTGACCCCTTCTAGAACGGTCCTTCCGGGCTGCTCAAGGCTGCGTTTTGCAGAGCTTCTCCCCTGCGGAGCCTGGCGAGCAGGAAGTGGCCCCATCAGTGCCGGGCCTCCGCAGGGAGCACATACCAGGGCTCCTAGCTTTTGGAAAAGTACTGATGACAACCAGGAGTTAATCAGGCAGTGACCCCACACCTGGGCAAGGGGAACAAGGCGGGGAGCGTGTGAGGGCAACTTGGCAGGCAGGCTATGCTCAGCATTCCCTCCACGGTCACGGTCACTGTGAGAGGAAATGAGGAGGAGAGAGGCCAGGGACAGCGGACATTGTCCACAAAGCAGGCACAACAGGTGCACTGGGGACAGGAGATGCAAGCCGGGTAATTAAGGCCTCTAGACACCTGTTGGGAGCTCACCCATTCACACCCCTAGCAGGTGGTTCACACCTCTGAGGAACAGAATAACCAAAAAAAAAAAAAAAAAAAAGGGNGAGGGTCAGATGAAAAAATGAAAAGCTCTCCCCTCCTGTAGCCTACAGCCGCTGCCCGGGCCCACCTGAGGCTGCGTTTTTGCCAGCAGCTCCCACCTAATACCCCTGACACCTGTGGACAGTTCCACTGGGGTGGGTGGGTCTCCAGAGTGAGAGAGACCGGGTGATGCCCCCGCAGAGCTGTGTGGTGCTGGGCAAACTTCCTAACCTCTCTGTGCCTCACACATCCTATCTTTATTAGGCTTCCACAAGCAAGGCTGTGCGGAGCGGATCTATGTGCTTAGCAAACATTTACTGAGCACCCTCTGTATACCAGGGACCTGTGGACGGGGCAGTGACCAAAGTGTCTGAGATTACAGTTGGAGAGGGGGTGGGACAGGTGACTGTGAGGTGGGATGGGAGTTTTGAGAGACTAGGACAGGCCCAGCCACGCTGGCTGGAGGGTGAGGTGAAGGCCTATTTTCAATCGCTAATTCCAGCAGGCACGGACCGTCTTCCTCTGTGCCAGGCACCATTCCAGTGCCTTGCAGGCAGGACTGGCTACGTCCTTTGCAGGGTCCAGTGTGAAACGAAAATTTAGGGCCTCTTGTCCAAACAGTAAGAATTTCAGGACGGCAACAACAGAGCACTGAAGAAAAGCATGGGGCCTCAGGGGGCCACATGGTTGCATGCTCACAAAGCCAGTCCTGTTGGCAGAACGTCCTTCCTGGAGGATCACTGCCTTTCAGGAACCGAGCAGCCCAAACCAAGGCTGCCCAGGGCATACAAGAGAAACGGGCAAGCGGAGGGTCCGTCTAGGAACAGCCTCTGTACCTCTCTGGGCCCCAGGTTCCTCCTCTAGGAGATGGGAAAGCAGCTCTCGCACGTGGGATGCGGTCAGCCCGCTGCCTGACACGTCCTAAGTGCCGAAAGCATTAGCCATCCTGTTCCCAGGGCGCCTGCGCTATCTCGGGGCCAGCCCTGGAAACCTGGGTGAGAACGAGTTCTGTCCATCAAATGCCTTGGCTCTGCACTCGCGCTTGTGTGTAAGGATGGAGGGGCCCTGAATGCACAAGCTTCAGGTGGGGTACAGACTTAGGCCCTATTTGTGGGGCTGTTCTCTGAACCACCCTCTGTCCCAGGGACCTTCCAATCCAGGCTTTCCAATGGAGGTGGGCAAAGCACTCACACACACGCCTACCCACCCCAGGGCAAACCCAGACAGGAGGGGAAGCTGGTACCCCCTTCTTCTGGAACGGATCCCGACTGAGGACTGTGCACACGGCAGGGTGCTGCTCTGGCTGTGGGGCGAGGAGTCTGCTCCCTGCAGACATGCACACACTTGCACGCTCCAGAGAATCCCTGCTTGTCTTCTGTGTTTCCTTTTGGGGTTGGAGAGGCCTGTGTCCCTGAGTTCTGACTCCCTCTAGCCTGGAACCAGCTGGAAGGGGAGAGGATCACAGGGCAGGAGGGACATACATAGAAAAGGAGGAAAAACACTGAGAAAATGCCCCAGAGGACCGTCAAAGCTTGGCACTGCTGTCAGGCTCGCGGCAAGAGTCCGCCCTGCCCTGGGTTCCAAGCCTGGTGCTACCAGTTTTGTGCTGTTCGAGAACCATAGCTAATGTTTATCAATTCCCTACTCCACACCAGGCCCTGTATTAAATGCTCCACATGCAAAAAACCCTCAAGGCAGTCATGTCGCACGGGAGCTGGGTGCTGGCCGAGCGGGCGGATGGCCCTGAGGGTGGCAATCTGGGCTGGGAAGTGGATTTCCTCCCTGGGAAACAGAGGCAATCCTCCTCTGCAGGGCTGTCGTGGGAAACAGACCTGTACTAACGCAAAGCAGTGCCTGGCCCCGGTTGGGCTGGAACACTTTACTTGATGGTAACAAACACTCACGTTTTTACTATGTCATCATCGTAAATTACAGCATACGCCATCAGCAGTGTTAACGACTGTTATTTTGTGCCAGGGGAAACTGAGGCCCAGAAAGGAGGTGGCAGAGAAGAGAAGTGCTGTCTCCTCCTCCACTGCTGTGTCTACTCTGACTTTCTAAAGGGCAAGCCTTGAATTGTCCCAGATGACGATCCTGCAAGGACATGGATCCCCAGGGCCTCTTGGCTCCCGTCAACACCGGGTTCAAGGGGCTGCGGTGTGGTGCGGGCAGGTCCTACTGCAAGGCTGCTGGCCTCCAGGGAAGGCGCAGGCAAATGCTGCCTTGGCTGGGAAACTGCTGCCCCAGCTCACGGGTAGGGCCCGAGGAGGCTGGGGAGGGCGTGCGAGCTCCCATCTCCCCAGCGGGAGCTCTTGAGGACCTGACCATGCTTTCCCACAGCACCAACCTCACTCCTGCACATCACGGGAGTGTCACTGTCCGACTGTCACTGTCGCTTTGCTCCCTGGTCCCCCTCAGACAGGGAAGTCCTCAGGGGAGGAGCCCATCTCTCCTGAGACAGCCACATGCCCGAAACCTAGCAGAATGGCCGGTACGAACAATATGTTCACGGGATAGTGGTTCCACTGACATGATCGCAGGGGCAGTGTCCTTCCAGACCCGGGAGAAGGACAGCAGGCTGCAGAGAAGAGTGGCTGCAAGCCACGGCTCTGGGGCAGACCACTGAACTCGAGCCCTGGCTCAGCTGTGGGTCCTGGGCAGGACACTTCATGTGCCCGGATCTCCAGCATCCTTCCAGGTGCAAAACGGGGAACAGCATCCCTCCTCCGCAGCATGACTGCGCCGCTTAAAGGAAAAGACATGGCACCAGCAGACCCACAGCCAGGCGGGGGTGGGGAGCGGGGATTCTGATTACACCTGGCAGGACAAGCCTGCAAAACCTGCCNCAAGAGCTCCACCGCGGGGGGGGGGGCGGGGGTGGGGAGCGGGGATTCTGATTACACCTGGCAGGACAAGCCTGCAAAACCTGCCTGCAAAAGGGACCAGACTGGTTCCCCTCCGTCCTGAAATCCTCCCCTGGCTCTGACCTTTGCCGGCCACTGGCTTTGTCTGAAATCAGGTCTGTGGTTTCCGGGACAAGCTTAGCCCCCCTGAGAAGGCTCACAGCGACCCCTGCTGCCCGCCGCTCGGAACTGCCTCCACCCCCTGCCCGAGTGCACAACAAAGCAAGGTGAGCCCTCCAAGACGGCTTCCCGTCTCCAAGGGCTGGAGCAAAGTACCATCACAACTACGGCAAGGAGAAGAGATGCTGCGCGCAATTATGTTCGGTGGACACTAATTCCCTGTCTTCTCAAAATAAACATAAAACAAGAGATCAAACAAAGCGCTTTCCCTTTCTGTCTCGATCTTTGTTTCCCTGGGTAAGTATCATCCTAAATACACTGCGGAAACAAGCGAAACTGTCATTCCGGCAGGATACTATTTCCTGATCAACACGTGCTGTTCACAGCAATCCCGTTTTGATCTGGCAGTTCTTAAATTGGACTCTCTTTAAAAAGCAAAAGCATGTTAAAATAAGCAGGCGCGTGGGGGCTGAGGATACGGATTCTCTTGTAACGACCTCACTCATGTACTCCTCTTGACTTGTCTCCCTGGGCGCAGGGAAATGGAAAACGTCCCCCCAGGTTGTGACCCCATCTCTCCAGGCTGTTGCTGCCACGCGGGGGACCTGGGATCACAGCTAAGGCTCAGCGACTAGAAGCTGGCAGGGTTGGCGTCTGCATAGCACCCGCGAACCACGCCTGGTACTGAACACACGCCAGCTGACGATGGGGCACAGCGGCGAGAGGGACGGCGAGTTTTGAAGCAAATCCCACAAACAGCTCCCTGTCCTTTAAACCAAATGAGTGCAGAGAGACAGACTGCAAACAAAGATACTTCTTCCTGCTCCCCAAAATACAGGATTTCTATTTTGCATCCACAGCTGACCTCAGTAAGTTGACCTAATGAGTACGAAGCTAACTGACAATTCTAATGGGGACCTAGCTCTCTTGATCCTGCAGGCCAGGGTGCTGTAGGTTCCGGGGGGCCCCACGATCTGTTCGGTTGGTGCTAATTCCATCTGCTGTTACATTCTGAGAGCTAGATGGTCTCTCTCTGCACCACCCAGCACCCGCCCGGGGAGGGTCTTGGCTTTAAACATCTTCCCGTGATGCCCTCCATAGAGACGTCTGAGCCACGGCTTGGTTCTGGGTGGTACCACATTAATTCGAAATGCTCAACAGTGCCATGTATCAACACGGGTGTTGCACAGTGGTGGCTCTTGGGTTATATCTGGCCACAGGCAGAGACTTTGTCCTGTACTGTGTGTTTGTTTTCAGGAAGTAAATTAGTTGCTGACTTATCCCCCCCCCAAAATCCGGATTACTAGTTTCTCTTTCAAAATGTGGGAAAACTGGTCCGAGTACACCTGCCTTTCTCCAGGGCATTACAACTGGCCTTCCAGACGTCAGCGCCCCTCCCAGCCTGCTCTTTCAGGTCCCAGAGCCTGGAATTTTGACCCTGTGCTAGCATCTGCTGATGGACTGCATGACTTATGCCGGTGATTCATCACTATTTCGAAACGCCTCTCCATAGGTAGCAATGTAAACAGAGGTGCCCAACTCTGGCTGGTCAGTAGAACCAGAACCCCTGGGGAGCTCTGATCAAAATATCAAAGTCTGGACCCCACTCCTGACCAACAAAATCCAGCTCTGTGGGAGGCAGGGGAGCTGAGCAGAAGTATATTTATAAAAGTCACCAAGGGACTTGAAAATACCAAGAAGGCGAGAACCACTGGCTTAGACCAGAGGCGTGCCCTGGGTAGAAGAATTTCAGGCAGAGGGTGGGCTCCCGCCCCATCCTGCTGCAGTTGGGGATGGAGATCAGCCTCCCTTTCTTTTTGCCTCACAGCTGAAGGAGGGGGCCTGGCTGTTTCGAGATTTTTCTGCACGCTGCTCTGGAAAGCAGTACATGAGTTCAAGGGAGATAAATCAGAGGCAGCCAAAAGATGACCTCTGAAAGACCACTGGGCAGGCCTCTGGCGGAGCCATCAGAGGACCCCGAGGCCGCCTTCTCCAAGGCTCCAGCAGGCTCCCCGCCCACACGCCGCTCCCTGGACCGAACCGGGGCTGCTCACCTGAAGAGCTCGCGGATCTCCCGGCTGTCAGCCTGGAACGGGATGTTGCGCACCAGAATCTTTGACGTTGTCTGCTTTCTGAGAACTTGCTTCTTCCGAGCGGATGTCAGGGCTGGCCTGGATGGTTGGAGGAAAGAGTTCAGGTTATTCAGGGTGTAGGCAACTGCTGCCCTCCACGGACTCCCCTGTCCTCCCTCCAAGAGCTGACACTCTGGTCTTCTGTGCAGGTGAGGGATTCAAGCAGTTGCTGTGGACGAGGCAGATGAAACGGGGGGGAGATGTCCTCCCGTGGGTGATAGGAGCATAACCATCTTCTCAAAATGGACATGGACACCCAGTCAGTCCACCTGCCCACCCTTGGGTCTCTCCTGCCCGTCACCTGAGAGACCCAGGGGCCAGCGGGGACTAGAGAGAGGAACCCTGATGAGGGTGAGGCCAGTTCCTCACCGCATCTAGTCTCCACCGTCCCTTTCTGGATGCAGCAAGACCCCAGATGGTCCACCAAAGGGCTTATCTGAGATTTTCCACCGCTTACCCGAGGACCAACGTCCCGAGACCCTGGAGCAGTTTCTAGCCATGGAAACTGATCTGGGGGCTCAGGGCCCTCTCCAACGCGCCCCCACCTGCCCCACCCTGCACCAAAGCGGGGCAGGGCTATGAGCAGGGAGCTGACGATCGCGGTGTGGAAGCCAAGTCGGCCACACAGGATCTGAGCAATCTTGGGCAGGTAACTTGGCCTCTCTGGGCCTCTGCTTCCTCAACTGCAGAATGGCCCTAATAATAGCGCTGGCCTCGTCGTACTGTTTGAGGACCTGTCGAACACTCTGCATGGCGCCCGCCGTGAGCTAAACGTTTCATAAATGCGGCAGTTGTCGTAAAGATGATTGTTATGACTCACTTCCTTCAGGCCTGCAGCACATCACCCCCTCGAAGGCCCTCCCTAAGTACCGCCACTAAAACAGCAACTCACCCCTACCCCCAGGTTTGTTTTCCTTCCTGGCACTCGCCACCACCTAACTGCAGAGTATGTATTTGAACAAATACAAATACGTTTCCCTTTACGGTCTGTCCTCTGGGGCTGTGCTGTCCAATACAGTGGCCACAAGCCACACACGGCCAGTTAAATCTAAATGAAACAAAATTCAAAATTCAACTCCTCAGGTGCTGGGAGAGCCAGCCTCCAAGACAGTCCCCCGTCATCCCTGCCTCACGGTATTCATGCCCTCGGGGAGTCCCCTCCTGGGCTCCATTGGGCAGGCCTGCGTGACCAATGGAAGACAGATGCAGTGGTGACTTCTGAGACTAGGTCATAGAAGACACTGTTGCTTCCTTCTTGCTGCCCCTCGGATCACTCACTCTGTGGGAAACAGGCTGTAAAGACCCTCACGCAATCCCATGGAGAAGCCAACGTGGTGAGGAACTGAGGCCTCTTGTCCACAGCTGTGTGAGGGCGCCATCTTGGAAATGGATCCTTTAGCCCTTGGGGAGCCTTCAGATGAGACTGCAGCCCTGGCTGACATCCTCGTGGTAACCTCTTGAGAGACCCGCAGACAGAAATACCCTGCTAAGCTGCTCCCAAGTTCCTGACCCGCAGAGACCGTGGGATAATAAGCGTTTGCTGTTTTAAGCTAGGTTTGGGTACCTTTTACGCAGGCATAGATAACACAACCACACTCCCTCCATTTCAAGTGTTCAAATGCCACCTGTAGTAAGTAGCTGCCATACCGGACAGCAGCTGTCGAACATTAGAGAAGCATCCCACCAAATACACTGCCTCAGAGTGTGAGCACCGCAAGGAAACTCCATTCCCAGCAACTGGGCAGAGTACCTGGAACACAGTGGGCTCTCTCTGATTTTCTGTTGAATAAAAGGATGACTAAATCAATGCTGCCTGGGCACTGAGAGCTCTTGAGATGACTTCAGCTTGACTCCCTGTAGACAGGGTATGGAAAAGAAAGATCGCCACCGCTGGCTGAACGCTCATGGGCACGGCTGTGCCAGACGCTTCACGCACAACCTCCAGTGGGCACACTTTACGTCACAGGCAAAGTCAGCCACCCAAGCTCACGCAGCTCCGGGACTAGAACCCAAAGCTGTGGGGCCCAACGCCTGGAATCCCACTGTTCCATCACGGCTTGGGAGCCTGTCCGGCACCAGGCCTTCTTCTCCCGAAGGATGCTCACATGGCACAGACTGGGATGGGCGAACAATACCAGAGGTGGCCTGGGGCTGGATTCACGAGTAGCTTTGAAAACAGAGAGAAAAGGAAGAAAAAGCAGCGGCTCTAGGCCAGCCACTGGCAGCTCATCTGCTCAACGACCACGACAAATGACCAACCTGCTGAAAACTACCAAATAAATATATCTCAAACCAGCCCTAGGACTGTAAGAGCCGGTCACTTCATCACCCGAGAGAGATAGACGATCATGACAATGACAATAATGCCTTACACCGGGCACGCTGTGTGCCGGGCACTGTTCAGAGCACCTCAGGGGTATTAGCTCATTTAGACATACGAACGGGTAGAAGGCTAGAAACAAAACTAAATTCTTAGGAAAAGACCCCACCACTTCAGGGAACTGGTCACTGGGCAGACTGGTCTTTCTCCATCTCTAACGCCTACTGAAACTCCTTCGGATTAACTGGAGGCTGTCTCTGGGCTCTGTTGTCCAGATCTAGGAAGGAAAGCCCTATAAAGGTGGATGTCTAAGTTTTTATTGCTTCTCTCGTTCATCCAAAGCCTCAGCAACTTGCAACTCTTTGTTGGGTTACTTATGCCACCAAGATGAGCAGGACTGCTTGTTTTCCCAACTCTTGCTCCTTCGATGACAATAAATCTGTGTGAAGCATTTACTCAAAGGGCTGGAGCAGTCCCAGTTCATCCCAAAAATGGGCCTCAGAGTTGGCAAATGGGACACCAGCTTCATTAGGAAGAGTCCCAGATGGTGAGGGGTTGGGGTGGCGAGGGGGGTAAAAAAAAAAAAAAAAAAAAAAAAAAAAAAAAAAAAAAAAAAAAAAAAAAAAAAAAAAAAAAAAA
>NC_048229.1:10549353-10629062 GCF_002007445.2 Ailuropoda melanoleuca
GGGGAGGTACAGAATGTAATGCTGTATGTGTGCGGGGTGGAGTTTCACAGAATCCTGCACTATGTGGCAGAGAACGGAGCACTGAACGTGCAGAGCTCAAGTTCAGTGGCGTGCCCACGTGGCACCTAATAACAAAGTGGAACTTCTGGTGTCTCTTTAAAAAAACAAACCAAAACCCAGAGATCTGGTATGGTCGCAGGCCGCCTCCCCATGAGGCAGTAACCAGCCGAAGCCAAGAAGTGGCTGCCCCTTTAGACGGGGCACGGGCGCCGGGGTTTTGCTCTGGGTGATGCCTGTCTCTTCACCCCTCACGCTGCCCCCCAGCCCCCGCAGGCATCTGAGTCTGTGAGCCCTGTGGAGAGCAGACAGCCATTCAAAGAAAGCAGAGGCCCCAGAGGGGTCACCTCCCCATCATCCTACCCAAAACCAACTCAGCCCTTTGTGAAGTGGCCTTGAGCCAAGGTCATCAAAATTCTACAAGAACAATCGTATTGGCTAAGGCCCTGTTACATTTCTGATAGCCCTGAGGCCTTTCCCCTGAACAGGAAGCTCTGATGGGACTGGGAGGGAGCCCTGTATGGGGATCCTTTCCACACTGAGAACAGCCCAGCTGGGCCTGGCCCAGGTGTACCTCTCGCTGCGGAGAATGAGAACCGGGGAATGGTGTGCCGCCAGCCACGCCCCGGCTGGTAAACTGGGCCTGATTCAACTCTATTTCACCTTCACACTGCCTGGCCTCATGCCAGGCAGGCCATGTCCTGCTTTGTACAGTGCACATGGACATGTGACATTCTGAATACAGCTCAAAAGGGCCCCTGGACCCCTTGAAGCCTTTCCACGGACTTGGATCTAGAAGCATCTAGAGGCACGATCACGAGTGCTCTGGCTGCAGAACAAGGGAAAGGCAAGTGACAGTGGGGAGCAAGCAGGTCTGCAGAAAGAAAGAGGTGCGTGGGAGGGGCACTGCTCCTTGTCCCCTGCCACCGAAGGCCTTGGGGATGTGGGACATCAGGGAAATATGTTGAGGACACTGTCCCGAGCAGAGGCCTGGCTCATTTGGGGAGGCACAAATCCCAGGCTGTCCCACTCCCTGTGGCCCCAGGTCAGCTCCCCTCCCGCTCCTGAGGGCTCCAGGTCTGATCCTGCACTTGGGCCCCAGCAGGAAGGCACCGTTCTTTTCTCTGAAAAGGATGAGGAGTCTCTGTCCAAACACCTCAGAGTTCAGCTCCCTTGTCCCCACTGCTTCCACCCTGGCCCAGGCCAACACTCTTCCCTGCCTGGATGACTCACTGGTCTCCCACCTGCCCCCTATGATCTGCTCTCTGCATAGCAACTGGAAAGACTGTCCAGAAGCATAAACCAGTCCCTTCCCCGGTATGCTCCAAGCCCTCTGACAGAATTCACTGCCTTATGCTGGATTCCAATCCTTAAAAGGCCTACAAGATCCAGGTCCAGGCACCCACCCCACATCTCCTTCTGCCACACTGGCGTCTTTCTGCCTCTCAAACAGACTAAGCTCAGTCCTACCTTAGAGTCCCTGCCTCAAGCACTTTGCACATGCTGTCCCCCCCCAGACTGCTTCCCCCCCAGATCTTTATGTAGCTGACTCCTTCTTGTCAATTAGGTATTAACTCAACTGTCACCCCCTGAGAGGCCTCCCCTGACCACGCAATGTAAAGCAGCCCTCCCTGCCCATTCAAGTGCCTGCTTCATTTCCATCCAAGCGCTTCTCATGGCCTGGTCCTGTGTCTTTATTCAGAGGTGCGCTCTGCCAGGCTCCCCCAGACCTGGCACAGAGCTGTGGATTAATGAACATACTACATTGACAACAGAGTGCCGAGGAGGATTCTTAATTTTTCTTGGGCCACAGTTCTCTCCTCCCTAGACAAGTGCAGGAAGTGAGGGGCCCAGGAAAATGTCGACTTACCCGCGTTCCTGCTCAATTTCACAAGTGCAGACAGGTGGGACCCCCCTCCCCCCCAACCATCACCTATCAAGTGCCTCCGGGGACCTCAGCTGAAACCCCACCTTACCTGGAGCTGCTTGAGAGCCTTCTGGGCCTGCTCTGGCTTCCTGTATTCCACAAATCCAAATCCCATGGACAGCATTNCCAAATCCCATGGACAGCATCGCCTCCTAAAAGAGAGAGGCAGAAATTACAGGGGTGAGGTGGGGAGGCAAGAAAGCGAAGAAAGCAGGAGCCCAAGTACAAGGGCTCCAGCCGGCCCCACTATTTTCTCTTTTCCCCATACCCCTCCGTTTCCTAAAACATTTCCGCTCCTGGCTCGCCGCAGTCATCTTGAAGACCCAGCCAACGAAGTTATATAGCCGTCACCTGAGGCCCAGCTAACTGTTAATTAACAGATGATTGACATGATAACTAACTTCGTAATAGAATTCCGCCTTTGGGAGGGAGAAGGAATGAACAGGGATGACCATCGCTATGACAAGCGGCTCAATGTCTACCTAGGCAGTCCCTGGCTTCCACAAATAACGCAGAAGACGGATACGTGCATGAAAGCCAAAGCCACCCAAGACTTCCTCTTTCCAGGTATTTCTGACCATCCACTTACAGCTGCTCCTGGTCCCCAGTTCAGACGGGGAGGGCAGCTGCATTATGCAAACCTCTCTGGTCCCCTACTTCTAAGGCAGTGAGGAAGCAAGGGCTCAGGGAACAAGGGAGATCGCAAAAGTTGACCGCAAACACACCTGCTTCCCGACTGGAGCTATACGCGTGTTACGTACGTATGTACAGTTGAGGGTGTAGGTATTTTACAGGGCATTTGTCTAATTATAGCTTGCCCTATGGCACAGAATGTGACGCGTGCCTCCTTCCCCCTCTCCCCCGCATGTTATACAGATGTATTCATTTTATTCTTTTGGGTTTTCACAGTTGAACTCAGAGGGCTGACTCAAGTCTGATGGGTCCAAATGAGGATCGAGATTCACCACCTTCGACTCGCTCACCGGTCCCATCTTTGCCTCCACTGTATTGTTCGTAAGACCCGAGCTCCTCCTGTGTGGATTGCTTGTTTGCGTTTCCATTCACAACCCTGTGCTATCAAATGAGGCCCCGATGCCGTAAGAAAGTCTATGAGATTGTCCAAACGTGGCTCTGTGGGCCACAGAAGGGAGCCTCAGACAGACCCGTTGGCCGCCAGGCAGCACCGCCCAGTGACAACCCTGAACACTAGTTTCTTCAGCAGACACTGGAAAGCTCTCCGTGGCCGGCTCAAGGTTGGGGGTCGGTCTGGTCCATGGCGTCTGCATATACAGGATATTTAGAAAGCGCGCAAGGCTGTGTGAAGGTCTTGCCAGAAAGTCAAGTTCATCGCCCAATCACGGATGCTGTGCAGACCCACTCTCTGCCCTTCTCCGGCCCTGGGAGGCTGACCTCTATAAGCTGCACTACCTGGGCGCCCCAACCTTCCGGTTTCTGTTGGGTGTAGCCAATCGGAAGCCCTGATCTGAGACTGGCAGGTGGAGAAGAAAGGGTTAGGGGTGCAGGTTCCTTCCAGACACCCCACAACCTCCCTGCTTCGGCGTGGTTCTGGCAGGGCTGGTGCTCAGCCCATGTGCTCGGCTCCGGCTGGTGGCATCTGGGACGCTGGTCATAGCACTCCCTTCCCGTGGCCCTTGGGGCTCACTGTGCAGAAGAGCGTGTTCCTGCTTGACCCTCCCCTCTGCCTCCACATCCGCTGTGGGTCCCTGCAGCTCAGCCCACGGCGTGGCACTTGGCCCCCTCGTCACAAAGGTCTCCTCAACAACTGTGTGGAGTGGGCTTTCCGTGTCCTGCCGCGACCCTCCCCGATATATACGCTGCTCGGTCCCCTCAGACTCTGCGGGCTGAGCCCGGGGGAGCAGGGCCCTCCAACACAAGCCCTTGAACAGGACAGCACGGGCTGTGGGCGGTGCTCGCCGCGCTGGAAGCTCAGGTCCCTCTTTCTAAAGTACGCTGAGGGGGTGCTCCTGAGGGCCGAAAGGCAGGCTCCGCAGCGTCTGATGGCCGAGGGGGGCGCAGTGACCCTACAACCCACAGGGGTAGCCCCAGGCAGAGCTGGTGGCCCCCCTGCCAGCCCGACTCACCGCCTGGACATCTGGGGTCACCTCCTTTCCTGAAGCCCCTGCAACTGCACCTTTACGTTGCTCACTTGGTACTTAGCTACCCTTCTCATGCCCCAAACTGGCTCTGCAGCTCCCAGAGAACAGGCTCAGTGGAACGTTCCAGAGGTTGTACGTTCGGGTCATTTCTCTCGCAAGCGAAGTGGGAAAGCCCAAGATGAGTTTCTCCCTGCTATTCTCTAGGACGTTTCCAGAGCCCAGGGGTGCCCACGGGAGGAGGGAGAGGCTTCTGGTGTGGTATGGTGTCAGCACTGGGGGCCCATCAAATGCACTGCTCTGAGACCAGGGGACAGTCCAAGGTCCACGGCAAAGAATCTAAATTCAGAAGACCCTGACGTGCATGGCTGCCTCCACAGGATGCTGGGAGTCTCTGGGGACAGGCAAAGAGGGACTGTTTCAGTGGGCCACGTCAGAGTGTGAGGGTGACAGCACTTCAGACCAAAAGAGGACCTCCCAAATGAGCAAGCGAGAGTTACCCTCGCCCCCCACCCAAAGCCCCAGGTTCTTCTGGAATCATCCTTTCTGACTGCGGTTTTGTAGGGAGTACCTGCTTTGTTCTTCTTCTTGGAGATAGAGCAGCTTCTCACCGTCCCCACCTTGGAAAACACCTGGAAAGGAACGTCGGTGTGTATCAGCAGTATTTTCAGGCTAATCCTGCAACCGGTGAAGGTGCACCCTGCAGGACAGAGGCTCCGCACGCGGCCATGGGCCCCAAGAGGGTGGGAGTGACAGCAGAGCTGATACCCAGATCATGCTTAAGGTGCGGACACTTACGGACTCTCTTAATCCAAGTGTCAGACCCTTGGATTACCTCATTTGTCCTAATCAGATCTTTAAAACCATTCCACCAGGGGCACCTGGGTCAGTTAAGCTTAACAGTCAGTCAGTTAAGCACCTGCCTTCGGCTCAGGTCATGATCCCAGACTCCCAGGATCGAGCCCCCATCGGGCTCCGTGCTCCGCGGGGGACTGCTTCTCCCTCTCCCTCTGTTCCTCTCTCTTACTCTCTCTCAAATAAATAAAATCTTCAAACAAACAAACAAAAAAACCACTCCATGGGGAGATTCTCCTAACATCCCCATTTTACAGATGGGGAGACCGAGGCACAGACAGGCTAAAGGACTCACCCGGTGTTGCACCGTTAGCCAGGAGTGAGGGTGGGATCCACGTCCGGGAAGTCTGATCCCTGACTTAGGGCAACATGAGGGGAGCCCTATGGGCTGGACGCTGTTTCCTGCAGTGCCTCCAATGGGCTTGTGGCCCTGGGACAGTGACCTGGCCTCCTGTAGCTTAGGCCTCACAGCTATGCACGAGGAGCCTGGACAACATCACCCGGGCCGTGACTCCCAGCTCCTGAGTCTGAAGCTTGGGTGCAATGATTCCGGATGATGTTCCCGTACCAGACCCAGGAGAGCCGGCGCAGCGGAAACGGACACCGACTACAAGCTGCCCTCACCTCTGCGAAGCGATCAGAACTACTGGGACGTGCCTCTTCACAAAAGCAAACCCCAACTGAACCAAAACAGATTCAGGACGCAGCCAACGAGAAGTCCCAGGGTGGGCTTCCGGTTGCTCCATAAGGTGAACCTTTGCCCTGAAGATGCTGCTCGGGCCGAGCGCCCTCTGCCGTGGCCGCTTTCCCAATCGGCAAGAGCACGGTCACAGCAAGAGACTCAGCCAGATGGCCTCACAGCGGAGGCTCTGACCTCTTGCCTCCCCAAAGGGGAGACACCTCAGTCTCTCCTTCTGGATGTACGCTGGCCTCCTTTCCACCCACCCACTACCACATCCTGCCTCTGGGACTCAGTGGACCCCGCCCCCCTCCTGAGTCCATCTGTGGGATTCTGGAACTCAAAAGAGTTTTTAGAAGTCAATGAGTTTAATTCTTATGGCCATCTTGTTCTTTTCAGAACCAATCCATGGCTGTCAGCCTGCTAATAATCATTGATTTATGCATTTAAAAAAAAAGTGCCAAACCCAGTTCATAGAAATGACCTGTAGCAGTTCTCAGCCCAGCAGGGGAGCTTGCAGACCCTAATCCTTTGGAACCGGAGGCCCCATTTCCCTATCTCTGGCCAAGTCCACAGCAAGGCCCCCCAACCCCACTCAGTGTAGGACCCACTTGACATTTCCCAAACACCTACTTGGAGATGCCCATCTTTGTTCCCTCTGCCCCCCACCCCCCGCCTCTAAGAATGCAAAACCCTTATTCCATCCAGGGATTTCAGGCAGGGCTGCTCTGTACTCACTCCTGTGTCTTCTGCCTGCTCCCATCAGGCCGGGAGGTTGTGCTAACATTTGCTTTTGGGTAGTTAACACCACAGAAACAATTGGCGGGGGGCGGGGGGGGTGGCTTTGTTTTCTGAACGTGCAACGGCTCACACACACAGATGACAGCTTTCACACTGCACACGCCTCCCCAGCCGCCCTGACACGTCCCCTTCCATGTCCGTGGGTGCCCCTCCCAGCCCCCAAGGCTGGTCTGCCTGCGACTAAAGTCCCTGGGGCAGATACGGTACGGGACGGCCCAGAAAGGATGTGGAGGGGCTGGCTGCTGGTTGCGAAGCCCCATTATCAGCACGAACCACATTTACGGGCCGAATAAACGCGGGCCCCACGTCAGCAGACAGGCCTCCCCGCCCCAGGACCCCTTTCCCCGTTCTCAGCCATCACTCACTTCCTTCAGGGTCTCCTCCGTCGTGTTGAAGTTGAGATTCTTAATAAACAGAGCGCACCCGGGGAGGCTCTCCTCCTCCTCCTCCTCCTCCTCCACCTTCGCTGGACAGTTCTCAGCTCCTCCCTCTGCTGGCTTTTCACCTTCTGGGGTCTCGTGGTCTGGCACTGCGTCCCCCCGAAACACAAATCCATTAGATGTCAAATCCAGACAGGTCTAAGCCCTGGGGCCTAAAGCATAGAACCTGGTAGAAAAGAGAGGGGTTCTGCCTCTGTGCAGGCAGTGTCAGGAAGGGACACAGATTCCCAGCTGGCTTGGGGTTCTAGCCACTCTTTGGGGGACCGGGGTCGGGGAGACTGCGGAGGGGGTGAGGCTGTCCTGCCTCTGGCCTCTCTTTTATTTTATTTATTTTATTTTTTTTTTTAAAGATTTTATTTATTTATTTGACAGAGATAGAGACAGCCAGCGAGAGAGGGAACAAGCAGGGGGAGTGGGAGAGGAAGAAGCAGGCTCATAGCGGAGGAGCCTGAATGTGGGGCTCGATCCCATAACGCCGGGATCACGCCCTGAGCCGAAGGCAGACACTTAACCGCTGTGCCACCCGGCGCCCCTGGCCTCTCTTTTAAAGAGACAGGAATATGAAACACAGACCAGAAGTCTGAGCCTTGGACTAATCCACACTGATGTGAACCTCAAAATAAATTACTGTGTGAACCGTTATACTGAACCACAAACTTAAGTAATGCATTACTTGTCCACAAAAGCGACACCGAGCGAACTTTCAAGTTAAACGGGGCTCAAAACTTTTGAAAAATTACAGAATGGCAGCAAAACTCAGAACCCTCTAAAAACCCCGTGAACTTCAGGGATGTTATGTTCAGTCAGAATCCCCAGTACACATAACTTTGGGGAGCCACATGCGTAAGAGTGAGCCTCACCTATACCCGACAACAGAAATTCAGAGTTGCGCATGATAGCCAAAAACTGAAAAAACCCAAACACCACTAAATACGCATAAATAGGACACTAGGAAAGTTACAGTACCACCAAAGGCTGGGATGATGGGTGTTCATCAACAATGATGTTTCCAAAGAATGTGTGAGGACAAAGAATGATGCTTATGGTATAAAATTACGAGAAAAATTAAGATCTGAAACGATAAACAGCGTAAGCCCAATCACGTCCCGTACACACAGTTTCTGAGAGACACACGCGGGGAGCGAAAGCTGGGTGGGAACGCAGAACGTGCTCCTGGGTGTTTCTGGAGAACAGGATTGCAGAGGGCTGTTGGTGTGCCCCCAGCCCTCTCGTCACACCTACTGGGAAGGAACAGCATTTCAGGAAGGGGGAAGAGCAAATAGGAGGCCGTGCATCAGCAGGTGTGTGGCTTCGGCTCAGGGTCAGCCGTGGTGAAGCGTGTGGACGTCACCTGGGGGTGACAGAAGGCTCAAAGGAGATCAGCACCGTGACCTCTTAGAAGTCCTGCTATGACGAAATGTGCTCAGTTCGGTTCGACATCCCTAGGTTCCCCAAGTCACATGATCAGGACCCGGGGTCATATCCCACCTCCTCATCAAAGCTTCTGAGGCTCCACCCACACCCTGCAGAAATCAGAGCCCATCCGGAAGGTTCTTCAAAGTAGTCATGAGAGGGCACCCTTGCACCCGTGTGGTTCGGGGGGTGTGGGGGGTCGTTCCTCCTCACAGATCCAAACCTGGCACACCCTGCCCAGCACAGGCCCCACGGAGGCAGCTCTGTGCACCGCCGGCTCCATGCTGACAGACACAGCCCTCTCCTCCCGCACCCATGCAAACAGTTCAAGCTTCTTGGGGTTCAAATCCGCCCCCTCAACTCCGATGCCAAGTATCCACACCGTCTCCTGTCTGCCTCCCCTGCCCCTTCGGAGGCAAGCTGAATGCTTGCAAGGCCTAATTAAGCTTCAACCAATTTGTCATAAAACAACCCTTTCAAGCCCCGATGGCAACGGGCGGCCGTGATAATGTCGTCTGTCTCACATCAGTTGAACAGACAGCCTTTGCCCCTCCTGCTCCCCCGAAGATGAACCCGGAACCCAGACCCTCACTCCAGGACAAAAAAGAAGAAATCAACACAAAGGCTCCTCCCCCACCCAAGAGACTAACACAATTTACCCAACAAGGGACTCCATGGTGTGGCTATTTGTATTCAACGTCAAAGCAAAGCAAGGTGGACAAAGTACTGCTAATGATGGGGAGGCAAAGCTATGCAAAGTAGCTAAGACTTCGGGGTCTGAACCAGAGCTTCAACCGAGCTGAAAGCCACGACCTTCAGCTGGGAGTGACATTTCCACCCCGCTGGCTCTCCTTGCATTTGCCATCTTGGAGATGAAAGCAGGCAGGGAAGGAAGGACGGCTGATTAGACCCCCCACCCCACCCCACACGCCAGGCCCTGGGTTCGATGCCCCAGGTGGACTGTCTCATAAATGACCATGGGAGCCACATCACAAAAAGTGGGTGGCCCGTGAACAATGCTGGAGGCTGCTGCCTCTCAACCCTAAATCCGAGGGATCTTCAGGTTGGGAGAGAGGTTCATGGAAGACCAAAGAAATTCTTTTTAAAGCGAAGACAGAGGTGGGGATGATGGTGACCAAGAAGGTTCATGGGTAGCTGAAGGGGACAGCGCCTTCTTGTTACCAGCCAATTGCTCCCTTGGGAGGTCAACTCAGGGTTGGTCCCATGTGCAGGTCTTCCAAGAGAAGCTGAAAATCCACCTTTTGACAGAAAAGCCCACGGTTTTTAAATCTCAGCAATCAACTCAACGGCCTGTGGCTTCTGTACTAGGCAGTGGTCAACCAATAAACCAACCGGCGTGCACGGCTCCCCACACCCAGCCTGTGCACAGACCGCCAGCACAGACCATCAGCCCTCCCAAGGGTCCAGAATCCAGCCAGTTCCCGGTGTCCTGGGGGTTCAAAGCCTCCCTAGGGCAGCAGTTCGGGGGGCCCAGCTCCATCCTGCCTCCCTGCCTGGCTTCCAAGAGCTGTGCAGAATGTCAAAGGCACCTGCCCTGGAGATGGCATGTTTGGGCTCAGCGAGAGCTGAGCTGAGCTTATAGTTACAGGTGGCCCCTCAGGAACAGCAGGTGGATCCTTTCCATGGCGAGTGAGCTACCCTTGGCCCCTGCCCAGGAAGAACAAGGCGGCCAGGACCTACGTCCGCCCCAGGTATGTGGCTGGCCTGGCTCACCTGGCTTCTTCAACTGCTAATCGGTCAATGAACAGCCCTGACCCCCAACACCCGGGAGGAACATCCAGCTTGAAATAAAAGACATGATTAAATGTGGCCCAGCCATCCTCCAACAGCACAGAGGTGTCTGCTGCTTCTCTAAACTTCTGTGTCCCCAGCAACCACCTGCCCACAACAGTAACTGCCCCCAGGATGCTGGGAGAACGAACAAGATGAGGGGGCTGGTCTTGAGATCTGCTGAAAATGGGGGGCCTGGAAAAATTGGGAAGGGGCCCGCAGACTAGCCAGGAGTAGCAGAGAGCTGTGAAAAGCACACAGGCTTTAGGAAGGAGTGACCTAGAGTCCCAGTGATGTCACTCACTAGCTGTGTTGGCCACACCTTAAAAGTCTGGGGGACCGCGTCCCTGTCGGCCACACCGCCGGGAAGGATTTCTGCTCCCCGGGCGGCCAGGCCAGGGGCCCTGCTGGAGCCCACACCTGTGCCCCTGTCCAGAGAGGTGTGACGTGGAGACCAAGTGCCACGGCAGTGAAGCCAAAGGTCATTTTTAAAAGCACTTCTGCTCCTGGCCCTAGTGGGGAGACAAAGACAAGAAGGAAAAATGAGATACTGGGAAACTCAAACAGATGTTTGCCAACAAAATCACCAGGAACCAGAAAAGAGGAAAGAAGTAAGGAAAGGAAGCGGGGCTGGGCCAGAGGGTGGGGGTGCGTGTGGGGGGCAGGATTTCAAAGCAAGGTGGGCTGGAGGGGGCTGGGGCAGGCAGGGGAGAATGTGCTTCCATCTGTAGTTAGCACAATAAAACCCAGTCACGCATCGCCACATGGGGCTTTATTATAATCAGGCCGCAGAATTCACGGAGGCTCCCCCCCTTCGCAGCTCTGGGCGCTGAAGGCTGACAGAAGCGACTGTTATCAGTTGCAAGCAGCTTTCCAGGACCTCCCCCGACTCTGAGCCCTTTATCTGGAGGTGAGGGTCTTGGTTGTGGGGAGATAAAACACGCTGTCCCCCTCCCTCGAGACTGGTACAGAGAATGGGGAGCTTTCCAGAAAGGCAGGAGGGGGAGTGGAAAAATAAAAGCTCCGTCCACTCCCCTCCCCGCTCCCCTCCTTTGGGGCCTGAGAAAGTCTAGGGCTTGGGGACTGGCTGAGTCCCCGTGCAGGATGGGGATCGGGAAGCTTCAGGAACCGGGTGGAGGCCCAGGCGTGGGGGAGGAGCAGGTGAAAAGGAACGGCACAGGGGGCTGGGGAGGGGGCTATGTACGCGATTCGTGTAAGACAAGGAACAGAAAGGGCAAAAAGAGGCCCAGGAGGTGAGCTCTGTGGGAATTCACCTGGTGACGTGGGACTCAGCAGGGCTTGAAATCAGTCCAGACACATATAGCTCCCTATCTGAAATCAGGCCTGCAGCCGGGCCCCTCTGCCAGGCTCTGTGGCCTCCTTTGTGTGAATCTCGGCAGCCCCGAGAGGCAGGGCCTGTCAGGGGGAGTCTGTCTGGGAGGCTCTCAACACAGCAGCACAGGCCCCGGGAAGCAGGGCTCAGTGGGGTGGGCAGACTCGGGCACACGGTCTCTGCAAAGCCTCCTCTCCGTGGGCTCCAGAACGTTTCTGTCCGTACGGCCCGCTCCTACTCCTAGTGCGACATCTCAGCTGCCCCCCAATGGCCCTGTCTGTCCCCCACTGGGCCTCTTCTGGGGAAGAGGGTCTGTGCAGCACCCATGGGGGTCACCTCAGCTCAGCAGAAGCTGGTGCCCATGGCTGAATGACGGCCCATCCACTCCGGCTTCTGCTGCCGAAGGCACCAGAGGGGCAGAGGGGCCATGCATACCCTGCAGTGCCTCACCACACTCTCACCAACGCCCCGAGAGGTCGGCACGGTCATCATGCCCATTTTACGGACGCAGAAACCAAGCCACAGAGAAGGGCTCGCCCGGCCGCGGGGCTGGGAGAGGACAAGGAGCCGGTGATTTCCCCAGGAGCTCTGAGCGGCGCACAGAGGAACCCGACGCTCAGTGCAGGGCCTGGCACAGCGTAAGCGGCCTCGGGTTCACTCAGCGCCCCGCGCTGCTCTCTACTGGGTGCGCTGCTCACCTCAGCAGTGAGCAAGCAGACAAGGTCCCTGCCTTGTGGCATGACTTACCAACAGGGAAGTTAGCCAGACGGACACCAAGGAAATGAGCCTGTCCACGGTTCCAGGAAGCGGGAAAGGGTTAGAACGCAGCAAAGCGTAGCTTGCTGGGCAGGCATCAGTCGGTACCCACAGCGGGAGCTAGGACAGACTGTCCCTGTAATCGGTGCTGGCAGCTCTGACTCAGGACGACCGTTGGAGGACAAACCCTCCATCACCGAGCTCCTACTGTGTGCCTGAGGCTTGGGACACAAAGGCAGGGATGACCCAGCCCCTAGCTTTCCAGGCACAGAGAGAGGCACAGAGAGAAACCCTTCTTCCTGCATCTGTTCACTGTTCACTCTGTCCACACATATTCATGGAGCCAGGCTATGCCTGGGGCCTCGTGGGGGGCAGGGAAGCCAGCAGTGAGCCAGGCAGCCGCTCCTTGCCCTCGAGGCTCTCCCGAATGCCAGAGATGGATACTGAGCAAGAAAAACAAACACATACATAGAATACAAACTGTGACAAGTGTTTTAGAAGGCCAGGGTGAGGGGCCACACCAGGACATGTGCAAACAAGCGTGGCCACATGGCACTAGGCTTAGTGGTCCTGCCAAAGCAGGTAGGAAATGGGCCCCTGCTCCTGGCAAATGTGTGTGCCTGAAAGGAGGACTTGCTTTGGCCAAAAAATAGTATTCAGGTGCAGGATTAGTAAGTGAAGTGAACGCGAAGGTGGCTGATGATTCTGGGGTGATGGCTCGTTAAGAGAATCACCGGACTGCATCAGGAGAAGTCTTCCTGACGGTGGCAAAAGTAGGTTTTGAAGGGAACTCTAATGCAATCTGTGGACAAAACTAACTCGGCAACGGGCTCGTGAAGGGTTCTGAAAGGTTCATACCAGTGACCAGTCAGCCTGAGGCCCAGGGAGGCTCCTGGAGCCTCGAGATGCAGGGACTGAAGAACAGCCCTTCCCGATAAAAAATAAAGATACCAGACCAGGGCTCCCAAGTGCCTCAGGCCGACTGGGCTGGTCCTGAAGGTTTAACAGACTCATGACAATGTGACAAATGCAGACAGCCCTGGGAGGCTTATGGACAGTGAGGTCTATTCAATTAAAGGCCTGTTCTTAAATCTGAGAATTCTGCTCGCCCCGTTTTTGCTCTGAGACACCCTTTCTGGGAACAATGGAGATGGTAGATGAGAGACTTATTTTCTCAATTCTTCTAATACACGGGTAGCCCTATGGGGGGTGGTGAGTAGGAAAGTGCGGGATACTGCTGATGAGCAAACCCTAACACCTGGATAACAGGACCGTCAGTCCTTTTCAAAACTTTTCTGAAGGTCTTTGATTCTAGGATGTGGTCATGGTCCCCACACTGAGCACTTCCCGCCCCCTAGGGGACAACTGGGGAACACCAAGGAACGGGGACAGTTGTTTCCGGTTGTCATGAGCACTGGGGGCGCCCCTGACTATTCAGTGGGCAGAGAGGCTGGGGGTGTGAAATCCCTTGCTATTTGCACAACCGTCCCGGCAAGGGCGGGGGGACTGTGTTGCCCCTGTGCCAACGGCACCCCCTCCACCCCCAAATGTGAAGCATTAGCTGGGGGTGGGCCACGCGCCCCCCCCTCGCCCCCGTCCCTGCCCCAGGTGTCCCTGCGCCCTGCCCTTGCAGTCATGGGTGGCCAGGGGGCGCTGTGCCACTCCAAGGACCCAGAGAAGTCTCCTTGGCCAGCGCCCTCCAGGCACGCTGGCGGGTGTATAATACAAGATTCTCACCTGCTCTATTCGGAATCCCTACTGATAGATTCTAGGGGTCTTTTTCAACCTTTAATTGACAAACTGAAAGGTTGGCTACTTTACGCTGCGCCTATAATTTCTAGGCTCTGATCTTAAGGACATTTTACGTGCCTATAAAATCCAAGAGTCTGAGAGGCCCTGGTCTCCAGGACGAATAAAGACTTAAAACCAAACACGTGATAGACTTTAGCATCGGGCCCAGCCCTCCCACCCGCCCTCCTCCACTTGCCCGCTGCCCGGGACACCCTGATCTCAGCTCTTACAGGTTTCTGGCTCCGCCCTGTCCTCTCCTGCAGGTCCGGCTGGTGGATCTTTGGGTTCCTTCGTCTGTGGGGCTGAGCTGGAGAAGACGCCGACTGGAGCCCACTCCAGGTACAGGGGGGCGTGGTGAAACTGCAGAGACAGGGCAGGGGAAGGGCTCAATTCCTTTTGGAGATGAAGAGCCTGAGGCTCAGAGAGTGGGCAATTCACCCCCGGGGAACGAAGCCAAAAGCAGCGGCACCCTCTGTGCTGCCTGATCCCTGAGAACACTACCCCACCCAACCCCAGCTTGAGGCTCCGGGGACAAGCCCGAGCATCATTGTCAATGGACACGTCGGTGTCTCCTTGGGTTTTCTGTGGTCAGGAAGTGAAGGAGAGTGGGATGGGGAAGCAGGATCACTGATGAAACGAGCTCTCCAGAAAGAAGTGTGCTGGGCCGTCAGAGACACACATTCCCCCCCCCCCCCCCCGCAGTACACCACAGGCAATGTGGAGGAACATGTGCACGCAGCTTCCTTCCTTCTTTAAAAAGGATAAATAAGACACTGATAAACAGTCTGCGGAGGGCTAAAGTGCCTGAGAAAGAGAATCTGCTCATCGTAGGTGAATGGTGGCCCCCCACCCCCATAAAGATATGTCCGTATCTGAAACCCAGAACCTGTGAATGGGACTTATTTGGAAGAGATCTTTGCAAATATCATTCGGTGAAGGATCTTGAGACAAGAGCATCTGGGTTATCTGGGTGGGCCCTAGATCCAATGACAAGTGTCCGTACAAGAGAAAGGCAGTGAGATCCGGGACAGAGGGAGAAGGCCACGTGAAGACACAGGCAGAGACCAGACAGACGCAGCCACGAGTCAAGGGACACACGGTGTCACCAGAAGCCGGCAGAGGCAGGGAAGGGTCTCTCAGAGCCTTCAGAGCGAGCAGAGCCCTGTGACAGCTGGATTTCAGACTTCGGGTCTCCAGCGTTGTGGGACGATACAGCTCTGCTGTTTTAAGCCCCTGCTTTGTAGCCATTTGTGAGAAAAACCACGAGAAACTAACGCACTATTATAGACAGGCATATACACATAACTTCCTTCTCTATCGAGAGACGGAAAACAGCCCTCTTACAGAAGTGACTTGCAACTTTCTGGAAGTACAAGATACCAGGAGCTCCAAGAATAACGGCTCGAATTCACATAGGAGTGGAGAGCCAAGGAAAGCCTGAGTGAGGCGAGGGGCCGCAGCCTGCTCTCTGGGGGATGTCTAGAGTGGCCCTCTCACGTGCTCCCGTCCTGAGGTGTTCCCAGGGGTGGGGTCCTAGTCAGACCCCGTCAGAGAAGGCTGGTTGCCAGCAGGGGCCGCACCGGCCAGCTCTGTGCTAGGCTGCCTGCCGGTCTGTCGGCCCCCTTGGCCCTCTCCTGAGCAGGCCCCGGCAGCCCTACCTTGGAGTAGGCCAGATGTCTGAAGGCCTTGCGGGCCTCCAGGGGCTCCACGAACTCCACGATGGCGGTGACTCCACCCTCGGGCAGCAGCACGCGGCCCAGGCTGCCGAAGCGGCCGAAGGTCTCCTGCAGCTCGGCCGCCAGGGTGCCCGCTGGGAGGTTCTTGACCAGGATCACGGTCTTGCTTCGCTCGGCCGCCGCCTGCAGGGAGGGAATCAACACACGTGGGGCAACAGGAAGGAGGACCTCCACCTGACCCCAGCACCGATCTGCGGTCATCTCTGCACCACGCACCCCTAAGGGACCTCAAGTAGGGCACTTGGGGAGCGGGCCCCCCAGACCCCACTCGGGCATGGCGCTCCAGGGACTGAGGCGGCTCCTCACAGGGAGGAGGGGGAGGGCTCCAGCTCTAGAGCCCAGGTCACATGTCAGCCCCTCCACTTCTGAGCCATGGCAGATTCAGCCGGGGTCCGCCCAAAGCTCTTGTTAGACCTTCCAGAGTGTCTCTGCCCAGACTGCCAACGGCTAAGACGTGCATCTCAGGGCCCGGGGCCTTTTCCTGGACCTGCAGAGCGCCTGCTGCCACACATGGGGCAGGCAAGAAGGGCCGAGGAGTCAACACCAGGGGAGCAGCCTGTGGCGCTCGGGACTTCCAGCGTCGCCCGTCCTCGGGGCGGGACAAGTGTGCGGTGTGAGTTCTGCAGCGCCCCCAGGCAAACCTCAGCCCCCTGCTGTAGCAGCAGTTACTGTGATAAGCAAGCCCCATGCTGGTCTCCTTCCCCTCGACCTTTGTCACCAGTGTTTTCTGCACTGTGGCCAGGAAACTGCATGAACCTTGAACCTCCGTCTTAGAGTTTGCTTCTGGAAGAAGCCCAAGAAGACAGTAGCTACACGGCCCTGAGAGATGTACTTAACTCGGCCTCAGCCCCTCACCTAATGCCAGGATACGGCACCTACGTCACAGGAGCACTGCAGTGAAGGATTTAATTACATGCGTTCACACGAGCCAAGCGCACACAGTATATGCACTCTGTAAATGTCAGCGGTTGTTCATTGAAAAACCAGGTAGCAGGGGCACCAAAGAGCCAAGATACAATGGCAAAACTCCAGGCATATGGGGTAGCTGAGCGTGAAGCTCAGCTTGGCTACGAATCTAAGCTGAAACCTTGGGTCTGCTGCTTTCCCTCTGGCCTCAGTTCTTGCCTGCAAAATGGGCGGTACCACCCCTCCTCCAGGCCTCCCTTGTTGCTGTGAGGACTGAGCGAGGCGGGTGAGGTAGAAACCATCTGCAGGCCGGGAGGGCTGGGCCCCGGTGGGCTTCGGGGGCAACTCAGGCTGCAGAGAACAACGGTTAGGGGCGGGGGCTCTGGGCTGCATTCCCATCCCCAACTAGCTGTGTGATCCGGACCATGTGATTTAGCCTCCATGGACCATGATGGGAACATAGTAGGGTTGCTTTTCGGGATTGTCACGTGAGGGAAATGAATAATACAACACAAACTTAGGGGAACACTTTGGTGAGTCCCAGTAAGTGTTGGCTATCAGCGTCTGTCCTTAACATATCCATGCACCCTTCCATTCCAACCGCCCTGGAAATTGGCCTGGACCAGCTGAAGGGCTACTTGGGAGTCAGAAGTCGAGATTTAGTCCAGGTTCCTGCCACAGGCTCAGTGTTTGACCTCTAAGTCACCGCCCCCAACCCCTCTGTGGGTCTGTCTCCTAGCCTGTGAAAGGGAGGGGAGGAGGCGAGGCGGCCTCAGCAGGCTCGCTAAGACTTAGCCAACCGTTAATCTAAACTCCTACCTGGCGAATGTGCACGTGGGAGGTCTGACCTCTCTCCTACCTGGTCCAAGCAGGGTCTAAACTCCCAGTCAGACGACAGGCGCTCTTAGTAAAGAACTGGGCACGGCCCCTCTCATCTGTGTGGGGAAGCCCCCTGCACACAGCCCCCAAGAAACACCATCCGAGGCAGATGGGCCCCTTGTCTGAGCCCAGATGATATTTTCTTCTTTAGAGACGATTTAGAGATTAATAATAATCATCCTTAAAAGTCCTGATCCTCAAATCTGCCAGCAGGTGGCGGATCTGAAACCCCACCCTCGGCTCTCCAGCCGCTGGTGGCTCGCTGAGCTGGTACCCACCTGGCTGAAGGAGTCCAGGCTGACTCCGTTGTCTAGGAGGAAGCGCCGCACTTCTTGGACGAGCTGGGTCTCCCCCAGGGCCACGCGCACGGCCACGCTGCCTTTGGTCTCCTGTGGGAGGGGGGAAGGGGGAAGGGAAGAGGCCCTGTCGGCTGGCGGGCTGGTTACAGGTCAGCCGTCCCATCTCCCAACAGCCTGAGGAGACAGCTGGACGGGGCCGGGCTGCGCCAATGCCCCCCATGGACCCACAGTGACTTCATGGCTCGGGCTTTGTGTCTTTCACAGTAAATCAAGAACCCCGTGCCTACCTCTCCAGTTTCACTCCCCACGCTCCATTCCAGCCAAGCAGGACGGCCTCCCCCGCACCTCGGGCCTCTGCACTCACTGACCTCTGCCTGCATGATGCTTACCCCAGGACCCCTCCTTCCATCCAATTTCTGCTTAGATGTCACACTGCTGACTGGCGACCCTCACTCTCACACCCTCTTCCGTACTCAGCTTACCCTTCCTAGCCATCACGGGCATGCCGCACCTGTTTATGTCTGTTTTCCTTCTCTGGAAGGTTAGAACAGCAAGACTTTCTGTGTGGGGTGCCTGTGGGATCTGAACTGGCCGCATGCCTCCTAACTGGCTAAGGCCTAGAGCCGAGCTGCCCAACATGGTGGCCATGTGCCACATCGAGCCACTGAACACTTGAAACGTGGCGCACACGCGTTAAGAGTGCTCGGAGTACAGAACACGCACTGGATTTCGAATACTTAGAAAAAAAGCAAGTATCTTGTAATCTTTCATATTGTGTATAACGATATCTTGGCTACGCTTTGGCTATACCAAATTAAACAGAACAGAATATGAAAATGAATCTTGCCTGCTTCGTTTTGCTTTTTCAGCAACGCAGCCACTACGACGCCTGCAACTACACATGGGGCACACATGCTAGTTCTAACGGGTAGCGCCGACTTTGAGTGTCGGGCAGGAGGAAATGACAGTGGGTCCACGTTTATGGACTAAAAGACCATGGATATCCTTTGCTGACTGGCTAGAAAAATACTCCAAGGTTTTGATGAAGACGGACTTAGCCACTAGAGACACGTGCATTTTAAGGCACGTGTGTGACCCGAGGGGGCTGGAGAGATGGACGGGAAAAGTCAGCAGGAACTGGGCTTGACTTCGATGGAAAGAGGGGCAGAGACCAATGACTCCCCTTTCCTCATTTCAAAGACTGGGCCACCCCAGCCAAGGGACTGAATGTGACAACCTTGGAGAGGTGTGTGACAAAGTTCAGAGCACAGGCGCCACAGTCAGACAGACCTGGTGTCATCCCATCTCTTCCTCTTTCCGGGTGCGCCACCCTGGGCAAGTTGCTTTGTGTCCCTAGGCCTCAGTTTCCTCATCTGGGAAGGGGGACAGCAGGATCACCTAGCTCACTGGGCTGTGGCGAGGAGCACCCCACAGCTGAGTCTCTCTGGCTTGGCTCCACACAAGCCGGGGAGAAGCAGGCCTGGGGCACGGAGAGGATACTTCCAGAGAAGGCCCCAGGGATGCCCACAACTTCAGCCTGAGGCCTGGGACTTGCAGATGACCCCTCCCCTGCTCTTTCTCCCCTTGCGATAGGCCCAGAGCCACTCACGTGGTCAAACACTTGACTTTTGGTGGCACTGTATTTCTGCGCAATGGCGTCCGCCACGGCGTTTGGGCCCATGAACAGCGTGTTCCAGTTGTGAGAGCTGAGAAGCAGAGGCAAAACGGGGAAGTCAGACCAAGGCTGAACGAGCGGAGAATTTTCTCAGATGCAAAACCTCTAAAAAATAAACTCATTGCCTGCCATTTAAGCCCCCAAAGCCTCCTCCTTCTGCCAACTTACCTGGCATGGGCCAAGAGCCCAGGGCCTGGAGACATAAGCAATGACGATACAATCCCCGACATTCGACAAGCACTTACTTTGTGCCAGGGACGAAGCACCTTGCTTATATTAGTTCATTTAATTCTTACAACACCGAGAAAGTAAGGCACCACTGTGATTCCCCCCATTACGCAGAAGAGGAAAGTGGGGCTCAGCAAGGTTACGGACGAGAGGCTGAACCCATCCCAAGGAGCCAGAGCACGCGGACGACTGGAGGGGCGGGGCCCAGAGGTTGGTAGCGGGTAAGGACCTGGAGCTGTTGGCTTTGTCTTTAGATTCTTTCTTCTTCTTGTAAGACGATGATCCTGGGGTGTCCGTGTCCTCACTGGCTTCCTTCTTGATGGTGGATGGTAACACGTGCAGCATCCTGCCCTGGAGGAGGATGACAAGACAGGGTACAGAGAGGAAGGGGGTGGGTGGGTCCACATCCTGCTCCAGGACATTAGCCCCTCCACCGGCAGGCTGGACCCAGTGCTAAAACCCCAGTCAGGAGACAGGGCTCAGGCAGAACCACCACAGGGCCACCGTCACACCAGAATGGGGGCCTGGCCATGTGACTCAGGATCCCAACACGGGTGGAGGACTTTTGACACAGTCTCACAACAGAAACTGAGCATTTATAAAACCCCTGCAGCACCCCCTCAAGCCCGGGCCCCCTCCTATCCCTGTGCGCCAAAGCAAGGGCTCCACAAGGACAGGAGCCGGGTCAGCTGGGGGGCCCCAGGAGACCAATAAGTCATGCATGAACAAATGAGTGGGGAAAAAAAGGAGAAAGGGAGCTTGAGGTGGCCTGGGCTTGAGCAGACGGGCAAAGCACACTACGCAGTAACACTGGAAAAAAAAGAGTTTCTTACATCCTATTGCTCCCATTTAACATGACCAGGTCCAAGCTCTCCTTCCCTATTTCTCTCCCAAGCATCATCTCTGGGGATGGAGAGCACATTCGTTCAACTTGACAAATAGTTTTTGAGCCTCTGCAGCGTGCCAGGTGCTGTCCGAGGTGCTGAAGGGCCCTGCCCGCCGGGAGCTCCCCTCGACAGGCTCCCCAAGGCGGCGGCTTCACACACCGTATGCGTTCTCTTAGAAATGAGGGTGCTCATGCGTGTGGGCCCACACATCCCTTCCCGATCACCTGAGGCCAGCTGCCACCCACCAGCCCTGAGCAGTCACCTGGAACACCTGCCCGTCCACTTCCGCGTAGGCCCTTACGGCGTGCTCAGGAAACATGAAGGTGACAAAGGCGAAGCCCTTGGGTTTCTTGGTCAGGCTGTCGATGGGGTAATGAAGCTCAGACAGAGGACCTGAGGACAGGACAGGCGTCAGCATCCTGGGGGCGGGGGCTGGGCCTGAGTGCCGGGCACCCAGCTCTTCTAGGTTGGTCACAGCCACTTGGCCCACGGAACAATGTGGCAAGCAGTTGCCGTGAGACCAGCTCAGAGGTCACGAGTGGCCTTTCACAATCTTTTATGTGTCTACCCTAGAAGTACAGTTGCCCAGGCTGGATCCTGCCTCCAACACCCACCACATATGTGGGCGGGGGCAAAGCACCGGCCTCCACGTGCCTCAGTCTCGCATCTGTAAAGGGACATCCTAAGAATGCCTAGCTCACAGGGCAGCTGTCAGCAAGTCCATAAATGCGTCAATACGAGTGCAGTGTACTGAACGGCACCTGCTGCACAGTTAGTGTCCCAGAGCTGTGTGGGGGGTCAAAGTGCAGCCTTTCTGAAGCGCCTTCAGCTCTCAACACCAAGAGGCACCCACACCCCCCCCTCGGTCTTTGTCTTCCTCCATGGAAACCTGGAGGCCAAGGCTCATCCCCTCACCTGGGCAGCCCGGCCCTGCTGTGCAAACCAGTGGTGGCGGGCTGGGAGGTCACAGGAAGGTGCCTGCTGGCAGAGTCCTAGCCGGGGCCTCCCTGCCCCCACAACAGGCACTCTCACCCAGTGTGGACCCTCACGAGCCACAGCTGGCCTCCCACCAGAAGAGAGGGATTCCAAAGCATCCAGACCTCGTCCTCCATCTCCAACCCTGACTTCCTTCCCTTCAACAGGCACGACCTTAAAAACACACAGCCCTGTGTGCTGAGTTGAACCCCCGGGCCTTCCTATTCTCGCTTGAGAAATAGTAGCAGCAGCAGCGACCATGACATAGCCACTTGGGATGCGTGGTTTGGGGAGCAAGGCCTCAGACGGTGGAGCTCAGCCCGAGGAGCCCTGCCACGTTTGTGCCCCGAGTGACTAGACTTCAAACTCTACGAGCAGCAGGAGTTCGAACAGCAAGGGCTAGCTCAGCAGAGAGATCTCGTCTGTTCCGGGTCTAGACAGTGAGAGCAAGGAGACAACGCATTGAGACGGCCCATGGCGCCCGTGATATGACCTTTTACTGGGAGCCCGGCTAACCCCTACATCCATGACGTGTGAGCGCTCACAGCAGCTCCGGGGTCATCAGCCCCACCTACGGATGACAGAACAGAGATCAGAGGGACAAGCTGTCTGCCTGTGGTCAGGTGCTGATGGGAGGCGGGCTGTACTCGAACCCAGGCCGGCTGCTCGCACATTACGTGCTATGGGTGTGGTATGGGGGCAGCTGGAGGCGGCACCCCTACCGAATTTGGAGAAGAGCTGCTCCAGGTCCTCCTCGGTGCTGGTGTAGGGCAGGTTGCGTATGAAGAGCCTCCCGGAGTCGGCCAGGTCCTCCTCCTCTTCGTTCTCCCCTAGGGTCCGGCCTTGCCAGGGTTTGGCGCTATTCTTCGGGGGCCCCTTGGCCGTAGTGACGTTCTTCTCCCTGAATACCTCAATGTAGCGCCCACCTGCAGGAGGAGAGGAGTGAGGGCCCCGGGGCGGGCCCGGAACTGGCCAGCGACTCCTGGGCAGGGACCCAAACTCTCCTTTGCAACCTTCCAGATGCCATGGCCAAGGCGAGAGTGCTGGCATCTGGCTCTGTTACCAGGGTGGCGGTCTGGGCCAGGGCTGGGCCTTCTGGTTGAAGGGCCCTCTCCCTGAATCTCACTCATCCCGCACTTTCGGCTTCAATCCTGGGGGGAGCCTGCCTGGCCACCTCAGGCCACCGTGCTGCATCCTCTACCCCTCAGGGCATGTTCCCTGGCTGTCCCCGGACAGCCAACCCCAGAGGACTGCCTTGTACTGCTGATGAATGGTCTCTGCGCACCGTCGCACAAAGCCAGAGCTTGCCCCCGCTGCTCCTCTGGGCTTTGCTCCAACGTCACCTTCTCAGAGAGGCCCACGTGGACACAGTCCTGTTTTAAAATACACCTGCTCCAATCCCGGCCCACCTGCTGACTGCCTGCCTCTCCCCGCTCTACGTCAGCTTACTCTTACCTCCGGGACGGCAGAGGTTTTGGTCCAACCTGCTCACTGCTGTATCCCCAGCGGCCAGACCAGTGTCGGGCACACAGCGGACCCTCCACAAAAACGCACGAGTACACGAATGAGCGAACAAGGCCCTGTGGCCAGGCGGGACTGGCCCTTACCCATGTATTCCCGGTGGCATTTCAGAGCTTGCTTGACTTCCTCTTCACTGCTGAAGTCCACAAAGATGTACCCTGAGAAGGGACGGTGACAAAGGGAGACTCTGCAGACACTGCTGGCAGTCACCCCGGAGCACCCACACGGCGCTGGATGTGTCGGGGGATCTGAGCAGGAAGTGGGGAAAAACCCTATTTTTGCCAAGTCTCCAAAATACAAGCGGACTCTCCCCGACGCCGCAGCCAAAGCTCTCCGTGCGGGCAGTGTTGAGAGCCTGCCGCCGGTTTTACAGACGAAGGTGCCGGACCACAGGAGTCAGGAACACGGAGGGTCTTCAGCTCCCTTCTGGCCTCACCCACCCCAGCCCCCTCTGGAGGAGCCGCGCCCAGGCGGAAGCGTGCGGACCAGCTCGGCAGCCAAGAGGCTATCTCCACAAGCACTCTGCTGCTCGCTCCATGCACACGAAAAAGCACGCGGGCCTGTCTCCTAGAGCACGGAGGCCTCACGGCCACCAGCTCACAGGGCCTCAACTCCGTGAGCCGCAGAGCATCACGGCTAAGAGGAAGCAGTGCTGTCCCCTGGTCTGGAGCCCTATCACAAGGCTATTTATTTCCTCCTAGGATTCCTCCTTCCTCCGTTCCCAAAGGCAGGCACCTCAACTCTCCCCATAAATGTCCTTCATCCGCTTCCCTCCCCACTGCCCCTCGTGGGCCCCGCCCCAGGACCCTTCTGTCACCAACCAGGGACTGCTCCAATCCAGCTGTGACCTCCCCGTGATTTAAGCCCCTGCTGCGCTCCTGCACCCAGGCTGGAGTCCACGATCATGCGTAAGCCTGCGGGCCGGGTCCTGCCTCCTCAGCAGCTCTTCCAAGGGGACGTTCTGTCACTCCTCAAAAGCTCATTACGCTCATATGCCAGCTCCCTACAGCCCCGGGCCTCTAATACGGTCTTCTCTCAGCCCTGACAGCTCTGCTGTGCTCCTTCCTGCTCCCTCGGGCCAACCCCTGCTCACCCTGCGGTCTCCAAAGTGCCATGAAACCAGGGGTACCCCCTCCACTACCACCACCACCACTATGAACAGCAGCTCTCGGGGAGTATGCAGTAGGTGTTCAGCATTGTTCAAATGCTGTGTGTGTGAACTCACTGAATCCTCACAAAGGAACGAGCTAGGACTGCCTCCCTGCACAGATGAGAGGCTAAGGCCCTCATTCAAGGTCACAGGGCCTGGAAGTGGCTGAGCTGGGATCTGAGCCCGGGCAGGCGCTCGCCACCCCCTCCTTTACTGCACTTGGTGAGTGTGCAAGGAGACAGAGCTGGCTGGCTGAACGGAGCTGCCTGGTAAGAAGGGCTTCGTGCTCAGAGAGTTGGGGGGAAACACAGACACTCCAAGGCCACAAGACCATCCCTAAAGCAGGAGCCCTTTCTTCCCCAGACGCCAGCCCCTATGGTTCCCAACCCCTCTGCCTATGTGGGAGTCTTCCTGCCAAGGACACCCCACATACCCGGTGCTCCCCGGCCTCCCCCAGCCGGAGGCCCTCAGGGTGGCTCTCCGAGGGGCACCAATTCTGCTGCTCCATGTCCTACAGCCTCCGTGTCTGGGCAGCAAGTAGGCACAGGCAGGCTTCCAGCTCTCCAAGCTGAGACCCTTCCTACCAGCATGTTCGCCACCCCTCTGAAGCCTGGGGAGTGCTGGCCACCCAGAGCGGGAAAGACAGGGGAGAGGGCAGCGCCAGGGCAACACCACACATCCTCGGCAACTCACAGTGCTCCCCGTCAGCACAGCTGCCCGTGGACTTGGCCCAGCAAGCTCCAGGACCAGGGACACGTGTTTAAATAGAACAGGCGAGCCCAGGAGCACAAGTGTAGGCTGAGAGGGAGGAAGGGAGGGTGCGGGGAGCAGGGGCAAGCTACATACAAGGCCACCGGAGGTAGACCCTTGTCCTGAGTGCTCCAACCCCTCCACTGAACTGGGGACACAGAGCAAACACAACAGCAGCCCTGAAAACATCCCCCCCGAAGCAGCTGCCCCAACCTTCCATCTATGCCCTCTGTCTCCCCAGACCCACCCCATAGGGCCCTGACCTTACCTGTTTTGTTCCCATGAGCATTTCTCACTATCCGAATGGCCACTGGTCTCAGGGGCGCCAGGAATTCCGTAACGCTTTTCTGCAAGAAGTAAAGTTTTCCCTCCTTTATCAACCTCCTACCCTTTGTCCATTTTCCTATCAGGTCATAGGTCCCAATATCAACTGATCTATTTGTAAATTAAAGAAACCAGATTTTGCCTGTTGTTTGGTTACAAACGTCTGTTGTCTTTGGACTTTATGACATTTGTCGTCTTACAGAAGTTTTAACTGTTGTGTCATTAATCCATTTTTTCCCTGACAGCCACCAAGTTCTGCAAACGGCTCAGAGAGGCCTGTTTCATTTTAATATTATAAGTAAATTCACCAATGCTTTCTCCTGCAACTTTCATAGTCTCATTTTTTAAAGCTTTCGATACATCTGAAACTTACCTTGCTATAAGGAGTAAGGCAGGGATCCATCTTTCTTTCTCTCTTCAAAAAGGTTAACTGGTTGTCCCATTATTACTTATGGAAAAATCTCACTTCTCTTCATTGATATGAGACACCCCCCCCAGGATCCTCAAGTAAATGCTGATAAAAACTGTAGCTTATTTCTGAATTCTCTTCTATTCCATCAACCTGTTCACAACTTTGCCTGAACCAAACTGTTTTAATTGCTGTAACTTCAAACATGTTTCAGTATCTTGCAGGGAAAGGGTCTATTCTTGCAGGCTATTCCCCAATGTTCTACGACACTGCCCCCATCCTGAGGAGGTATAATGGAGCTTACTCATTTATTCACGATTAGGGAAGAATTAGCAACTTTACATTCTAAAAATGTATGGCTTTTCATTTATGTAAGTATTCTTTTAAATCCCTCACTGTAGTTTAATGTTTTCTCTATAAAAGTTTTATTAGAGTATCTATAAAGCCTCCCTACACACACACACACACACACGCACACACACACACACTATTCATCAGACTGTCTAGAGGTGGGTGTTCTTTCTGTTTTCTATACAAACCTTTTCCTCTTTTGCATTTTGTTTTTGTTCATGGAGAAGAAAAAAGTGACTATTTTTTATGAATTAATTTTGCAAAAAGCCATCTAGCGTTTCCTTATTTTTTTTCTAAAGCATGATTTTCTGCAAGTCTGGTATTGAAAACTGAAGTGTGGCACATTGAAACAGTGGAACAGAATGCATCATGAAAAAGAAGTCCTGATATGGAAGATTCCCAGGCTGCATCATCAAGTAAAAAATGCAACGTACAGAAGAGCGCGGAGAGATGAATTTTTTTTTCCAGAAGGACTCTAAATTATCAGTTAACTCAGATAGTCTAGTGTGACCCACATGCTGATTGCGTAGATGAACCTGGATAAGCTTAATTTTTTAAAAATGAGTAAATATACTGACTATCAAAAAAGCTAAACACTTCAAGAGGAAACGAGGGCAAAGCCACGGCCACGCACCTTGTAAAACAGATGTATGCTGATCTACAAACGTGAAAGAGTGATCGGTCCCACCAAGAATTTAAAATATAAATTAAAATGAGATGCCATTTTCGCTTGTCATCTTGATAAAGATGAACACGCAGCGTCCGCAGAAGTGGGCACTTTCATAGTCCGCCGAAGGGAGCATAAATGAGCAATGCTTCCAGAGGGCAACTGACAGTCTGTATCAAAGCCTTGAAAACGTCCGTGCGTGTGCTTGCACAAAATATTTATCTGGGGCAAGGGCTGGCCAACTGCAGCCCACAGGCCAAATATTGCCCACGGCATGCTTTTGTTTGACCTGGAGCTAAGAATGATTTCTACATTTTGGAAGGGTTATTTTTAGAAAGAGAAGAAGTGTGCTCCAGACACCATATGCTGCCCCCCCAAGCCTAAACTCTGCGCTGACCTTTACAGAAAAAAACCTGCTCACCTCTGGTCTCAAGGAATGCTGACTCCATTATCATTAACAGCAAAAAACTGGAAACCACACCCATGCTCCACCTCAGGGGACCGGGTGGACCACAATGCGTCCAGAGTAAGAAATAACATACAATGTGAACGCTGATGTCGTAGCAGAAAATTTAATATTCGAAGATATTTTTAGCATATTGTGGTAATGGAGAAAAAAAGTTTCAAAATAGTTCCTACTGTAGGAATGCTTTTTTAAACTAGAAGACAAGAGGTCAATGTTTATAGACAAAGGAAAAAATGTCTAAGAAGATATGCTTAGAATTTATTAGTGATTGTCACTGAATGATATAGGGTGTGTGTGTAAGGTTGCCCCACCTTGCCTGGAACAGTCAGTAATTACACCTGCACGAAATAGACCTACGTCCTGGCACCTTACCTAGTTAGCACCCCTCTCACTCTCAATTCAGCTGGAGGACATTTAATGTAGTCATCTTGGTTATAGGTAACTTCACTTCTCTTTATTTAGCTACTTTTAAAAAATTTCCTATGCTGAACTTCCATTACCTCTGCAAGGAAGTAAATTAAAAAGTTCTCTGCTCTGTAACTCAGAGTTAACAAACTACAGTATGTGGGCCAAATGTGGCCCATGGCTCGTTTTTGTCAATAAAGTTTTATTGGCACACAACCATGCCTATTTGTGTACCTGTTACCTAGGGCTACCTCGGTGCTACAAGAGCAGGGCTGAGTAGTTGCAACAGACCATATTGATCAGAAAGCCCTAGGTATTTATCACCTCATCCTTTAAAAAAAATTTTTTTAAGATTTATTTTTGAGAGAGAGAGAGAAAGAGCATGGGGGGTAGGGGGCTGGGAAGGGCAGAGAGGGAGAGAGAATCCCAAGCAGACTCCACGCGGAGCGTGGAGCCTGACGCGGGGCTCAATCTCATCACTCTGAGATGATGACCTGAGCTGATACCAAGAGTCTAGGCGCTTAACTGAATGAGCCACCCAGGCGCCCCGAAAAATTTTTAACAGTGTTTGCCACTCCCAACGCACAGGACCAGGGAGTGAAACCAGTCTTTCTCGGTCTCCGTAGAGCCATCTCTGTTTCCTGACCCTGACACTGCCTGAGATTTTACTTGGCCTTTTTGACCCCAGTTCCTTTAAGTCCTCAACGATCCTGAAGTCCCCACGCAGCAGAGCCTCCCGGCATCCTCACGCCCGCCTCCTATTCTCCCAGGCTGTCCTTGCCCTCGTTGCATCGTTGGTCATACCTCCGTGACATTGAACGGGGCTCCCCGCAGCTTCACAGTGTAGGGGGTGGTGGGCTCCTTTTGGTGTGCCGCTTTGTCTGCCTGAAGGATGGCAAAGAACAGAAATGGCCACGGTGAGCTCCTGGGTACAGCTGCGGGAGGCAGCGCCAGCCATCTCCGTGGGCGCTCACAGAGGCTCCTGCTGTCAGGGTGAGCCAGGGAACGCTGACACGCATCCTGCCTGCCATGGGGTGCAGTCTGGCTGCACGTGGAGGTAAGGGGGTGCTAACAGGGGCTTCAGGCTACCAGGAGGGCGAGACAGCATCGGATGGAGTCTTGAGGTATCCAGATACTCGCTACCGAGGATTTAGGGCTTAACTCTGTGCCAGACACTCATCCAAAGCACTTTGTAAACGTTGCTGTCCTACCGACTCTTCAAAACAACCTTAGAGGATTACGGGTTCAGGAACTTCTTTGTAATTCTGGAATCCAAGTAGCCTTGAAAAAATCGAAATTTTCTACAAGTCCTTTGGCAACAAAATTTGCCCTGACTTGAAGCCACCGGCCAGCAGAATCTGCTCTGAGCTGACATGAGGCAATGTAATGTCTGCTTTACCCCTCGTAGGATTCGTTATTCCTGGTTCCGCTGCAGAAACAGACATGGGCCTGATTACGGGGTGCTGCCCCAGACCCCGCTGGGGGAGCTGCCCCACACGAGGCATAGAGGTAGCTTCCTGAACTCGGAAACTGTGAGTGTCAGCATACGCTCAGGCACAGGGATTCTGGAAACCAGACACAGAGGCCAATGCTACGCTGAGCGTCACCTCACCCCAGGTCCCATGGCTACTCCGTGTCGGAGCTGGGATTTGAACCCATAGGTCTCTAACTTCGCCATACTCTCCTGGAATATACATTTTTTAGGAGAAAAAGACAGGGTGTGGTCACGAGAAGGGACCGTAAATCAACGAATCAGGTGGAAGAGGAAAGAGAAAGAGGGAGATGGTGTCTGGAGCCTTGAAGAGGGCCGGCTGGGAAAGGGGGAAGTGAGGGGATGGGGACCCAGACGTGACCTGCCCTGTCTCTGAGCACAGGATGCCCTGTCCCTGAAGGTAGCACCCACATCTATAACACAGACTTCAGAGCCCAGCAGGCCTGGGTTCGAGTCCTGACCCCAACACTTCCCAGCTGTGACCTCGGGCAAGTCCCTTTCCTTCACTGGGCCTCAGTTTCCTCCCCTGTAAAATGGGACAAGAAGCCTTGCACAACCCCACTCCCTGTCATTAAATCGTGTTATACCCAGCATGTATTAATTCCGCCTATTACTGTCCACTGTGGCTCACACCCGCCTACCCTGCTACTAAGCGCAAAGCATCACAGGCAGGAGCCCCTCATGTAGCTCGTGAACACCCCCAGCTCTGGAAGGCAGGAGGCCTCTCCACATTGCCACAGAAAATAAACTCAGACGGGAGAAGTGCTTGCCCAAGGTCACACAGCAAGCACATGACAGGGCTGAGAGTTGAAGGCAGGCTGCTGGGCTGCAGAGCTGCCTTTCCTTTCTGACACACTCCCGCTAGCAAAGGGGCCGCAGGGAACGTGGGTGAGGACAAGGGCAGCTGTCCCCCCTCCTCCCTCTGCCTCCCAAGCACCAGTGCGCACCCCCATACACACACCTCAGCTCTGGCTGTCCCCGGGGTCTCGTTCCCGGACGGGACGCCCTGCTCCGGGCCGGCCCCCGGCCTCCCTCTGTCCTGCTGGGCGGGTGCGGGGCTGGGGGCCTCCTCCTCGGCCCCACTCCCGTCCCCACAGCTCACAGCTTCGTCTTCACTCTCTTCCTCTTCCGAGGACGACGGCGACTCGGACTTCACCATCTTGGATTTCAGGTAATCCATGTCCGACAGCTCCCTCTGCACGGCCGCCCTGGGTTTGCGGCCATCCTCCTCTGCGGAAACGGGAGGCTGGGAGTCAGTGACGGTTGTGGGCAAAGCAAAGGCATGGAAAGGCAGAGGGCACGGCAGAGCCACTGGGAGTGGCCCGAGGCACCAAACAGCCTGGTCGCTCCTCTGATATGTAACGTTAAAAGGGGTGTAACTGTTGGGAGTTCTGACATTTCACGTGCCGCAAATCGAGAGAGCTACATAGCTCCCTGCGTGGCTCCCTGCACCGGCCTTGCCCTCGTCAATCTGCTCTTTCAGCTGTGGCCTGCTTGATTATTTTGAGAGTACAGACAGGACTGTCAGTCCTTGCCTACAACCTTCCAGCGGTTTCCAGATGCTCGCAGGACACCCACGCTCCCTAGCAGGCCGGGATGAGCTGATTGGCTTCTCTCCCAGCTCCCCCTCCTCCTCCCCGGTCACCATGAACCACGTAGACCCCCACCTCAAGTGCCTGCACTTCCCTTTCCCCCGTGTCCTGGCCACGCTCTTCCCTCTGCCTGTGACGCTCCTCCGCTTCCTGCCCCTTCCCTACGGTATTCCACCCACTCCCAGTGAGTCCTCCAGACCCAGGTTTTGCACAGAAACTTTACCAGGCATAAAACCTACATTCAATGCATTTTCTTGCCTTCAAGAAAAATCAGTGCCTGACCCACAACCAGAGCGTGACCACTGTGGACTGCAAACACTCCCGTGCCCATCTGCCCCCACGCTGTGCTGTGAGCCCTTCTGAGGACAGAGGCCCGCCCTCCCTCCTGCCTTCAGGCCTCTGCTCGAGGGACCCTTCCTCGGAGGCTTTCCCTGGCAGCTCTCCTATCCCCTTTCCTGCTTTCTCACTGTGCACTCGTCTTTAGATACCGTCCTCAACAGTGGACTTAATCTTCTATTGCTTCTTTCCCCCGACTAGAATGACAGCTCCATGAGAGCAGGGTTTTTCTGTCTTTTGTGCACCGTTGTGTCCTCAATGCCCAAAGCAGTCCCTGGCATTCAGCAGGTGCTCAATAAATATTTGACTGTGACCAGGATGGGTCAGGGCAGATCTTGGGTGGGATAATCACCCCCAGAGAGGACAGTGTCTCTCACGTCGCCTCCCGTGTCTGGCACCAAGGGGCCCCGGGTCTCAGCCGCCCAGTCTGGGACACACACAGGGGTGCACACTCTGGGAAGGAGGGTGTGCATAGATGCCCTCACCTTCTGGGTCCTCACCAGCACCCTCCTCGTCGCTCTCCTGCCCTGAGTCGGAGTCGAAGTTCAGGTAGTCATTGGCGGCCTTGCTCTTCCCTTTCGAGGGCTCGGCATCCAGGACGTCATTGGCCCACGTGGCTGTCTGCGTCCGCTTCTGGTGCACAGACAGGAACTCCCGGAACTCGGTGTCTTCCTTCAGCTGGCGGCCCCAGGGAGGCAGGAGAGAAGGCTCAGCTAGGGCACACCTTCCGGACTGCCCAGGAGGGTGAGAGCATCCCCCAGGCTCATTTCTCCTGGTCTCTGGGAGACCCCTGGGATCAGCTGGTTGCACTCGTCATCAGACAAGGAGACTAAGACGCCAGAGAGATGTGGAGGCGGAGGACAAGAGGCATGCCTCTGCCGGCCAGGCTGCCGCACACTGTATGAGCCTGCCACAGCCCTCCTGGCGCTGTCCTGGGTACCCGCCCTCTTGGTCCACAAGACACACTCACCTTCTCCAGTTCACCTGCTACCTTTCTCGTCCTGTCATCCTGCAAACAGGAAGCACAGACAGTGAGGGTCCCAGAGGAAGGGTGAGAGGGGACAGAGCACAGTCTGCGGAGGGTCCGCCTTCAGGAACCATCTGACAGGGGAGTCTCTGGTCGTTCCTGCTCCCAGCGCCCTGCCCCCCCCCCCACCAGGGGTGACCGCCTTGCTGACATGCGGGCATGCAGGTGGGAGTGACCTACGCACTTTCTTGGGTTCTGTGGGGACGGAGTCTTTGTCTTTTGAAGGATTCTTAGACTGGCTTATTTTCTGAGCATGTCTACTCCAGGCTCGGGGCTTTGTCGGGTCCCCAAACGATTTGCAGAACTCCACCTGCATGGGAGAGAGAGGGTGATGGGGCACCTGCCTCCGGCCCAGCACGGGTGCTACCCTCAGCACCTGGGAGCCGGGCTTTCTAAACAGGCACTTGTCACTTACTAGCTGAGCCGGTTGAAGCAAATCACAATTGACCCTTGGACAACACGGGGTTAGGGGCACTGACACCCTGTGTAATTAAAAGTCTTTGCGTAACTTTCCACTCCCTCCAAAACCTTACTACTAATAGCCTCCTGCTGACTGGAAGCCCTACTGAGAGCCGTTGATTAACATGTATTTTCTATGTCATATGTATGATGCACTGTATTCTCACAATAAAATGAGCTAAAAAAAAAAAAAGAGCATGTTAAGAAAATCATAAGAGAAAATACATTTAGAATACTGAACCAAATTTATGAAAAATATCTACGTACAGGTGGGCCCGCGCAGTTCAAACTCCCCCTGTCCGAGGGTCAGCCATGGTCATCCTCTGCTGGCCTTTCCTTTCTCCTCCCTGAAGTCAGTATAGTCGCTACACTTAGCAACCAATTCCACACACCAGGCAGTCTGAGTGCTCTGGGAGCAGGACACACCGAGCCTCCAAGACAGCGGGAGGGAGGGGCCATGAACCTCCCCACTTCCCGGATCAGCAAAGTGAAGTCACTTGTCCCAGTCACCCAGGGAGAAGGTAACAGAGTGGGGACAGGAACTCAGGGGGTCTGGCTCTAGAGCCCGACTCCTTAGCCATCCAGCTCCCAGGCTGGCCGACACAGGGTCTGACAAGAGGCAAGGCTAAGCTAACGGCTTCTGAAATCACTGTAATTATTGTGGCTCGAGCTCTCTGGCTCCAGAAAACGGCTCCGAGGTGATGAGAGAGGCAGGCGGCCGCTCAGAAGCCTGGAAGTGCTCAGTGTCAGGCCTGAGCTGACACGTCTCCCGCAACACACTCCTCAGATGTGTATACTTCCTGCCACACTTGGGGGTGCCAGCAGTCGCCTCTATCCTGGGGGGAGGAGGCTGCCTTCCTACCACGTCCCTTTCTACAGACTTTCAAGATAGTTCTGCTGTTTCTGTAGCAATGATATGTGCTCAGTGTATAAAAATCAAATCAACAGAGAAAAGTACAAGAAAAGTGAAAAAAAAATGTTCTTACCCCAATTCCTATCACCCAGAGAAACTAACGTTTGGTAACGTAGCTCTATGTCTCACAAACACATGTGGACTAAGAAATACGGTTCTGTGTGAAAGGAGTCACATGATACATACTTGCCAAACACCTGGTTTTCTCTTCTCAGCCAAGTGTTAAGGATGTTTGACCAAGTCATTAAATGTGCATGAGTGACATGGACAAGACCTCCTCCTCCAGGAAGCTCTCCTGACACATCCTCGGCTAGGACGTGGGCCTCCTCTGTTCTCCAGCGGTCCCTGGAGCTTCCCCGTCATGGCCCTGACAACCCCGAGTGAAAGCAGCCTATTCGGCTGCTAGCCCCAGGAAGACGGGACCAGGGGCACCACATTCCTCTGAATCCCCAGTACGGCGTGGGTGCCCCTGGCATGGCTGAGTGCGTGACGGGGAACAGCGGTTGTCAAAGTGTCGTGGGGGCAGGACTGGCATCACCTGTGAGCTTTCTGAAGTGTGTATCCTCGGGCCCCACCTCACCCCCACACTGAGGCGGAAGCTGTTTCAACAAGCTCTCCGGGGCATCCGTACGCAGGAGAGTCTGAGAACCAGTGAGGGAGACCAAAGACAGCACAGTCGGAAAGCAGCCAGGCTCCGGGCTGGAGCGTGGAGGGAAAGATCAAGAAGTGGTGCCGGTTTCCACCGGCGGGCCGAAGCCGACTCACCGTGATCCGGGATGTGTCGATAAAACTCCTGTTGAAATGGTTCAGTGCTGTCCGGGCCTCTTCCTCCGACCTGAAGCCGATGAAGCCGAACTTACGGAACTTGCCATCTTTGGTGAACTTCAGGCTGCAGTCCGTCAGCGTGCCAAAGGCGGCAAACAGCTGCCTGAAACGCTCCTCCTTCATCTATGACAGAAGAGGCACAGTGAGGGAGGAGCAGGGGAGCCCCCAGAGCCAACAGGACAGAACCGGGCTGGAAACCCAAGGCCCCAGGACTCCCCAAGAGCAAGCTCAGACAAGGCTGGGGCAGGGTGCGCTCCGCACTGAGACCCGGCTCCGGCTCGGACACGGGCTAGCTTACTTCATAGACGGGGAAATCAAGACTCAGGATGGCTGCAATGAAATCGCCCTTCTCTATGGGCTCTTCGAAGGATAAGGAGACCTATTACGTGAGGAGGCCAGCACCGTGGCCGCGCCACAGTCATCGCCTGATAATGAGAGAATAAACGCACGAACGAACGAACGTGTAAGTTACATGCGTTTGCTCACGGTGGTAGAGAGAATAGTGAAGTACCCGAAAGACGTCCGCATCCAAACCCCTGGGACCCGTGAGCCTGTGCCTGCATGCGGCCAGAGTGATTTCACAGACGTGATTACACTAAGAATCTTGAGATGGAGAAGTTATCCTGGATCATTTGGGTGGATCCAATATCCATGTCCCCTTATACGAGGGAGACAGGAGGGTCAGGGCCGGAAAAGGCAATGTGATGGTGGAGACAGAAAGAGACTGCAAGATGCCATGCTGCTGGCTCTGACCCTTCAGGGCGTGGCCAAAAGCCAAGGAGCACAGGTGTCCTCGAGAAGCTTACAAAAGGCAAGGAAACAGATCCTTCCCTAGGGTCTCCAAAAGGAACACAGCCCTGCCAACACCTTGATTTTAGGACATCTGCCTTCCAAAACTGTAAGACGATAAATGTACCTTGTTTAAGCCCCTAAATTTGAGGTGATTTTCTTGCAGTAGCAACAGAAAACTAATTTCTTAATGTTATTATTATTTAGTCAAGGGACCCCACACTATAGAAACTGGCGCCTGGCATCCCTCCATCCTCACTCCAGCCAGACTACCTGCACAACTCAGTACGTTTTCTAAGTCTAAGCAGTTACTAGGAGATCTGCATGTGGGTAGTAGTGGGGACACCAAGAATGCCACGAATAGCCAAAACACGGTCTAACATTCAAGAAACTAGAGACCTTGGCAGCCCAGTGGGAAGGAAAAACACACTTTCTGAGGCAGATTCTTAACAACTCTGATCATTAAAATCTTGTATCACCCTATGAGTTAGGAATTATTATCCACGTTTTACAGAGGAGAAAATGAAGCTCACACAGGATAAATGATCAACCCAAGGTCTACAGAATCAAGATCTGTGACTCAGCTCAGACACGTACAAGGCAGTGAACTCACCTTCCCCATTACATGGGGGCAACCGCACTCAAGTTCGAGCCCATCACTCCTCTGTTAAGAACTTCTTGGTGACTTTCTAATGTCAGAGGCTCAAGAATTAGCAGCTAATGTAAAATGAGAGATTCCCCATGATCTGGCTTGACCCACCCCTTCAGCACCATCTCTTGTCAAAGTCCTTGCAGCCCTCCCTGCTTCTCACCTCTGAGGTTTTACTAATTGTCTCCTCTGGATGAAACATTCCCAGCAGGCGGGGCTAACTCCTCCTCATTCTCAGTTCGATCAGCTCCCCCAGGAAGCATCTCCTGGACTCCTCAGGTGGGTCAGGTAACCGAGCCCTCTGTGCTCACCCGGCACTGGGCGATGCTTTGATCCCTGCCCCTTACATCATAGTGGTCTGGTGTCCAAGTCCTCTGCTAGACCGTAAATGCTGTAAAGGTGGGAACTGAGTCTTATCCCCCACTGTCTACAAGGCCAGCAACATAACGAGTACTCACTGCTAAATATGTATTGGGAAAGAGTTAAGAAAAGTCACGCAAAGAGAGACAGAATGCTATAGGGGTCAGGAAAGCAAATTCTCGAAGCAGACTGTTCCATTCAATCCCTGCTCTATGAATTACCAGATGTGTGTGACCTTAAGCAAGTCACTTCCCCTTGCTGTAGCTCAGTTTCTTCACCTTTAAAATGGACATAATAACGGAACCTACCTTGTAGGGTTTTGTTGCAGATTAAATGAGTTACTTTACTGAAAGCGACTGGTACAGTGCCTGGCACATAGTAAACTCTCAAAATGTTAGCTGCTACTACTATTGTTTTTTCATCAATTGTTTCATTCACCAGACAAGACAAACAATGGTAAGAGAGTCAGTCCAATAAGGGAAAGAGCCTAATGCAACGGAAGTGGGAGGGGAAGAAAGGGTAGCCATGCTAAAATCCCATCCATCAAAGTGAGGCATGAAGAGGCACTGCCTAAAGCAGGTGGATGGATCAATATGTATTTTGAAAGTTTACTCTTTGGGGTAAATAATGGGAGAATGAAAAATAATAATATCACAGACTGGAAGGGAAGAACAGATGATGGGGTTCCTCATCTTTCATGGGGGAGGGTCAGCACATAGTCATTGGGGTAAACAGACCAAGAAATGGAGGAGAAAGCACACCATTTAGACACGTAATAATACCTATGAGGAGTCCTAAAAACAAACCATTGAAGATGGTTATTCCTGGAGAGAGACAGATGGTAGGATGGAGCAAAAGACTGCTTCCTATTTCAAACACCACTGTATTGTTTGAATTCTTTCTTTCTTTTTCTTTCTTTTTTTTTTTTTTTGGTCCTGTTTGAATTCTTTAAATCCTGTCATAGCTCTCCCACAACCCACTGAGGGGACAGAAAAGTTTAAAAAAACCCAATAAAGCAGAAATAGCTTGTGTTATCACTCCTTCTAAAGAGAGAAGCTCCTGAGGAGTTAGAGTCAAGAGTAACGGAAGACCGCTCATCCCATCTGAGGGGTACATTCTGCATTCTGGGAATGAGCTTACTGGCCACATCAGTGGTGTGGGAGCTCTCCACCCAAACCAGAGCTGTGGTAAGATCGGTAAGAATGAACCACTTGGGCACACTGCCTCCAGTCATCTGACTCCACACATCCAGCTACTTCTTCATTCATTCCACATGTGTTTATTGAATGCCTACCACGTGCCAGGTTCTGTGCTGGTCTCTTGGGAAACAGAGACAAGTATGACTGAGTCACCCCTACCTACTTCTTGGATAAATGATTTAAAGCCCTCCACATACACTCAGTTTTCTTAAATTATGGCCGATGGCCCTAAAGGCGGGAGTGGGATGGATACGCAGGTCCTTAACCTAATACTCCCATTTGCCTCTCCAAAAGGTTCCCGAGCGGTAGGGGAACATAAGTGCAGGTCTGATCCAATGACGAGTCAACAACAACAACAAAAAACCGTGCTCGTACGAGAGGATTTGTGGGAGAAAGCGTCCGGCACACGTCGGGGTGTTGGCATCTCCCTAGGCAGAGAGTTGTCGGGATGGAAATCGGGTAGGTACCCTCGGGCCGACTGTGAACCCTTGATCAGTCACTATCGCCCTCTCTCAACTGTCAGATGGGGATCTGCCGAGGATCCTGTCTCTTCTGGGTTTCGAATGAGCCCTGAGTCCTGCCCCCGGGCCAAAGCCCCTCAGTTCTCTCCAGCCATCTCCTTCTAGCCCCCAGCTCCTGGCTGGTCCCAATTTCAGATTCCCAAGTCCAGGCCCTGCACTCACCCCATTCGGGAGGTTTTTCACGATGAGTCTCGACATGGCGCACAGTCCCCACTGTTTCGATTCCGGCGCGGGGGGGACAGCGTCTTTCACCAACAACTTTCACGCTCCCGCTCTGGGGGCCGCCATCGTTGGCGAGCCGGAACAAGATCACGTGTTCCAGACGTCAGCCCGCCCTCTCCGGAAGCAGGCGTGGCCGAACCGGAGCGAGCCAAGGAAGTCACACCCCTCAAGGGGCGGGCCTGAAGGCTTGCCTTCTGCGCAAGCGCAGGGTGCTTGGCAGTGACCGGAGAAACCAATGCAGCGGCGCAGACGGCAGGGGGCGCTGGCTCCTAACTTTGGCGGGGGTTTGCGCGTGGCCAGCAGGGTGTTTGAGCTCTGCGTATGCTTGGAAGCTGTTTTAGCCTCTTTTTGTATTTTATTTTATTATTGAGTCCTAAAACGGCCCCACGAAGGGAGGAAGGTTTAGGGATTCTTGGTTGCCTTTTAGAGATGGGGAGACCGAGGTTCGGAAAGGCTGCCAGGTGCCTTGAAGCAATGTCTGCTTATCACTTTCAAATATGGAACGTGTCCGCTGGGAATAAATGGCTCTGTTCTGCCCTCGAGGCGACTGGGAACCAGAGCAAGGCAGCTTGCTCAAACGCACAGAGCTGTTACGTATTAAGTAGTATTACGAAGTTTTAAGAGATAGTATTATGAGGTTCATTGGTTTCCTACAGCTCCTGTGACAAATTACCAGAAATTCAGTGACTTTCAACAACAGAAATGTATTCTTGCACAGTACTGGAGGCAAGAAGCCCCATATCAAGGTGTCATCAGGGCTCCCCACTCCCGGTAGTCTCTAGGGGAAGACGCTTCCTTGCCTCGTCCAGCTCCTGGTGGCTCCAGGTGTCCCTTAACTTGTGACTGTCCCTGCCTCCTGTTGACAATGCCTTCTTCCCTGTGTGTGAATCCAATCTACTTCCCTCTCCTTTCTCTTACTGGATTCAGAGTCCATCTCAAATCATCTCAAGATCCTTAACGTCTATCTGCAGGGAGCTTTCCAACTAAGGTCACATTCGTAGGTTCCAGTGGTTAGGGCGTGGGGGTATACCTCTTTGGGGGACACTATTCAACCCCCCACGTGAGGATTTACTTGCTTTATGGTAGGTTACTTGGAAGATTGAATTTCACCCTCTCCCCCTCTGGCAGAAAGGCTATTGGAGGAAAGCACACAACCACATGTAAAAATGTACCCTCACACCTAGAGTACATGATTTAAGGGGTCACCGTGTTTCGATGTCATTCGTTTATTCAACAGATATTTATTGATATTCATGAAAGTGCTGTTTAATTAAATGACAATTAGGGGGTTGTTTTCTGCACACAGAGACCCTGGTCAGGATGAGATGGGGCAGGCTTTATAAGGCAGCTCCGGGATATTAGCCTTTTATGAGGGGGCAAGTGCAGGTTTCCCGGCCAGTCCCGGTTTCATGTACTTTTGTTTTACGATTTTCAGGAACCGCCTTTATTAAAATGTGCAACTAAACGTAGCCTTCCCTAAAGAAATTCACAAATCAGAAGGTCTTTCAAAGGTATTAAAAGAAATGGAATGCTCTCTTCCAATCTGCATGTCCCAGTGCTGGGCCAGGAAAATATGGTCGCCACATGTCAGGGACGGAGGGACCGCTCCTGGGCTATGTATCCCCATGCATTTAATAAACAGTCACATTGTAACATTATTATTAGTCTTCCTGCTCCCCTGCCTGGCCGGTTTGTCTCCTGCCTCCTTTTCTCTCCCAGCAAATATAATCCGGGGGCACCTGGACACCACCAGACTGGCCTCTCTGATTATACCCAAGGATTAACAAGGATTAACAAACAATCAAGCAGGTCAAAGCCAGCTCCACCCCGGGGCTACCCTCACGAGTGTATTGGGGACTGTGGGAAGTTGTGTCTAGATCCTGAGGGAGTTCCCTTTCCAGAAGGAAAAGGCACCCTGACCCACCATGATGGGACCAACCTTCGGAAAACGCTTCTAGGAAGTAAAATAAATAAGGGATACCTGAAATGCCTTCAGGCATCATCCTTTCTACTTAAAATGTCTCAACCCCCATTCCATGGACCCTGAGAAGCCCACCTTCCTTCTCAATATTTCTTTCGGTGAATGAATTAGATTCTTAAGAACAGATCAAACACACATCCGGCAACTGTCCCTCCTGCCTCCCCATCCAATCTGTTCTCCAGCCTACAGGAAGCAACTGTTCGGAATTTCTCATCTCTCTCTCCAGGGACAGCCAAGCTTGTGGTTGTTGCCCCAGGAAAGCAGCCACAGATAAGACATACATGAACGTGTGTGGCCGTGTTCCAATAAAACTTTATTGATGGACACTGCAATTTGAATTTCGTATCATTTTCATGGGTCCCAAAATGGTATTCTTCTTTTTCATACTTTGTCAGCCATTTGAAAATGTGAAAACCATTCTTAGCTGTGAGGTCACACAGAAACGGGCGGCTGGCCAAACTTGGCCCAGAACATACTTTGCTGTCTTGCATGTGGAGGCAAGTCTGCAGAGAGAGGCATTGCTTTTCTGCTCCGTGCTTTTCGCCCTTTAGAATACACCTGCACGATTATTCCACGTCTACAAATACTGACCTCTCAAATCCTTTTAATTTCCAAAATATCTTTTAAAAATACGTAATACACTCTTTATTTTAGAATCATTTTAGGTTTATAGAAAAGTTGTGACATATGAGAGAGTCCCCCTATACCCCGCGCCCAGTGTCCCCTGCAGTTAGCATGGCTGGGGTCCATTTGTCACAAAGGAACCTATATCGATACCTTGCTATTAACTAAAGTCCGTGCTTTCTTTGGATTTCCTCAGTTTTTCCCTGATGTCCTTTTTCTGTTCTGAGCATTCCTCTGTTTCCTCTAGCGGCAGCTTTTCTAGGGGTCCTGCCACCTTTTAATTTAATTTGCAGTCCAGCAAATATTTGAGTGACTCTTGTGCCCGGTATCGGGGCCACAGTGGTTAATAAAACAGGCACCGTCCCTGTGCTCAGAGGGGAGCTGACATTGGACAATAATTACAAGAGCAGCGAGCACTCTGAAAAGCGGGGTACAATCCTCAGGGGACCTGATTGAGGCTGGGGAATCTAAGAAGAGCTCCTGGAGGTGACTTGAAGGGCGCGAAAGGGGTGGGAAAGAGCAAGTACTTTCCCAGCAGAGAGAACAGCCTGGGACAGCACGTGCGAGGTCTGCAAGCAAGGAACATCGTGGCCTGGCCCTTAGGGGCTGAGCATGGCAGGTGCTTCAGGGAAGGTGGCAAAACCCCAAGCCTCAGCCGGGTGGGTGGCTCTGGGCTGCAGTCTTGGCTTGCCACATACTGGCTAAGTGGTCCCCAGCAAACTGCTGATCCCTGAGTTTGTTTTCTTTCCTGTAAAGTTGGGTCACGGTAGTACCCAGTGTGCGGTGAAAAGTACAGCGTGATCATGGGCACATAGAGCAGCACTCGGCTGCACCCGAGTGTATATTTCCACTATAATTTAAAATACGTTTTATTGAATAAGAGCAATCCACACTCATGTAGCCTCACCGGGCTCACGGGTATTAACATTCACCTCCTTTGTCTTACCTCTCTGCATTCTTATTATTACAAAACCATTTGTAATCAAAGTGGCTCCCTGCCCTGAAACACTTCCCATACATTCGATACGTAACCACATGCAATCAGCAAATTTGGGATGTTTAATATTGATACAATACTTTTCAAAAAAGACTTTATTTATTTACTTGAGAGAGAGAGCAAGAGACCATGAGTGGGGGGAGAGGGAGAAGCAGACTCCCCGCTGAGGAAGGAGCCCCATGTGGGACTTGATCCCGGGACTCCAGGATCCTGACCTGAGCCAAAGGCAGACGCTTAACCGGCTGAACCACCCAGGCGCCCCACAATACTTTTTTTTTTTTTTAAAGATTTATTTATTTGAGAGAGAGAGAGAGTGAGTGCACACGCGAGCAGGGAGAGGGGCAGAGGGAGAGAGAGAGAAATCCTCAAGCAGATTCCACGCTGAGTGTGGAACCCAATGCGGGGCTCGACCCCAGGACCCTGAGATCATGACCTGAGCCAAAATCAAGAGTCAGAGCCCCCCAGGCACCCCAATATTGATAGAATACTTTTTTATCTAATGAAATTTCAACAAGTGTCTCAATCTTGTTTTCCCAGTCCATAATTCAGCCCAAGATTCTGTGTTGCAATCCCTTGTCACGTCACTTTAGACTCTTTCAATATGTAGGATTTCGTCAGCCTCTCTTTGTCTTTCGTGCCCCTGATGGTTCTGAAGGCTGCAAGCCAGTCACCTTACAGACTGTCCCTCAGGGTAGGTTAGACTGACATTTCCCCACGATTGGATTCAGGCTATGCTGCCAATTTGTCGCAAAGCAGGTGATGGGAACACTTATCAGGGGAAGGGTGTCTGCCAGTTTCCTCCTCTGGAAAGATTCTCCTTAAGAAGATTAAGAAATCATCCATGGGTTTTTAGAAAATTTGCCTGCATTTAGAAAGGCTTAGAGACAGTCAATTTTAGTTTGTATAGGGGTACACAAGTCCTGGGCAACCACCTTCCTAACCACTGACACTCAGGGAAACTGAGGCTCCAAAAGAAGGAAACACTTGCTCACATCACTTAGTAAGAAACCAAGGCCAGGTTTGAGCTGGGCTCCCCTTGCTCCCCTCCTCCCACCTGTGGCCTTTCCCTGGGGTCAGGCAGTAGGGGCATCAAGGAAGGTTCTGGACACCATTGTACTGGGTGTTTCTGCCTGACACTTCCAATGTGGCACTGGCAGTTCACTGCCCATCACCCCAGACCCCCCCCCAGAAGAGTAACCCCCGTACTCCCAGGACCTGCAGAGAACCCCTGAGGGATGCAGACGGCCAGTTACCTTGAGACAGGAGACCTGGTGTGAGCCCCCCTCAGCCACACCTGCGTGGACATCAGGTAGCTCACCTGTGACAGGTGGCAGTGGAGCCTTGCCCCTACCCCCACCTCTTGGCCCTGCTGGGGGGTCCAACATGGGAGATGTGGGGCCCTTCCTGCTCTTGGCAGTGAACCATAAAGATACACCTGGAAACACAATGGAAATCACAAATCATTCATCAAACAGACTGTGGCTGGGAAAAAACGGAACCCATTCTAAGAAGACAAGCCCTTCGGGGTCTTATCCTGGGGTCTGGTGCCTCCAAATTCCAGTGCCTGTGTTGCCTGGCCTGGGGGCCGGAGACAGGATGACCTGGGGGTAAGACCAGAATCTGGTGTCCTTTCTTTTCTTATTTTTTAGCTGTGCTGAGGGCACATGCCTCTGTCTCTAATACAGAGGATCAAAAAGCTGGTGTGAAAAGGGAGTTCGTTTCCTGACCGGCCTCAAGGTCCCGGGAGGTCCAACCACTGACCGCTGCTCCCGCCCACTCGGCTGCAGCCATACTGGCCACTTTCTGCTTCTCGAGCGTGCAGGCCTCGTTCTCACCTTTTGAGTGTGGAGTTGTGTCTCTCCCAAAAATATACGCGAGTCCTTGGAACCTGTGAGCGTGATCTTATTCGGAAATTAGGTCTGTATAGTTATAATTAGGTCAAGGATCTGGAGATGGGGTCATCCTGGATTTAGGGTGGGCCCTAACCCCAATGACTGGGGAGAACTCTGTGATGCCAGGACGCAGAGGTTGGGGGGATGCGGCCACCAGCCGAGAACTGCCAGCAACCACCAGGAGTTGGAAGAGGTGGGGAGGGATCTTCCAGTACAGCCTTCAGAGGGAGCAGGGGCCCTGCCAATATCTTCGTTTGGGATTTCTAGTCTCCAGAACTGTGAAAAGATACATTTCTGTTGTTCTAAGCAGCCCCCCACCCCCGATTGTGGTAATTCTTACAGTAGCCCGAGGACACCAGCACATCGCCCCAGGGCCTTTGCACATTCCAAGCTCACAATTCAACTCTTCATCTGACCAGTCCAGCTCATCCCTTGGGCCTGTAATTCTTACAGTAGCCCGAGGACACCAGCACATCGCCCCAGGGCCTTTGCACATTCCAAGCTCACAATTCAACTTTTCATCTGACCAGTCCAGCTCATCCCTTGGGCCTCAGCTTAAACACCTCAGCCTGAGAGGACACCTCCTTCTACATTAGGTCCCCACTAATTTTGACTCTGAGCACACCCTCCACCTTTCCCAGCTGCTTGTAATTACATAAGCATTTGCTTGCCTCCAGGTTTAACAAAGTTGTCCCCCTAGAACGTAAGCCTCACCAGGCGGGGGCTGTGTCTGCTTTTGCTCACGATGGTGGATAGTGGGAAGCCCCCTGGCATGAAAGCCTGTTTGCAGAGCCTCTTCCCAATTGCAGAGAGCTGCCTCGCCCCAGGTCCTGCCTCAACCTGACTGTGTGGCCTCATTCCACGGACTCCTTGAGTGGGGGGTTGTAAAGGCTCAGCCTGCTTTGCCCTAATTAGGGGCAACCCTGAAGTTTCGGCCCATCTTCAAAATTCTCTGCAAGGTCTTTCTGCAACCTCTTCTGGCAGTTCAGCCGGACTCGTCCTTCTGCTCCTTCCCTGTCCTGTCCCAGGTTCCCCTACCCCAAGAGCACCCCCTAATGAACCTGCTGTGGGCTAAACCCCATCTGTGAGTTGGCTTCCTGAGAACCCCAGCTGGGGCATGCACAAGGACGTCTCAACACCGGGCACAAGCAGGAGAGTGGTATCAACAGCCTAAAACAGTTGCTCCTGGCAAATGAGAGAACTCGAATTGCTGTGGTCCCCCACTCCCTGCCCATAGCATCCCAGGCCAGTCACCCTCTGTCTGCCTTTAAAAGTCTTCGTGGGAATGTGTGCCTAGTTGGGTTTTTTTGTTATTTTGGTGTCCTCGGTAAGGATCTCCCAAATCAACAGTTGGCACACTTTTTCTGTAAAAGCCAAACGGTAAATATGTTGGGCTTTGCGAGGCATTCGAGTCTCTGTCCCAACCACTCAGCCCCACCATTGTGAGCAGCGACAGACAAGATGGAAATGGACGAGGGTGCCTGTATTCCAATGAAACGTTATTGACAAGGCAGCCGGCCAGATCGCCGACCCCTGGCCTCGACTCATCATAATGGTTCTAAGACAGTGTCACTCTGTTCACTCCGCTTGGGTGTCAACCCTTCGAAAAACCAAAAGCATTCTTAGCCTGCAGGGGCTGCAGAAGCAGGCTGTGGGCAGTATTTGGCCTGGGGGCCACACTTTGCCAACCCTCGCTCCCGATAAATGTTTTATGCAAGCGCGTGCATGGACATTTTCAAGGTTTTGATACAGGATGTCAGTTGCCCTCTGGAAACACTGTTCATTTCTACTCCCTTCTGCGGAGTCCGTCTGATTTCTGTACTTGTACACGAGCAGGGAGGCTGCCCCCCCAAACCAAATGCTGTGCCCACCTGCCCCTCCTGGCTCTTTCTTGGGAGTAAACACGGTCTACCCAGCTGTCCTTTTCTCTTGCGGTGCTGAGGAGACCTCGGGAAAATCACAGCAAGAAGTAATCCATCCAGAGACGATGACTTGAGCTTCAGAAAAAGCAGGGACATAAAAGGTGGAGACATCTGGGTGTCAAATTGATCTCTGACACTTTTATTCCGTGTGACCCTGAGTAAGTCAATCACTCTCTTTGAATCTCATTTTTCATTTGTTTTTTCTTTTAGGATTTTATTTATTTATTTGACAGAGATAGAGACAGCCAGCGAGAGAGGGAACACAAGCAGGGGGAGTGGGAGAGGAAGAAGCAGGCTCATAGCGGAGGAGCCTGATGTGGGGCTTGATCCCAGAACACGGGGATCACGCCCTGAGCTGCAGGCAGACGCTTAACGACTGCGCCACCCAGGCGCCCCTCATCTTTCATTTGTAAACCGGAGCTGGGAATGGCCACTTCCAGGGAGGTGGCAAGGAGTGGAGACAATAGAGCCATATTGCCAATAATAGCAACAAAATCATATTTCAATGTGCTAAGAGCTTTATCCATGAACCGGCTCATTAAAACCTCATGATAACCCAGAGATGTGGGTACTTTTACTAACCCCATTTTACAGATGAGGAAACTAAAGCATAGAGAGGGGAAGTGACTCAGCCAAGCTCACTCAGTCAGGACGTAGGAGGCAAGAAATCAGAGCCTACTTTCTATCCACTATGGCAAACGGCCTAGAAGCTTCTCCTTCAACGGCCAGAGTCAATCTTGAAGTTTCCTCTTTGCTGATGTTAAGTTTTTGTCTCCAGGAGCTCTTGCTAAATCCTGGTGATGTCCCACAACCCTCTACGCCCTTTGTCCTTTTCCTGACTGCGGGAGAGGCATCCCCACTGGCGGGGTCTTTGTGCTAAGTTTGGGGGGGGCTTCCTGCAATTCCAGAGACTAACCAGCAGAGGGCGCAAGAGGATCACGTATAAACCCATGCAGACCAGGGCAAGAAGGGGGAAATCTGGCGGGAGCTAGAAGTTTCCAGGATGAGGACACTGTCCACAGGCCTGTAGGTCCACAGAGACATGGGCCTTACCTGGCCTGGTCACAATGGATGGGGCTTATTCCTGATTTCACTCCATTAGGAAGACAGACCCTGCCTACTTGCCCCAGAACCCTGCTAAACTTAGCTTCTGGCTAGAGATTGTCCTTAAATATTTCGATAAATAAATGGATTTGAACCCAGAAGAAATTAAAGACAGCCAGAGGTGTCTAAATGCAGATGGCAAGAGAGAGAATTCTGTCTGAGGAGCAAGGCAAGGACACTGTGCTGGTCGTGCTAGCAAGCAAGAAAAACGTCACCTCAGTTGGGGGGGCCATCTCCAGAGTCCTGGGCAGGGTAAGGAGATGCCAAGGACACCAGGACCCGTGACAGTGGGGGCCCCTGGCAGGCTGGGAAGTGCCCTCCCCCATCCACTAGCCATGCACGCCATCATCCCTGCAACCTGAGGTTACCTTATGTGGCAAAAAAAGGTAAGTGATTAAGGATTTTGAGATAAGGAGATTACCCAGGATTTTCCAGGTGGGCCCTAAACGCAGTCACATGTGCCCTTACAAGAGCGAGGGAGAAGATCTGACACCAAGGGAGGAGAAGGTGATGTGAAATGGAGCAGAGATTTTGAGACGCCTGCCATGAAGTCTGGAGTGAGCCGTCACAAGCCAAGGGCTGCTGGCAGCCACCCCAAGGGGAAGAGAGGAGGCGCAGATCCGATTCTCCTGTCTTCTACAAAGACAGCGTCCATACCTCACGCTGTAGTGCTTTAGGAACACTTTCCCAAAGACACCTTTACTGGTTAGCTATAGTTTCCCACTTGGCAAAAAAAAAAAAAAAAGAAATAATAATAATCAGTGTGAGCAAAGATGTTGGGAAATGGACATTTTGTAATATTCTGGAAATTGTGCAAAATGGTACAATTTTCTGGAAAGATTATCTGGAAACCACATCAGGAGACTTTTTTTTTTATTTTTACAGCAGTTGCATTTCTTAGAGCTTATTTTAAGGAAATAATTTTAACACATGTGTGAAAGTTTAGAGTATGTGTTGTTTATGATAGTGAAAAGTCAAAGCTATAGAAATGTCAAACAGTCAAGGATTGCTGAAAACTTTTAAAAAGATTTTTTAAAACTATGGTTTATTTACATAGTTGAGTTCACTGAACTCATAAAAATAACGCCATGAGAAGAGGTTCAATATATATCAATTGGAGAGAAAGAGCAGTCTTCAAAATATTATGTAGAGTATGATTCCATTTTGGTTTAAAACCCATTCTGCACATTTTTATTTTTACTCTAACAAGTATGTTGGTGATGGCTTCATAGTGTATACATTATTCTGCTACCACTTGTGTGAAGATGTAGAAAAAACACACACACACGTGCCTATAGATGCATTGACTACTTCTGGAAAAGTGTCTAAGAAACTGGCAACCGTGATGTTTATAAGAGAGGCTGTCAATGCCCATGGCCATTCCCTGGGCACATACGTCCTGCTCACTCCTGCGGCCCCACCTCTCCTCCACAGTGGCTTCCTACCAACACCCTTGCCCCAGGCAGGCTCTTGGGATCACGATGAAGTAGATGGACAAATAGTCCAGATTCTTCTTCCCTCAGCGAAAAGGGACAACTTAGGTGCATTGTACAGAGGCTCCCAGGCCCTTCCATCTAGACTGAACCCCAGCTGTCCCTATCAGCAGCAGGGTCGCATCAAGACCCATGGCTCCTGCAGGACTGGGACACCTTGTCTTTGCGGAGTCTTTCCCTATTAAGAAAAATATATAGATAGATAGATAGATAGATAGATAGATAGATAGATAGATATGTATGCACTGAGTATATGTCCTGTGCATAAAGGATGCATCTATTTTATGTCCATATGTATAACATAGAGTTCTACACATGTATATAAAACTATAGCTACACATATATATGCGGTTATATATACACAATAGATGTGTAACAGAGTATATAACTTACATACGTATACGTATTATATAGCACATAGTTAAGTATGTTCTATCACGTGTAACAGGATACATAGTCATATTACTATTATAATCGTCATAGACCTATTTTATGACTGTTGGCGTAAAGATAAATATAATGCAGGCTGGCTTCACTACTTTATATTCGTTACTCTGATCATTTTTTTCTCCTGATTTAAAAAAATGAACACTAAAACCTTTTTGTGAGCCCTTCAAGTTGCCGTGGGCCCCACGCACTGTGCCTGCCACGCCAAGTGGCCAAGTCATTTCCCGCAGGGAGCAGCTCATTCCCATCTGGGTGTTTATTCTTTTCTCGCTTCTGTCTTCCTGCCCCCTCCTCGACCAGTGTTTCTGGGGCTCAACTACCGAACAAAGGACTTTGCTTCAAATCTTGGAATCTGTGTCTAGGAGATGAAGCCGTAATTCTTTCTCTGGGAAGGGAACTGCACTGGGGAGAGACATCCTTTTTTTTTTTTTTTTAACCTTTTTGGGGTCACAAAATTTTGCTGTCTTTGCAAATATCACTTATTTAAGCATAAATGCATATTAATTTTCTAAAGCATGTGATTGTGGTTGTGATATTAAAAGCTTTAATTATATGTATTTCTAGCATATGTATTTCTAGCATACATAATTATATGTATTTCTAGCATATATGTATTCCATAGCCCCTCCCCCCCACACTCATCTGCACACTGATTTGTGTAAGGGCTAAAGCGGCTTGTTTCACAGGCATAAATGGGTCATGCAGTGCGGGGCCGCTCCTGCCTGGGTCCTGCAGGTGTGGGCGTGTGGACATGCAGCCCCAATACTGAAAGATCTTCTGATTTTTCAAGAAAAGCCAGAAATTTAGATTTTTCACATGACCTGTCCTAACCTTTCAATGTGGGAATAAAATTAAAAAAAAAATTCTGTGAACCAGATCAGTCAATCAATGAATCAATCAGTCAAGTGGGTCACTTTTGGTAGTCAGCCTGTTTGTGGTCCCTGACTCCCCTTATCCCCTCCCATCTGGTTGGAACGGAGACACAAAGGCAGGAGCTGGGAAGCCATTATGGAGCATGAGGTGGGGCTATGTCTGTTGAAAATGGAGGAACAGTCAGAAAGAAGTTGCTATACAGCTTTGGCTAACATGTCTACATGCCAGACAGGAAGGAGGAGGAAAGAGGGAAGAGCGAAAGTCCTTGCCGAAGAATCAGGTGCCTTTACAGGTCTTCCCAGAAGTCCTCCCCACCAAGTCAGGACTCAGGCGCATGGCATCTCTCCAGCTGCAAGGGATGCTGGGAAATAGTCTTTCCAGGGGGTGATATTGCCACCCCTGACGAACTCAGAGTCCTATTGATAAAGAAGAGTAGGTGGTGGGTCTTTTCAGTACAAGGAGCCCACGGCCGAGGCCCCCACAGGTGTCCAGTGAGAGGTGATGGCAGCTTGGATCGGGATGGTGGGGTTGGAGAGAGGCATGGCAGGTCTTCCTTGTTTTAGTCTGTGAACCATCTAGAAAGACCTCTCCTGACTTGCTGCCTCTGATGCTGGAAGGAGAGAGACAGGCATGAAATCGAAAACCTCCCCGCTCCCGCCATCTTGCACGGTCACGATGAAGGGCCCTCCATGAAAGGGGGGTGTCTTAGCTCACTACACCTACCGTGTAGAAATCCACACCTGATACCGTGTCTGCGTCATTAGGTGGGGAAACCTTCCTATGTTCCAGGTTGGGTAAACCGAGTAAAAGTTAAGCTCAATGACCCCACGGCCCCTCCCGCTGTCTGTCCTCATGGGATCAGCATAGCGCAGGGCTCTTCCCCACACGGTTTCCCTCGGGGCCCTCCCCACCTCTGAGGTCTTCTTCATTGTTACTCTTACCTTTCCTGATGGGAATCTGCTCAGAGGCAATGTGTGGCATCACATGACGCCAGGGCCATTGATCACGGTGGTGACCAAGGTCATGTTTATGGAGGGTGTGTGATGTACGGAGAACTGTTCTAAGCACTTCAAGGTACTGCCTTCGTTGCCCTACTAACATTCCTATAAGGCAGGTACTATTTGATTTCCATTGTATAGATGGAGGCTGAGGCTCTGAAGGGGGGAGTGACTTGCTCAAGGTCACACAGCCAGACAGTAGTGGCACCAGTGGTAACTCACCCTGTGCATGGTTACACGGTTGTGCAGCCAAGACAGGTGCTCGTTCAAACATTTCAGCTCCTGCCCATCCCGAGGCTGTTTGGCGCGATCTTATTTTTTCGACACAAACTCCTGCTTCAAGAACTATTACTACGCCCATGGAACAGATGAGGAAAGCGATACCNAGATGAGGAAAGTGATACCCAGAGAGGTTGAGCGACTTGCCCAAGGTCACACAGTCGGGAAGTGCAGAGTTTCCTTGGAACCCGCGATGTCCTGACTTTGGAGCTGGAACTTTTGCTCTTGTGTCTGACCCCAAGGGGAGCGTGCTGGGGTGGGTCTTGGCTGGAGTGCCAAGCTCAGAGGGCATGGGAGAGGCAAGCCCAGCCTGCCCTCTTTCCAGGCTCTCTCTGCCCCTGGGACTCTGCCTCACTCACACGTAGACAGCTGCCAGGGATCAAAGTCCTCTCTGAGATGTATTTGCTGCGAGTTCTAAACAAACGGGTGTTAGCATGTAGCTAAGAGAAACATCGGAGGACACGGGGTATGGAAGCCGACTGCCTTTAAAGTCCTGGTGATTGATCAGCCTGACTCTCTTTGGTCTCATGGGCTTAGCGGGCCAGGACGGAGGGGTGGGGAGACTGCAGCTCTGGGAACATTGAGGCAGAGGGGTGGGCTACCCAGCGGGCACCTCCTCACTGCCCATGTGTTTCCCCTTCCATCCTTGAGAGAATGCCCCTTTCAGCTGGCAAGCCTGTAAAGCCCCCCCCCACACACCCCTACGTTTATTGAATGATCATGTTACTCATGCTAAGTACTTCACGTCCATTGTCTCTTTTAAGCCAAACCACAACGCACGTATCCTTATGGACCCATTTTACAGATAAGGCTAAGAGCACAGAGCTCAGAACCTCCATTTGGCACTTAGCAAATGTTGGTCGATCAAGATGGTGGCACAAAGTTCCTACTTTCCAGTTGCGCACATTCTTAAGGGGAAGACAGGGAAGGGGGCTCACGTGATTTGGCGTGATGAGGGGTGAGGCAGGGCCGAGCAGAGACGATGTTCTGTGAGAACCTGGAGGCCACGGGGGAAGGGTTGGTCAGTAGAGATAAACTGAGAGGAAGCGAAGAGGGGACCCCAGAGTCAAGGCTGGAGAGAGGAGAAGGAGGGAGCTGGGGAAGTGACCAGATAGCCCCAGGCAGGAAGCACAACCCGGGTGTGCAGGGCAGAGGTGTGGCAGGCTTGGCCCTTGAGGACCTGAGGTGTTTGGTCTGCTGGGGCCACAAAGGACAACAGAAGGAACCCTGAGAGTTCCAACTAGAGACACAGACATGAATCCAAGCGTGTCAGACCTTGACCTTGGGCTCCAGTTTGGACGTTCGCTAGAGAGCTTCAGATTGCCACAGCGAGATCTGGGGCAGGGGAGAGACGTGGTGGATCTAATGTCAAACCCTTTGACCGTGCACCGTTCCCAGGACCGTGGGAAGTCATCGGCTCGCCCAGCTGGGGATGTGGTTCCAAACTACCACTAGTGACTTCCTGCTGTCGCTGCTCTTAAGTCTTAAAAAAAACCCAGCGCATTTAGGGACTGAGGGCAGGTACCCGTCTAGCGAGCAAGAACAATTACGCCCTTCTGTTCCCGAGGCAAATGCTTCGTGTAATGTTTCGGCCTTGCCTGGAGAAATAGAACAATAATGCGGATGTGTTTTCCTAAGCAGCTTTGAATGCTCAAACACCTGCTGTGGGGAAATACACCAGATAATTCTCTGAGAGAGCTCTCCTTACACCCTGGCACACAGTAAGTGCTCAATAAAGGAAACCGCGATTCTCATCAGCATTGCGTGGCTCTCCGCTTTGCGCCTGGAGAAGCCACCATCCCATCCCCCTACCATCAGGGCCGGGGACAGGCTGGGACCTTTGTCCAAAGCCTGCAGCATCACCAGAATAGGATTCCGTTCATATGCTTTTCATTCTCAGTAGAATGGCTCCTCTGCGCTCACAGGAAACTGGCTTTTTATCTCCTCAGGTAGCTGGAAGACTTGGTACCTGGTGGCTCTTGGGCCAGGCTTACATGACAACGTGGAGCCCTCAGTGGGAGTGTTATGACCACAGCTTCTCTTATCATATACTTCAAATCCTGACTTTACCACTGAGGATGGTGTGTGCTGATAAATGTTGAACACCCATCCCCGGAAAGAAATGGCCAATATGTGGCATTTGCCCCTTGCCGTGGCATGCTCCCACTGTGGCTGATTTCTGTAGAGTTGACATACCTGAATGTAGATTTGTTCCTATAATGCAGGAGCGCCCCGTTACACAGTATTTCCACCAGCCAGAAGCTCCCAAGAGCACAGATAATAGTAAAACGTCGTGAGACAATTCAGAAGGGGTGAGTTTTAAGCATCTGCTTTGCTTTTTAATATACTTAATTGTACATTTACATAATGTATTTTTTAGTAATGGCATGTTTAACAGATTCACAGAATTCCTGAAAATGTAACCATGAGCTCACACCTCTGTCTCTGGTCCTTCTGTGTCCTGGTCAAACCAGGATGATGCCACTTGCTACGACGGTTGTTAAGGGTCAGAGAAAACGCCAAGTGCTTGGCACAGATCACACACTCAAGGAAAAGGGGGGAGATCTGCCATTATGCCTCTCCCATTAGAGTTTGTGGCCTTGGGGTTTCTGAGGGGGGGGAGCACAAGCCCTTATGGTTCACTGTTTATTTCCAGTTCACTCCTGGGGTAATGGGAACTGGGTGAAGACAGGGAGATGGGGTTCACCACCACCCTGCCAGTCAAGGGACAGGTTCAGGGGTCCCTTGTGTATATCTGTTCATTTTTCTCCAGCCTTATATCTTTGTCTATTTACCCCATCTCTCATTTATATGGTTACATCACATCTTTCAGAAAATAAATACACAAACATCCATACCACTTTATATTTTGCTTAAATCTTAATACTCCTATCACAAAAATAGTATATCCTAACGATGCAAGATAGAGCTAAGCCAGTCTCTGGAATCCAGCAAACATTTAAGAAACCACAGATTTTGTCAAATCGATGAATGAAGGTAAAAAAGTGAAACGAGGTGTTTTCTCCCAGCCCACTCAGGAACGGCTCCTGTCGATTTTCTGGTATCTGTTCTTCCAGATTTTTCCTCTGTTCCTATAACTGCATTAAAAAAAAAATCAGAACTCACAGGATTATCCTGGGCATGCCGTTTCATGCTCTGTCTTTTATTTAATGAATTGTAAACATAAAATTCAGCTCCTGACGGCCTATGCGGAAGGATGGAGTCAATGGGGCAAGTCGTGTAACAGAAGGGAATTACTGTCATTATCAAAGCTACTGGTGGCCGCTGCAGGAGTCTGCAAGGTTGTGCTTCGGGTCCCGTGTCAAGGCCGGGGCCCCTGCAGCGCCCACACCTTCAAAGGTAAGCCCGTCACCTCGGGGTCCCGGCGTCAGCTTCTCTGGACCCGGGTCCTCCCCAGACCCGCAGGGACAGACGCAAGGACCCTGGCCACGGGGTCCTCATGCCCAGCCCCGCCCTGCCCCCCCGGCGGAGTGGCTCCCTCCATCCGTCACGTGTCTGTCCCTCCCACCCTCTCGCCTCTCCTACGTGCGTCTACAATCGTGTGCTCTGGGGAGGGTCCGGGTAACAGCTGCCTTTGATCAGGCCAACATCTGGGAGGCTCGGCACTTCAAGAACGCTGACTGGTGATCAAAGGTGGGAACGCTGTGACAGCCCAGACTTGGCAAGGACCCAGCCCGGCTAAATGCACGGGTGGGGGAGGGGAAGGGCAGGGGGGATTGGGTGTGGGGTGGGTGGGGAGCAGGGAGCAAAACCCACCCCCCAAACCGCAGGGGTCCGGTGCTGAGGGCCCCCGGCGAGGAGCGTCAGCTCTGCCTCTGTGACCTTCACTCTGTGCCTCAGTTTCCTTCTCTGCAAAATGGGGATGATAAGAACCCCAAAGTGCTTGGAACGCTGCCTGGTGGCCGGCGAGAGCCAGGTGGTGCTGCTGTGCTTTCAAGGCTGTTCTTACTCCCGGAGCCNTGCACCGTTCCCAGGACCGTGGGAAGTCATCGGCTCGCCCAGCTGGGGATGTGGTTCCAAACTACCACTAGTGACTTCCTGCTGTCGCTGCTCTTAAGTCTTAAAAAAAACCCAGCGCATTTAGGGACTGAGGGCAGGTACCCGTCTAGCGAGCAAGAACAATTACGCCCTTCTGTTCCCGAGGCAAATGCTTCGTGTAATGTTTCGGCCTTGCCTGGAGAAATAGAACAATAATGCGGATGTGTTTTCCTAAGCAGCTTTGAATGCTCAAACACCTGCTGTGGGGAAATACACCAGATAATTCTCTGAGAGAGCTCTCCTTACACCCTGGCACACAGTAAGTGCTCAATAAAGGAAACCGCGATTCTCATCAGCATTGCGTGGCTCTCCGCTTTGCGCCTGGAGAAGCCACCATCCCATCCCCCTACCATCAGGGCCGGGGACAGGCTGGGACCTTTGTCCAAAGCCTGCAGCATCACCAGAATAGGATTCCGTTCATATGCTTTTCATTCTCAGTAGAATGGCTCCTCTGCGCTCACAGGAAACTGGCTTTTTATCTCCTCAGGTAGCTGGAAGACTTGGTACCTGGTGGCTCTTGGGCCAGGCTTACGTGACAACGTGGAGCCCTCAGTGGGAGTGTTACGACCACAGCTTCTCTTATCATATACTTCAAATCCTGACTTTACCACTGAGGATGGTGTGTGCTGATAAATGTTGAACACCCATCCCCGGAAAGAAATGGCCAATATTTGCCCCTTGCCGTGGCATGCTTCCACTGTGGCTGATTTCTGTAGAGTTGACGTCCCTGAATGTAGATTTGTTCCTATAATGCAGGAGCACCCCGTTACGCAGTATTTTCACCAGCCAGAAGCTCCCAAGAGCACAGATAATAGTAAAACGTCGTGAGACAATTCAGAAGGGGTGAGTTTTAAGCATCTGCTTTGCTTTTTAATATACTTAATTGTACATTTACATAATGTATTTTTTAGTAATGGCATGTTTAACAGATTCACAGAATTCCTGAAAATGTAACCATGAGCTCACACCTCTGTCTCTGGTCCTTCTGTGTCCTGGTCAAACCAGGATGATGCCACTTGCTACGACAGTTGTTAAGGGTCAGAGAAAACGCCAAGTGCTTGGCACAGATCACACACTCAAGGAAAAGGGGGGAGATCTGCCATTATGCCTCTCCCATTAGAGTTTGTGGCCTTGGGGTTTCTGAGGGGGGGGAGCACAAGCCCTTATGGTTCACTGTTTATTTCCAGTTCACTCCTGGGGTAATGGGAACTGGGTGAAGACAGGGAGATGGGGTTCACCACCACCCTGCCAGTCAAGGGACAGGTTCAGGGGTCCCTTGTGTATATCTGTTCATTTTTCTCCAGCCTTATATCTTTGTCTATTTACCCCATCTCTCATTTATATGGTTACATCACATCTTTCAGAAAATAAATACACAAACATCCATACCACTTTATATTTTGCTTAAATCTTAATACTCCTATCACAAAAATAGTATATCCTAACGATGCAAGATAGAGCTAAGCCAGTCTCTGGAATCCAGCAAACATTTAAGAAACCACAGATTTTGTCAAATCGATGAATGAAGGTAAAAAAGTGAAACGAGGTGTTTTCTCCCAGCCCACTCAGGAACGGCTCCTGTCGATTTTCTGGTATCTGTTCTTCCAGATTTTTCCTCTGTTCCTATAACTGCATTAAAAAAAAAATCAGAACTCACAGGATTATCCTGGGCATGCCGTTTCATGCTCTGTCTTTTATTTAATGAATTGTAAACATAAAATTCAGCTCCTGACGGCCTATGCGGAAGGATGGAGTCAATGGGGCAAGTCGTGTAACAGAAGGGAATTACTGTCATTATCAAAGCTACTGGTGGCCGCTGCAGGAGTCTGCAAGGTTGTGCTTCGGGTCCCGCGTCAAGGCCGGGGCCCCTGCAGCGCCCACACCTTCAAAGGTAAGCCTGTCACCTCTGGGTCCCGGCGTCAGCTTCTCTGGACCCGGGTCCTCCCCAGACCCGCAGGGACAGACGCAAGGACCCTGGCCACGGGGTCCTCATGCCCAGCCCCGCCCTGCCCCCCCGGCGGAGTGGCTCCCTCCATCCGTCACGTGTCTGTCCCTCCCACCCTCTCNAAAAAAAAAATCAGAACTCACAGGATTATCCTGGGCATGCCGTTTCATGCTCTGTCTTTTATTTAATGAATTGTAAACATAAAATTCAGCTCCTGACGGCCTATGCGGAAGGATGGAGTCAATGGGGCAAGTCGTGTAACAGAAGGGAATTACTGTCATTATCAAAGCTACTGGTGGCCGCTGCAGGAGTCTGCAAGGTTGTGCTTCGGGTCCCGTGTCAAGGCCGGGGCCCCTGCAGCGCCCACACCTTCAAAGGTAAGCCCGTCACCTCGGGGTCCCGGCGTCAGCTTCTCTGGACCCGGGTCCTCCCCAGACCCGCAGGGACAGACGCAAGGACCCTGGCCACGGGGTCCTCATGCCCAGCCCCGCCCTGCCCCCCCGGCGGAGTGGCTCCCTCCATCCGTCACGTGTCTGTCCCTCCCACCCTCTCGCCTCTCCTACGTGCGTCTACAATCGTGTGCTCTGGGGAGGGTCCGGGTAACAGCTGCCTTTGATCAGGCCAACATCTGGGAGGCTCGGCACTTCAAGAACGCTGACTGGTGATCAAAGGTGGGAACGCTGTGACAGCCCAGACTTGGCAAGGACCCAGCCCGGCTAAATGCACGGGTGGGGGAGGGGAAGGGCAGGGGGGATTGGGTGTGGGGTGGGTGGGGAGCAGGGAGCAAAACCCACCCCCCAAACCGCAGGGGTCCGGTGCTGAGGGCCCCCGGCGAGGAGCGTCAGCTCTGCCTCTGTGACCTTCACTCTGTGCCTCAGTTTCCTTCTCTGCAAAATGGGGATGATAAGAACCCCAAAGTGCTTGGAACGCTGCCTGGTGGCCGGCGAGAGCCAGGTGGTGCTGCTGTGCTTTCAAGGCTGTTCTTACTCCCGGAGCCAGGTCGGGGACAGAGCGACAGTGTCTACCTCTTTCCAAAGGCGTTAGTGCCTGCCAAGTTGTGATGAAACATTTTGGGCCCATCTCCCCATCACTAACATGGAGAACCATAACCAGACTCTGAAGTCAGGTAAGAATTCTGTCTTCCCATTTGACTCGGGGAGAAGCTGGGGTCTGAAGGTGGGAAGTCACGCAGCCAGGAATCAGCCGGGCTTTCACCCACGCGGGAGGTTGCCCAGATCGGAGGGTTGCGCTCCTCCTCAGTGGGCCCAGTGCAAAAAAATCCCTGGGTTTTTCACTCCAGCCAGGCCTTCTCCCACTTTCTCCTCCCGATGGGGTTCCAACACACCACCAGCAGCAGGTCATTTCACCCTCACTCAGCTTTAAATTGCTTAGCGAAGTCTAACGTCTGGACGGAATAATGCGGACATCAGCACACTGAATTGTCACCAGCCCAACACATCTAGGGAACCAGCAGCCAGCTGGAGAAGCAGAATAGTCACGGCCCCTGGGAAACTCCCTCATCTTCCCTGCACAGGAAACCACTAAGCTTTGTTTTTGTCACGTGCTCACCTGGAACCAGGCGAGGCAGGTATGACCTTGCAGGTATGACCTCACATAAACTTTGCAACAATACTACGAGGCCAGCGCCGTCATGGTCCCCATTTTACAGATGAGAAAACTGAGGCACGAAGAGTCTTAGGTAAAGCCTCAAAGCCTCAAGTTGTGGCAACGGGACTGTGCACTCTTGCTGTTAGAGGGATGATGCTCTTGGGAGTAGATGGGGGGGATTTTTAATTTTTGGAGGGCATTAGGCAATCAAGCTTACAGACAACAGTGTGTAAGGCCGCAGGGCTTTTAGGAAAATAGAGCTGTTCAGCGGCCCAGGGGGCTCCTGCCCTCAGGGATTGCATACCACAGCCGCTACACTTCTCTCCTCTTGTCTCCCACTTCTCTCTCCCAGGAGCTTCATCAGGCTGTATGGGGACATGCTGATGGAACCAGGGAGAAGGTCACTCCCCTTTCCCTGAAGTCTTAGCCTGCAGAATATCTTAGCCTGGGAATGAAAGCAGAGCTTGAGGCAAGGGTTCACGTGCAGGCAATAGACCAGGGAAGTGATCCCAGAGGGTGGGAATGAGGGACAGGGAAGGAGGAAAATCCATCGTGGGCCTGTGTTACTGACTTGGCCACGGCTGCAGGTGGCTGGTGTGGATCCTGCAGGACCTAGAAAGCCTCACAAAATGCCTCTCAGGAGTGTCGGCATGAGACATAAAGGAGGGAGGCATTCGTAATTGACCTGCATCCTCCTTTGGTCAAGGTGACCCCATGACTGTTAACTCCCACTCACTTCTAGGTTGTGGGCTGGGCAACTGGTCTCCACATCAGTGGTGGGGATGAAAGGTGGGCTTGAGTAGACTGACGAGGTGCACAAAAGAGTCTGAGACACCCGACGCTACTGGAAAGACTTCTCTGAGTCCATGGGCTGGGGGCTGGTGCATTCTCTCCACAGCGAACTGGTCACCCTCCCATCAGTCCTTCCCCTGCACACTGGTGATCACTGTCCTTCCACCTTTCGCTCTGACACCACCCCCAACAACATGAAATGGGGCCTGCCTTACTTTAAGACATCCTGAAATCCTGTTTCCCTAATATTCTTATGTCAAAGTCCTAGCCTTGGTACCTCAGAATGTGACCTTACTCCGAAACATTGCAGATGTGATTAGTTAAGACGGGGTCGTATTAGAGTTGGGTGGGTGCCCAATGCAGCGTGATTGGTGTCCTGCTGAGAGGGGGAAATGGGGACACAGACATGCCCACGGGGTGACCATCACAGGCTGAGATCGGGGTGAAGCATCTGTAAGCCACGGAGCACCAGAGATTGCCGGTAAGCCCCCAGAAGCCAGGGAGAGACCAGGTTCCTCCTCCCAGCCTCCAAAGGAAGCAGCCCTGTGACATCTTAGCCTCTGGCTTCCATCCTCCAGACCTGTGAGATTGAACTTTTGCCGTGTAAGCCACGCACCCGGGATTCTGGCCTCTTTAGCAAACGAATGAGCCTCCCCAAAATAGAAAATTCAGTACTGCCAAGGAGAGAAAGTTCTATCTTTGGGTTTGTTTTGGGTCCTGGGACACTCAAATAATCCACCGAGACAACAGGTCCTCTCTACAGAGAGCGCATATCCACCTTGAATTTTTGGGAGCAGCTTTTGGAAGTTCTCAAATATCCCCGACACCGTCCGTGGCTTAAGAGACATTCTGGAGATGGTTAACTGCCCAAAGCCCTAGAGCAGTTCCCCGTGGGAGGGAAGAAGCACCTCCGAGCTGGTTAAGTCAAACCGGTGGATATACAGACGTTCTTTTTAGACGCAACCTTTGTAGAAACATAAATCGTGGGAAGGGAGAGAAGCCTGTGACCTTTCATGCTGGGGGAGGCACAAGGAGCAAAACCCCGAGGATCGGGGACAAATGCTGCCCACTGAGCCACGGCACGGTGGCCGGCTCACGGCAGGTGCTTACCAACGCTTGGCCCTTTCTGCGGGCCCCTGGGAAAAAGGGACCCATACACAGGATCCGGGTTATGGAGACCAGCAAAGCGACACAGGGCTATTCATTTGAACCCCATCACCCAGGTTTCCAGCAATTTGGACCATCAGCGCTCTGCCAGCTTCCGTCTCTTTTGTGTACCTGTGAACATCCTCTAGCTTCTATGGGCTTTGGCTCCTCGTGGCTGCACCTGTCTTTGGAGCCTGCCCCAGGCGACTGCTGCTCTGCCTGTGAGCCCAGAGGGTGGAGGTACCAGCAGACAGAATACATCCCAGACACCGTGCTGGAGGGACCCTTAGCCGGCTAACTGGCTGCCCTGGGAGTGGGAGAGCTCCGCTTCCGTGTCTCGAGTGATGGGGACAAGCTCAGAGGCAGAGTTTACACTCCCGAGCCCCCCACAGGATCAGGCTAAGCCGTGGCTTTGCTGAAACCTCATCCCGGCTTGGCTTCTTCTCTGTCCCCTTTCTGCTTCCCCCACATCGCCTACTGACTTCTCCCGAGCGCTTCCTTAATAAATCACGTGCCTAAGACCCTGTGTCAGTTCCTGCTTCTGCGAATCTGACAGAAGCAGGGCTGTTGGGTCTGTTCTGAGCATCCTGAGTAGCTCCCCAAATATCCTGGGATGCCTGCTGTGGGTCTGGGCCACACTGTGTCAAGTCATCTGAGAAAAGGGACTAGCAGGGGATATCATGAGAGAGAACAACAGAAATAATAAGGTGAACAGCGCAGATACTTTGACATTAAGCCAGAGTTTCTCCGTCTTGGCGTTACTGACGTTTGGGGCTGGATGATTCTCTGTTGTGGGGCTGTACTGGGCATTGGAAGACAATGAGTAGAATCCTTGACCACACAAAATGTCTCCAGACACTGGCATATGCCCCCCAGTTGAGAACCACTGCTTTGAACCAAGGCCTGACCAGTGAGTAAGAGCCGAGCAAAGGCGGCATGCTGGGAGAGGAAGCAGCACGTGCAAAGGCCCTGAGGTTGGAAGATCTTGGGCTCCCTGGAGGAAGTAGAAGGAAGGGTGATGTGGCCGAGGCAGTGAGCAGGAGGGGAAATGGTGCCAGATGAAGCGGGGAAGATGGGCAGAAGCCAGACGATGCAGGGCCTCAGGGGCCACAGAAAAGATTTTCAATTGTAACTTAAGAGGAACGGAAAGTCACAGAAGTGTTTTTGTTTCATGAAAGGGTGTTTGGTTCCCAGAAGCACTGGCAGAGGAGTAAACACCTTGAGCAAACTTTTTTTTTTTCACCTTTCAAAGCTCGCTCTGGCCCTTCGGAGGAGAGTGACCTGCAGGGGTCAGGGTGGAGGCAGGGAGGCCGGGGGAGCAGGCGGCCTGTCATCCCCGTGAGGGACTTTGGTGCTGGCAACAGAAAGAGCATAGCTGGAAGATGACACACGAGGGGGTGTACCCAAAACACGTGCCTTCCCCCAGGCCGAGATTTTTAGCAGCAGCGTCTAAAGCTGGGATTCAGGAGAGCTTGATTTACTGTGGGAGGCCCTGGGGTTGGGGGTGGGAGACGGAGGGGGGTGAGGGAAGCAGGATTGGGCAGCGGAGGGGGCCCAGCCAGGGTGAGGTCTCAGGTGAAGTCTGGCCTCGGCCCGGCCCTTGGTGGGGGCTCGGGAGCATAGCCTGCAGCACAGAGCTGCCCCCATATCGGTTCTCGGCTGATCTCAGTGAGGGGTGATGCAGCCCCCCGGGGTCTCCATCTATAGGGGAAGTGGCTGGACTCGGTCAAGGCCAGTTCTCCGGGAAGGCTGCGGTAAGCTGGACTTGGAGCAGCTCAGGGGCGGGCGCAGCAGGCATAAAGGGGGTGTGGGCAGGGCCACATGGACACGTATGGCACATGTGTGGCACACAGGGCTCAGCACGGTGCCAAGCTGATCAAAAGGAGTGTGGGACACAGTTTGCAATTGAATCACCAATAGCCTTGAAAAGATCAGGGATGGGCAGGTGTGTGTGTGTGTGTGTGTGTGTGTGTGTGTGTGTGTGTGTACGTACGTGCATAGGTGTGGTTGGGATGACAAACCACCGAATTGCTTTTCCTGGAACTGAGGGGCTTCCCAGGATGTGGGGCTTTCAGTGCTAAAACCAGGATGGTCCCAAGCTGAGACTGTGGGTCACCCTGTGTTGGAAGGTGGCTCCAGCCCCCGAAGACGTAAGGATCCTAATAAAATAAGCTTTCCCTGCAGACTGCAGGTGACGCGTCCTTACAAAGTCAGTTTCTACTGTTTACGCGGTGACAAACTGACCGGCAGGAAGCAGTTTCCAGACATTACCTAAACCTAGTCCCCCTTCTAATATATCAGAAGATGGTAGTCTGGCTGTGGTTGATCCAAGCCCTAGCTTGGAGGATGGGGAGGTGTTTCCCCAGGGCTTACCGCTTCTGTGTCCAGGTCACGTGGACGGCGAGGGGCAGGCCCGTCCTCCCGGATCTGCTTTCTAACTGCTGTCTGAAAGCCAGAGGGACCCTGGCATCCAGCTTTCCCGCATCGGCCATCATTTTGCCCCATCATCTTTCCCTCTCCAGAAAGAGAGGCGGACCAACTTAGATCCTGAAGACATTTCAAGTTTCCCGCTCCTTCTCGAAGCTTGCCCTGAATCAGCTCCTTCTACCAGGATGGTCCTTTCAGAAGAAGGTCATCTGCATGTCCCATCTCCCAGACCCTTCACTCTGCTTTGCCAAGATACACAGTCTCCACCTTTCCTCCCAAGCCCGGTGCCCAGCTGTCTCAGAGAGAATGAGCCCCTTGTGAGCCCTGCAGGGCAGTCCTGCACGGGGTGGTCCACTGGCGTCTCCGTGAACATGACCTCCTCTGCCCTGGGCTCCACTAGCCCCAGCCAGAGCTGGCCAGGCTCCCTCCCGCCACCCGCTACCCCCAGCTCCCGAGGAACTCGTGCCCAGGTGAGGCCACACCGCCTCCCACTCTGGTCAGAGGTCTGAGTTTTCTTGGAAGCATCTGATGACAATTTTCAAAAACCTTCTTTTACTTCTTCTCCAAAAACAGCCCATAAAACAATCTTACAGCCAAAGGAAATGTATCTTGGTTGGGGACCGCCCATGCACGGGCAAGCCGATGAAGAGAGATTTTTCTCCCCCGCCGTCTGCCTAGTGCTTTGAGAAAGTTGACAGCAACTTGGTTTTCTGTTCTCAACTTTTAGGGAAGATTTTTTTTTTTTTTGAAATGGGCCACCTTCGTAATCTCCACGTGCCTAGATGATGGGGTTATCCCAGCTTACCCCCTCTCCTCCCTAAGACTCAACAGCTAATAGTCACTCTCTTTTGAATGGAATTGGAATAAGAATTGGTCACACAAAATGTAGTGTGTTGAGGAGACGGTGTCAAGGAGGCAGCGGGCCTGTGCCAACCCCTCACCCAGGCACGAGTCCCACGATGCCAAGAACTGCAGCTATGTTGTCTGTTTGAAAGGGGCCGGGAGCCAGGGAGGTGGCCTTCTGATGCAGAGGAAAGTTGCCACACTGGGCACTGTGCAGCTCGGGACGTGGCCTGGACAACTGTCCTGCCCTAATACTAGCCGCGGCCGCGGCAAGCCAGCCGGGCACATCACACACATGGAAACGCCCTCTGCTCCAACTTGGGACAGATCAAAGACTCCGATCCCTAGGCGGGGACATGTCTGGGGCTGGACTCCCCCAGAAGAGGACCCTGAGGCTAGGAATTGAGGGAAAGCAGTGTGTTTGGGAAGGGGTGCCAGAGCGCGCGGGGCCGGGGCAGGGGGCATCGAGCCAGAGAAGATGCAGCTGGACAGAGACGGAACCATGCTGGAGGCTCCAGAACCCCTTCTATTCTCCTTGCCCAGGGTCAAAAGCCTTGATCTGGTGATTGGACAGCCCTGTGTTAAAAGAGGCTGAGTTGTGGGGTGCCTGGGTGGCTCAGTCAGTGAAACGTCTGACTCCTGATTGAGGCTCAGGTCATGGTCTCAGGGTCATGAGATCGAGCCCTGTGTTGGGCTCTGTGCTGGGCACAGAGCCTGCTTAAGATTCTCTCTTCTCTCTCTTCCTCTGCCCCTTCTCCCCCTGCTCTCTCTCTCTCCTAAAAAAAAAAAAAAAAAAAGGAATTAAAAAAAAAAAAAGCCAAGTTGTCTAAAATGCGGCATATTCTGAATATGATATTGTTTTGGAGCCTGGAGGCCCACGATGAAGGTGTCTGCAGGGCTGGTTTCTTCTGAGGCCCCTCTCCTCGGCTTGTGGAAGGCCTCCTTCTCCCTGTGTCCTCTCGTGATCGTCCCTCTGTGGGAGCTTTGTCTTCAGATCTCTTCTGTGAGGACACCAGTCAGGATTAGGGCCCATCCGAATGGCCTCATTTTAACGCTTTTACCTCTTTTAAAGATTCTGGCTCTAAATACAGTCCCATTCTGAGGTGGGAGGGACACGATTCGGCCCACAACAGATGCTGACCCTGGAGATTGTACTGCGAACCACAGGAAACTTCCTGCCCGACATCAGGATGGTTGAGATTTTAGTTTGAGGTCATTGCAGAGAATGAACTTACCCCACCGCCCCCAGAGATCCTTGCCGTATTTCATTAAGTGATTTTGAGGACGCTTCTGGGCTGTGACACCCAGCACATGCCATACTGAGACCATCCCCCTGGGAATAGTTACTGAATCCCTGATGGGATCAGGGATTTAGGTAAATAGGCAGGTGTGCGCCAGTCGTTTCCGGGAGCATCAAACACAGGGACGCAGACTGTTATTAACCTGTGGTCCTCAAATCTGGATGCACGTTAGACACCCCGGGACAGTTCTGAAAATTCCTGACCAATCACATCGGGGTTCCCTGGGGGTGGGGCCCCGGCATTAGTTTCCAAGGCTTCCCGGGGGATTCCAATGTGCAGCCAATATGGGAGAAACAGTTTTTTAGGCTAATCCGTTCCCCCAAATAATACTTGATCCTGCTAATCCAAAAGCCTGAATGGGAATACACAATGAATGAGTGAGTGTGGAGTTGACTTCTCCGTGTTACTGGATGCTGTGTCCACACATTAGGTCTTGATCCTGAATCACCAGTGGGAGCTGATGCGCCCTATTTAAGAATGTATCTGAAGCCTGAATGGGTGCTAAGACAGACATACACAGAGATGACGGTCACGAAGCAGGACGTCTCTACGGACAGATTCCCAGAAGCAGGAAGAATGGCGTGGCCCCGGGGACCACACAGGGATGCACCAGGGTGGGTCAGGAGGCAGGGGCAGTGAAGGGCGAGAGCCTTCCTGGTGGTGTCTCAGGAAAGGCAAGGCAAGGCAGGCTAAGCAGGCTTAAGATCGGCTCATTTGAATAGTTTGGGGTGTTCTAGAACATTGTGGCTGTCCCTAGCTGTCTGCTACCTGGCCCTGGGGTGATGAGGTCACTAGAGGGACAGTGGCCCAGAGTGTGAGAGCCCGTGGAGGGAGTGGGTGGGGAGTGAGCTCTGCATTGGTTGGCTTACAAGTCCTTTACTTTGTCTAAGAATCCATGGAGGCCAGAGGGACAGTCTCTCCAGGATCACTAAGGCTCCTGACATCAGAACATCAGAAAACACAGAAAATAAAAAGGCATGATTAATACACCCAGCTGTGGCAAGCTTCCAGAGGAAGGGGAAGGTAGGCGGACTTGCCCCAGGCCAGGCGGGGCTCTGCTTAAATGCTGCCTGTTTGAAAAGTGGTCTCGAGGTTGCTAACGTCCCTGCAGGTTCCCCACGTGGCTCTTTTTATGCGGAGATCAGAACCCAGAACCGGGCAAGGGCTGGGGTTGAGGTAAGGAGGGAAATCAGGTGAGAGGAGACAGAGATGACAGGTCCAAAGAGAACCACGTCCCACTGGACGGACAGCAGTGAAGAACTAGAGAGCCAGGGGACAATCCCTGGAAAGATGACCCTGACAGTCCCAAGGTTCCTGGTGGCCCAGACCCCCCAGGATCTGATAAACATCCAGGGAGGAAGGAGAGATGAACAGGGGCTAAGAGAGAAGACTGATCCTGGAGTGTCTGGCTGGGAGAGCCTTTGGCTGTTCTGCAGACTATAGTCTCACTATTCAGATGGGCACTCTGGACCAGAGAGGGAAGGGAACTCACCCAGGGTCACATGGCAAGGATGGGGCAGAGCAGTGACTGGGACTCTGGCCTTCCAGGGATAGAGGCCTCCTGTGTGTCCCCCACATCTCCTCTGTTATACACAGCAGGCCCCCTGCTATAGGAAACTCTTGGGTTCCCAGCTTCCCCTGGGGATGTGAGGTTCTATGCTGGCCTCTCTGACACACATCCCCATTGCCTCAGGGTCTGGGGCAGAGCCCTTCTCTGATTTGGGCTCATTCTGGGCTCACACACAAAACCTGGCCCCAGTCCCTCAGCTCTCTGAAGCAAACCCTTCATTTTTCAACAGAGTTACTTCTAATCGTGCCAAGACTTGGCACTTTTGTGTGCTGAGTACCGTTTGCGTGGGCACATGCTTCCCTCACTTAGTCCTCACCATGCCCTGTACACTAGGTTTTATTATTAGTTCCATTTTTCAGGCGGGGACACTTTGGTCTGTTTTGCAGACATTTCCAAAGGGAAGGGCAAGTGGAGCAGAGACACTTTCCCAGACTGTGGGGCTTGAGGGGTACGTTTGTGTCGCTTCCATATAAAGAACCTCTGTTTGTTAAACTCTTCCCTCTAGAGCACTTTACCTACGTGATTTCGTCTCATCCTTGAGACAACCCCGTGAAATTGGCGCCTCTGGCATCCCCATCTCACAGAGGACAACGCTGGGGCAGAGAGAGGTGATGTGTCTTACTCCAAGTTACGAGGCTCCCCAGAGGTGAAGCTGGGATCGGGACCAGGCTTCTATATGGTCTAGGCGAACCCCTAAACTATGCGACAAAGACTGCAACTTCCTAGCCCTGTCTACTTCCCTTTCTGGCTCCCTTTCTGCCCCGGCATCCTGTTGCCATGGAAACCAGCCACTCAGAACCTCACCTTCCCAGTATTGCACATCCGTGGCTTTCTGCTTGGAGCTTCTCTGCCCACAGCAAGAGAGCCTTTGGCCATCTGGGCGCCTACGCACAGCGGGAGTTCAGGAGTTAACATCCTCCAGGTCAGGAGCTGGTGGATAAATGCTCTCCACGCCCTTCCCTGTCTCGGCTGGAAACACGTGAGGCATATCCTACGCGGTTACTCACCGGGTGCCCACGCAGGACTGAGCCCGTGTCCCCAGTCACACCCAGATCAATAACGCACCTTTGGCTTTCCCTGATCCTTGTTTCACCCCCTGGTCCCTCCCCACACCGTCTTCTGCTCCAGCTCCCTGGGATCACTTTCCAAAATCACCTTTGTCTTGGGCTCTGACTTGGGGGACACCGCGATAGCAGAGTTAAGACTATTTGCCTATTGGAGACGATCTTCCTCGGCATCTAAGATTCACACGTCACTGTTCCCCGGTCACCGTGTGGGAGCCTTTTCCACATGTTTTCCATATAGTTAATGTCCACAGCCCCAGATGTAGGTCTGGTACAGGTGAGGAACTGGAGGTCATGCGGGTCACGTCGTGTGTGCCGTGGTGTCATGGGCCTCACAGGGGTGTGGTGAAGGTTCTGGGGGTCGACACTCACTATTTGCTGGACACATGCTTCCCCCCACCAGACTCTGTGCCATTCTGATGGACTCACGGGAGAGCATGACTGTCAGAAGCAGGGCTTTACGATGCTTGAGAAGCCTCTAGGTCAGTAGTTCTCAACCTAGGTGATCCCCCCCAACCCCAGGGACGTTTGCCAATGTCTGGAGCCAGGTTGGGTCGTCACAATTTGGGGGTGTCTACGACTGTGGCAGGCAGAAGAGTGGTGCCCTCAAAAAGTCCACGTCCTAATCCCCGTAAACTCACAAGGATGTTAAGTGACGTGGTAAAGGGTTAGGAAGTTGCGGATGGAATTAAGGTTGCTAGTCGGTTTACATTAAAATGCGGGAATCATCCTGGATTATCCGTGTGGGGAAATGGAATCGCAAGGCTCCTTAAATGGGGAAGAGAGAGGCATGCAGAAGAGAGTCAGAGATGAGACTTCAGGCCCACGTTCAGAGAGACACCATGTTGCTGGTTCTGAAGGCAGGAAGAAGAGAGGCAGCGGACTCTCCCCTCAAGCTTCCAGAAAGGAGCACAGACCTGCTGACATCTTCATCTTTGCCCAGGGAGAGCCGGGGCAGACTTCTGACCTATGGAAATGGGAGATAATAAATTTGGGATGTTTAAGCTGCTGAGTCTGTGGCCACTTGTTACAGCATCACCAGGACACACAGCCCACTGGCGTCTGGAGTGTGGAGGCCCCGGGGATAGTGCTCAGCCCCGTCCAATGCACGGGACGGCTCCAGCACGAAGACCTGCCCAGCTCCCAATGCCCCACAGTTCCAAGCTTGAGACGGTTTAGCGGTTCCAGACATTTGTTGGCAGTGGCGGGAGTCACGAGTCCCTTTGGGTGTGGAATAAAAGTCAGGAGCCTCTTGGCAGAGAAGATTCTCAAGGGCATATAGGCACACAGACCTTCGCACGCAGTCTCGGGGGGCAGGGAAGGCCCTCAGGGCCTACAGGTGCAGCTCAGAACTTCGGTCCTAGGGGAGAGGCCGGATCGAGCTCTTCCAGGCACCAGAATAGACAGAACACCTGGAGCCCGCTGAGGAACCCTGGGTAGTGTTTGGGAAGTGGGGGGTGGTATTCTGGCTCAACCACCCCCAGAGTCTCTGACGCGGTGGGTCCAGGACAGGGCCTAAGAATTTGCATTTCCAAGAAGTTGTCAGGTGCTGCTGCTGACATTTGGGTCACACTTTGGGAACCACTGGAAGAGTTGCTGGGGAACTCCCTGGTAAGGCAAAAACACCCAGGGAGAGTGGGGGGGGGTCCTCTGGGAAAATGCAGATTCCCAGCCCCCCCCCACCAAGGAACACCGTTCAGTAGTTCTGTGCTCTGGGTGCTGAAGGGTGAGGTCCCATCTCTCAATAAACACTAACGTAGACCACAGACTTTCTTTGAAGTCAGACCCAGAAGGGAAGCACCACTCTTCCCTCCTTCCTCCTGCAAGGCCCTCCCCTCTTTGGTTGGCACACAGAGGTAAACCAAGCCTGCCCAGGCTCCCCAAGGAGTGAGAGGTTTGAGCCCTGTGAGCTTTCAGGAGGCTGCTTGGACGACTGCCCCTCACTCCCTCGTTGGGCAGCCAGCTGCTGGGGGAGATATGCTGGGTTCTAGCTGGTGGGCCCATCAGGGTATACTGGGGGCAGATGCTGGGGTTTGGGGTTCAGCCAGGGAGGCTGGCAGGATTTCTGGGAAGCAGTCCGGGTGGCAAGCCCTCATTGCGTGGAGGTTAAGGCCCAGCCTCTGGCTGGCTCTGCAAAGAGCAGTCTGGGCTTTCCTTCCCCTGTGAGCCCAGAGTGAACAGAGCAGGGGCTCGGCCTGGTCTCTGTTAGAAGCCTCCCCTTTTCCTTTTGCCCTGGCCATCACTCTGGAGTTATTTCAGAAGCAACCCACCCCCCGCCCAACATCCGCCCCCCCAACATCCGCCTGCCGTTGGCTCACACGAGCCAGAATGGGCATTTAAAGATCTGGGCCGCTCAGGACAATGGGCCTGGAGTCAGGGCCGTTGAAATCTTCAGCAGCCAAGAAAGCCCAGGCCTCCAGCAGGTGGAGCACACCAGGGACTGGGCTGGGGGGTGTTCAGAGGGCTCCAGGACGTTCTCCTTCCCCCACCCTCCCAAATCTTCCCAGCCTGCAGCCTACCTCTGTGCTGATGGCCCCCCACTAGAAACCATGTCATGAAGGATCCTGGAGTCCAGGGCAGAGCGGCGTGCCTGGGGTCAGAAGATGGTGGGGGGAGTCTGAGGCCCAGCTCTGGCTGAGGCGGCCAGCATCATTGTTGAGCGTTTGGGGGCAGTAATGGTGGTGACGAGGGCGGGCAGGTGCTCATGACAATGGGTGAGCACCTCCTAAGTACTTCACGGGAATCAGCTCCTTTAATCCTCAGCCACACCTGTGAGGGAGGGAGGGCGGGTTAGTGCCCCCACTGCACGATGTGTGTGTGGGGCGGGGGATGGGGAGAGAGAGATGGTTGGATGACAGAGGGGAAGAGGGATGGGGAAAGGAGGGGAGAGATGGAGGGATGGGAGGGAGAGAGGATATATATATATATATATATATATGTAATATACATATATATTGTATATAATATATTTGGGGTGAAGGGTCTAGGTGGCCCCCGGGACTTTGCCTGGTGGTCCACACACCATCCTTTTCATACCCAGGGCTTACACAACATCTCAAATCCAGGACTAGTACCGGCTGGCAGAGAGACTGGGGAGGGGACGGGACTGGATTGCCCTGAACCTCTCAAATGATGCCAGGGCCCTGGTGCCCAGGTGACCTAACGTAACCTGGAATGCCCGCTTCGTGCATTTAAGGTGCGGTCCTGGGTCAAGACGCAGAGCGGAAGGAGCAGAAAGGGAGGAAAGCCAGGAGTGCGCATTTAAAGATCTGGGCTGCTCCAGACCAGCCCGGGTTCAAACCCCTACTCTGCCCCTTAGCTGCTGTGTGACCTCAGGGGAAGTACTGCCCCTCTGGATCCTCGGCGTCTTCCCAGGAGCAACGGGGGAAAGGCAGCGCCCAGCATCGCACCAACAGCAAGTGACAGAGCCAGGGTTAGGACCCAGCTTCTAACACTCATGCACAAGCTTTACGGCAGCTCCCGTGTGTCCTAACGTGGGTCGCTGCACGGCTAGAACGTGCTCCTGCAGGAGGAGGCAGCTAGAGTGGCCTCGGAAGGCTGATCCTCCAGGAGGCAGGAAGATGCCAGAGCCTGGGGTGCCCCCTGGCTAGAGCAGTGGGCTGGCAGCTAGCCTGAGGATGGGGCTGGGGACGGCGGTGACCTGTGTCAGCCGAGTGTCAGGCTGGCGGTGTGACACCACCGCTGGGGGGGGGGTGCATTCTAATCTACATAGGAGGCGCTGTCACACTTCTCAGCCTCCCCCAGATTTCATCCTGACCACATTCTGCACGGGCACCCACATCCGTCCCGTGGGCTGTGGGGGCTGCGAAGTCACCATTTTTGGAGATTTGTAGCCACAGCTCATGGACGGACTCTGGACAACTAGAAACACACGTGAGCAGTGACTGGTCCTTCCGACAAAGGGGGGCAGAAGCAGACATCCCTCCTCCTCAGGATGGAAGGGGGCTGAAAGGAGCTGTAGATGGCACGACCCTCCAGCCCCCCACGGGAAGACCTTTTTGGGTGTACCCCAACTTCTAGGACATTCCAGAACATGAGCAGTGTCTCTAGCAATGGGACATATGGAGTCATCAAAAATGCATCTAGTCATTTTATAAGTGGGGAGACTGAGGCCCCCAAGCAGCAATTTTCTTTCATAATAATTTGGTAAAAAGAGGGCGCCTGCGTGGCTCAGGTCATGATCTCAGGCTCCTGTCCCCTCTCAGTGGGGAGTCTGCTTTTCCCTCTGCCTCTCCCCCTGCTCTCACACTCTCTCTCTCAAATAAATAAATACAAAAAATCCTTTAAAAATTCTTTTTATCATACTACTTTTTATAATCTTTTTCATGGATATTATTTTCCTCCAGAAAAAAAAATAAAGCACTTAGGCTTATCAAATTTGAAAAATGCAAATAAGAACAAAACATATACAGAATTGCCTATAATTAATATTACCATCTAGGTGTGACTATGGGACACTGATTTCACGTATGAAGGCGAGAGCTCACAACATTGCACATTGGCGTTGCTTTAACCTCTCTCCTTCATACTGATGCTGTGATGGAATAATTCAGTTGCTTTCATGGGAGCCTCCCTTTCCAACCCCACAGAGGGAATGCAATCCCTCCCCACAAGCTCCCCTCCCCTTTCCAGGCAACCAGTTCCCCTTTGGTGGCGCGGTTTCTCAAGCGAGGTGAAAGTTAGCCACCAGGGGTCCCCCACACCCTTCAAGCACGAGCTGACCTTCGCTGATGGAGTAAGGGGTTTGGAGCCTGAGAAACTCTGGTTTGCATCCCAGCTCCACCACTTGTTCTCCTGGAGGTGCTGGACAGGTGACTGGACCTCTCTGCTCCTCAGTGTTCCCATCCGAGCACTGGGGACAGCCGTCCTTTGTCCCCCTTATCAAATTATCATAGCATGGTGCCTGGTGCCCGTGGGCACTCAGTAAGTGGCGGCTCTTCAGAACATGCTGGGGGCTGCTGTCCTCCTCCTTCCTGAAAAATGCGGATTACGATGGTCCCCCGCTCACAAGGGGCAAGGGCAGGATCAAATGCACGCATAACGTACCTAGCCGAGAGTTTTGGTTGATTGAACTTTTTAACCGTTAATAAATAATTCGGTTGTCTTTATTATTCTATGGTCCTGGTCTGCTAATGCCCCCATTTTACAGGAAACGATAGATAAATTAGGCTAAGCCTTTGCCAGGAGGTCAGAAGGGACCATGAACTTCGGCCTAGGACGTCCTGATGCAACCCAGCTCCCTGCGCATCCCCTCGGAAGACCGAGTCCAGACCCTGGGGCCCTCCACAGGCCTGCATGCGCCTCTTCTCTCCTTGGAGAAATCCATCCAAGTGACCCCAAATTTTGCAGGGACACGTCCCCTCTGACACTACTCACTCTCAGAAGGGGTAGCAAGAGAGGACACTTTCCCAGCCTCTTCCTGGCGGTCATCTTGGGAGACCATTACTACCTGTGGAGCTGGGATTTGAAGCCAGGTGCAGACCGAGTCCAAGGTCAGAGCGCACATCTACCGTGAAGACAGCTTCCCCGAAGAGCGCATGCTTCATGGATACCGGCACTGCTCTAATCTACGTATCTTTGCTTACACGTATCTATCCAGCCATCTAACATAAATACAATTAATCTCTGTACATAAAGATGGACAAGGGAATATTTATAGGAAAGGGAACATATATAAATAAGGATGTGTGTATATTTGAGGACAGACAAGGCAAACACACACGCACTCGGAATCTCACAACCATACACATAAATTGTTGGGAGGATTAAAAAATTGAGGAAGGTACCGTTGTCATCACCCTCATTTCACAGACAAACAAACTAAGTCCCAGAGATACCTGGAACCTTGCTTCAGAGCCCCTGCTCTTAATGGAAGCATTCGAGGGCCCAGCACTGCGCCTGGCACATAGTAAGCACTCAGTACCCGGGGAGGCTCCGAAGAGAGCCCGCATAGCAGCCAAGGGGGCTGGTTCCTCCACGGCCATGCTTTTTAACCGACCTTCTACAGGGTGGGGGCGCAGAGCTGGGTTATCTCACGGTGGCCTTTCAACCTCTCGGGAGAGCTGGGGTCAGGGCTGGGGCAGCAGGCCTGCCGAGAGCTGGTGGGGCAGCATGGACCCTGTCAACGTGAGACATCCCAGGAGGGCTGCCGGGGAGGGCCCCAGGAGGGCGGGAGGGGGGCCGACGACGATGCTCTGCCATGCACCATCTAGCCCGAGAGCACAGTCCGAGGACAGAGGGGCAAACGAGAGGCCAGAGCCGCCCCTCCCCGCTCTGCTTCCTGAACCAGCCGCAATTCCAGGCTTCAGTTTTCCTTCCTCATTTTGTAGGTTTGAGTCGTGGCGATGATAGGTGTTTAAGGAAAACGGAGACAGGCAGAGGGGTGTGCCCTCCAGCACCCCGAGCTAACCAAAGCAACCCAACCAGTGGAGGTGTGACTTCCCCCCTCTCGCCATACTCCAGATAATGCGTGTACATACACATAGGACCGCTCCCTTTCTGCAAAAAGTTGGACCGCCCCATGTGGTTATGCTGAGATATGCATTTTTCACAGCTGAGTCCTGGACACGTTTCAAGGCAAAATTCAAGGACTGACCTCATTCTTTTTAAGAGTTGCGTAATACTCCACACCGTGGACCCTTCATCCCTTAGCCATTTTCCTGATAGATGCGAGGGTCACACCAGTTTGTAGCACACTTTATAACATCAAAGAAAAAAAAGCCCCAATCAAAACCCCTGCCCTGTTCTTTGAGTACTTAACTGCTTCTTCTGTGTAGCTAGGACAGAGTTCCAGAAGGGGGGGTCAGAGGCCATGAAATTTTGGAATCTTAGTGGATTTTATTAGACGGCTGGCAATTCACACGCCGTCCAACAGCCCACGGGGCCTGAGCGTTATCTGTGTGCAAGGGAAAGAGGGAGAATCTCAAGGATCAGNACCCCTGCCCTGTTCTTTGAGTACTTAACTGCTTCTTCTGTGTAGCTAGGAGAGAGTTCCAGAAGGGGGGGTCAGAGGCCATGAAATTTTGGAATCTTAGTGGATTTTATTAGACGGCTGGCAATTCACACGTCCAACAGCCCACGGGGCCTGAGCGTTATCTGTGTGCAAGGGAAAGAGGGAGAATCTCAAGGATCAGTGAGTCTGTATATGAAAATGGTCAGCTCTCCCCGTCTATGTATAGTTCCGGCGTTTCTGTAATATGCAGCTGGGAGGAAAGGTTCTTCTGCCACGCTTAGAGGGAGAAGTAAATAAAAATCGTGTGTTCGTGGAATTAGTGCCTCATTTCATAAAGGAAGACACTGGGGATCTGGAGGGGAGGTGCTTGTCCCAGAGTCCAGGACAGCGGTGGCCAGAGGAAGGGAAGCAGCCTGGGGTGGGGCGGCGGGGGAGGCTTCTGGTCAACTTACGATCAAATGGAAGGACGGGAGAAGGAGAATCGCCATGTGGAGCTGACCCTACTGGCACTCCACCCAGGTCCCCTTGGATCCCTTTACCCTGCCTGTGTCCCCGTCTGCCCGCGTCTGTGTTCTTGTGTTCCTGGAGGCCTGCGTCTACACCTCTCCAGGGGGAGTGGCGGCACTGGAGTTGCCCTGCCTTCACTGGCAGAGACATAGAAGTATCTGGGACCTCACGGGGATGGAAGGCCAGGCCCTTGCCGGGAGTCGGGACACATTCAGGGGCATAATTCGCGGTGCTGAGCGCCCCGCAGGACCGGGATGCCAGACCGCCTCTAGTTGCCTCTCCTGTCTCCCTCTCTCCTTTCGAGGCTTCTCCTGGGGACAATCCATTAATAAATCCCTTGCACACGAGTTTGGTCTCGGTCTGCAGGCATGAGGCCCTACGATGATGGCAACGCCTCAAAGCACTCCGTTGAGGGTAATGGGTGTGTTTTCACAACTATCCGACGGAAGGGTCCAGAGCACCTCAAACTCCCACACGCTGCCACGGAGAAGCTAGAGTCACCTCGTAAGGGGGGGATTTGGCAGCATGGGGCAGGAAGGTTTGCTTTGTAGACTGCTCGGCCGAAGCACGAGACAGCTGTGGTGAGCCCTCGGGGGCCGGGTACTGGACTCGGCGGTCCTTCCCCGGGCCTGAGCATTCAAGAATCTACTAGAGTTTCAGGTCGTCTCGGCTGGCTCACCAGCCAGCCCTCCNGTCTCGGCTGGCTCACCACCCAGCCCTCCTAGGCTCCGTCTTCAGGTGCTGCTGTTTTCAGAATGTGGTCCGGGAGCAGGGTGGGCCGTCCCTCGGGCCCTGGCTAGGAGCTCTGTCCAGCGGTTCTCTGGAACTCACCTGGCTCTGAGGTGCTATCACGTCGGAGACTGAGCTAGACCCTCAGGAGGGCCGCAGGGGACATTACATCGCATTTCTAACAAGCGTGCAAGACCCTGGAGCCGTAATTGGTCAGACGGGGCCTCCTTGTGGAGGCGGCCGGGTGGGGGAGGTGACAGCGCTAACCCGGGAATGACCTGGGGGCCTTCTCAGGCTGGAGCTCAGCCATGGCCCGAGCTGGGGGTTCACACTGGTCTCTAAGGTGCTTGCTTTGGTAGATTAAAAAAGGATAGTGCGACCTTCAAAAAACTGAAGCTCCAAATTTCAGTTCCCGCACCCCCCCCACCCCCCGCCACCACGTCCAAGTAGGGACAGCTACTTTTCTCACTGGGACCTTCATGACGATTAAGTGGAGGGCCATGTTCACGGTCATGCTCAAGGTAGGTGTCCAGCCAGGTCCTAACCCACACCTGGGGTCACCTGGGATGGGAAGACAGGCTAGGGACACACCAGATGTCAGATCAGGAGAGAAAAATAGACAATCTGCCGAAAAAGTAGCCAAGAAGAGTATTTTCGTTATTATTGTATAATTAAAGAGAAAGCCATACAAATTAATAAACGTCCCCCTTGGCCCTCCGAGAGGTCCCCCCTGCAATAAGCTTGAGTTAACTCTCCAGTCTTTTTTCCCCAATGCATTTTTATATCTCAACTATAAACATACATCTCGATAGCCTGGGAGGTAGGATTTTTTGGAAAGAAGATCATATTCTGTGTATCTTTGACATAACATGTTGAAAGGCAATGATTTTTATGTAGCGCATCTCTGAATGGAGCAGAACGTTTTCAGCTTCAATCTGTATGGCCTGGTTAGCATTTCATCCTGTGACAGACCCCTGAGTAGTGACTTACCCGCTGCTTCTCTGATGGGCACTTAGGTACCAACTTTCCCCATTGCTAGTCATTCTGCACGTGAACAGCGCTGGGCTCGTTCATCTCTGTGCATGTGTAGTGCGGTATTCTTTCCAGAGGACACCTCCGCTGACTTCCCAAAAAGACCCCCAGGGAAAGCCGTCAGTCCAGAGAACAGTCACTAGACTCACTGTAGTAAGAGAGCGCCTCTCCCTGACAATATTGGTGGGGTCTCAGAATGGGAAGTAGGGCAGAGTAGTTATAGGGTTTTAAAGGTTGGGCTGGACGGTTTTAAGGTGGGTCTTGCAGGGAATGGTTGGGATCAGACAGAGTCTATGACGTCATGGCTCTGGGCAGGGAGACACAGCAAGGTGAGGATTTGGGGCAAACCTTGGCAAGGAAAGGATGTCAGGTGCCCAGCCTCATCGTCTAGGGGCAAGTGTGTCCTGAGATCAGCAGCTAGCTTTCTTTGTGTGTTTTGTTTGTTCTCACTTGGCCTTGGTATTCTTTAACATAGAGACAGAGATTGCTGTTGGCTTCTATTTTCAGGGTGTACGAGGTGAATTTTTGGATCAAAGTATGACTGTTTAGAGCTCATACTGCCCAACACCAAAACAACAAACAAATAACCTGATTAAAAAATGGACAGAGGACCTGAATGGACATTTTTCCAAAGAAGACGCACAGATGGCCACAGACACATGAAAAGATGGTCAACATCTCTCATCGTTGGGGAAACTCAAATCCAAACCACAGTGAGAGATCACTTCACACCCGTCAGAACGGCGATTACCGAAAAGACAAGAAATAAGTGCTGGCACAGATGTAGAGAAAAGGAAACCGCCTGCATCACTGGTGGGAATGCAAACAGGTGCAGCCACTGTGGTAAGCGGTGTGGAGGACCGTCAAAAAATCAAAAATAGAACCAGCAATTCTACTTCTGGGTATTTAGTCAAAGAAAATGAAAACACTGACTTGAAAGATACATGTCCTCCTAGGTTTACTGCGGCACTACTCACAGTAGCCAAATTACGGAAGCAAGCCAAGTGTCCGTGGATAGATGAATGGATAAAGAAGATGTGGTCTATATACAGAATGGAGTATTACTCAGCTGTAAAAAAGAACGAGATCTTGCCACTTGCAACAACATGGATGGACCTGGAAGATACTATGCTATCGTGGAATAAGAGAAAAATAACTCCTGTAGGATTTCACGTATGTGTAGAATATAAAAAATGAAACAAATAGAAAGACTCATAGATACAGAGAACCTACTGGTGGTTGCCGAGGGGAGAGGGTTGGGGGCTGGGTGAAATAGGGGAGGGGGATTAAGAGGAACGAACTTCCAATTATAAAATAAATAAGTCATGGGGATGTAATGTACAGCACAGGGAATACAGTCAACAATATCGTAATGAGTAAATGCCTTTTGGAGAAGAGCGGGCAGGAGAGGGCAAAATTGAAATTGATGTCAGTGATAAAATGCTTCCTTTGGACCATGTGCCTAAGCCCATTGTGCCTCCTTGGCCCAACGTGGCTTCCAAGCTATACTGTTGCCATCAGTATCAGAGGTGAATTCCCTTCTAGAAAAAAAAAATCACTTCTCCAATGTTGGCATAATTTTAGATGGCTAAAAACAGTTGCAAAGGTAACACGGGGAGTTCCCATACACTCCCCTCCCCGCCCCGATGTTAACATCTTCCACTACCAGGGGACATTCATCAAAGCTAAGAAACCCACTTCGGGTTACAACCATGAGCTGAACTCTATTCTGACTTTATTCCGATTTCACCACTTTCTATACAGTTGTGTCTTATTTTCGTGCCAACGTCTCCTCCCAGACCCCACACTGCATTTACTCATCCTGTCTCCTCCTGTCGATGGCAGTTCCTCACTCTTTCCTTGTTATGTCATGACCTTGACCGATTTCAGGAGTACTGATCGGGCATTTTGCGGAACATCCCTGGAGTTTGTCTGATGTTTTTCTCAGGATGCCACTGGGGTTAGGGGTTACTGGGAAGAAGACCACAGAGGTGAGGTACCTTTCATAACACGTCAGCCACTGGCCCTCACAGGTGGTGTTAACCTTGATCACGTGGTCCAGGTGGTATTTGCTGGCTTTTCCCCCCACTCTTTCCCATGTTCTCTTATTTGTGGGGGAGTCGGGGGGGGGGATGGGAGGAAGGAGGAGGAGATTAAGCTCCACTTCCTGGATGGGAAGGTATTTGCTTATGTCGTTTGGATTTTTTTCTGTAATGAATTCTTGTTCCTGTTCCCTTGTCAATTACCTTTGTAAAAAGAGAATTTCTCCAATTCCACTAAAATACCCATCTTTCTCCAAGACGGAAACAGCAGGTTTGATGGGCTGAAGATCACTGCCCCCCACTCCAATCAATACAACCTGAATGAAGTTGGAATTTCCCTGAAAGTTCTCAAGCAAGATCCTCAGTACCAACCGAGTTCCTTCCCAGAGCCCTCAGACAACCGCCGGGGGCCAGGGATCAGGGGCAACTGGGTAGGGGCTCAGACGTGGCTTCTCAAACGGTGGCCCCTTGGCCAGCAACATCAGCATCACCTGGGAGCTGGTGAGAGATGCAGAATGCCAGGGCCCACCCGGACCTCCTGATTCAGACTCTGCATTTGACCAAGACCCCCCCCCAGGGGCCTGGCATACACATCCATCATTGGCAAAGTGCTGCCTTAGAATCCCAGAGTCTCTGGAAGTGGGACGGGGGGATCCGCTCCAAGCAGGGTGGTCCCATGCCTGTGGCTGTGGCACCTGCTGGAATTCTCTCCCCTGCATCTTGCTCAGCTGGAGGACAATTAGGAAGGGCAGGAGTGAGGGTCACAGAGGTATGAGAGCAGAGAGTATGCGGATGGTATTGGCGTAGCTGACAGATGAGCATGGTCCCCTGGGATGGCCTTGGGGAGACAGATGAGAGCCGGGACCGAATGATGGATGGGCCGGGGTGGGGAGTCTGCATGACAGCTGCGAGAAGCAAAGGGCTCAGGGTTCAAGAGTCCGCTGTGGGTGGCAGCAAAGCCCGGCAGCCACGAGCAAGAAGGCGACCCCCCTTTGTGCGGCAGCATTCACAAAAGCTTTCTTACTTCACGCTCGGTCTTAACATTTTTTTTTTTTAAGATTTTATTTATTTATGTGACAGAGAGACAGCCAG